>NC_135232.1:1104169546-1104480796 GCF_051348905.1 Ranitomeya variabilis | reverse complement strand
GCCCCCATAACGTGCCGGTGTCCCTGCCTTCTCAGGACCCAGGCACTCGGTGCCCAGTGATGAGTGATGAGTATGTTATTTATTTTTTTTAATCGCAGCAGCATATGGGGCTTATTATGCTATGGAGCATCTTATGGGGGCCATCAACCTTTATGGAGCAGCATATGGGGCATATTATGCAATGGGGCATCTTATAGGGCCATCAACCTTTTTGAAGCCGCATATGGGGCATATTATGCTATGGAGCATCTTATGGGGTCATCAACCTTTATGTTTAATCTCTTTTATTAAAGTATTAAAATAGTACAACATATCACAAATACAAACATACATATAGACTAAAGTAGTTACAAAACTTCTCCAAAATAGTACGTGTTTTTTACTTCACGCAAATATGGTATCATCACAGAATCATATTTATTAGTTATTGCTGTATATGTTCCTTGCTCAACTCTTCTATTCTTTCTTAGCATCTCGTATTGTCCACCACCTGTTGCCCCATTTCGATAATTATTTCGCTAAGCGGAAGTCTATTTCCAATTGCTATATTTATCCATAGAATCCGCCCAATATATCATTTATCCCTGACTGCAGCTTGCTTATGGTATAACGTCAGACTTAAAGGAAAGATAAGAAGAAAAGAGGAAAAAGAAAGGAAAAATGAGAAGGGGAAAGGAAGGATCATGCCTCCGCAGCCCTCTGAAACCAGCCCAGGAAAGCCGAGGAGAAACCTCACTGCCGGGAAAGTACCTCCCATTTCTCCATGAGAGCCCCGAAACTCCCAGAGTCCCTAAATAAAATCCAGGGTTGCCATATCCGCAAGTACCTAGAGTTATCACCCAAAGCCTGTGCAAACAATTCCTCCATATGGTGGATATGTGAGAATTCTGTTAACCATTCAATCATGGACGGAATTTTCGTTGTACGCCAATGTCTAGGTATAACCATGCGGGCTGCCGTCAAGCAAAACCTCAGGAGACTACTTTTTTGTTTGGCTATTGGTCCCGGCAGCATGGACAAGATGGCCATGTGCGGAGTAAGATTTATATCCTCTCCTGATATTTTATTGTAAGTCGAGAATACTTCTCCCCAGAAACTCTTTATCCCTGGACACTGCCACCAAATATGGAACAAAGTTCCCCTTGCGTTCCCACAGCGCCAGCACCCATCCGCCACCGAGGGGAATATGGCATGCAACCTCACAGGATATTGGTACCATCTAGTAAGAATTTTGAAATTCTTCTCTTGGGCATGGCTGGCCGGAGACATCCCATGAGCGCAGCGGTATGCCGATATGATTTCCCTCTCAGTAAATGTGCATCCCATTTCCGCCTCCCACGCTCTAATATATCCCGGGATAACTGTTGAAGTCTCCTCGTTTAGTAATTTGTACACGAGAGAAATCTGATGCGATGGGGGTGTCTGCTGGGCGAATATCCTCTCAAACTGTGTCAGAGAAGGTGGTGGTACTTCTCCACCAGAAATTCGTCTGACAAATGATTTTAATTGTTCATACTCTAACCAAGATAGTGTACGAGTAGGACATTCGTCTTGTAGCTCGTTGAGAGAGGAAAGACCCTTCTGCGATATTATTTGATATATTCTTTGATTGGATTCCACCCTCCATCCCAAAAACCTCTCGCAGTGAAGGCCTGGTGGAAAATCAGGATTAGCGAATATAGGAGACAATGGGACAGTTGTGCTCATTAATTTTTTCTTATATTTTAGCATGTCCCAACTCTTAAGGATCTCGCCAGCCATCATATCCCGACAACCCTCCCCTATTTTCTCTTTATTTCTGGTCACTATCCACGGTAAATTCCGCAATGGAACTAGGTACCCCTCCTGTTCCAGTCCAACCCATTGTTTGGTCTCCCGTCTATAATGCCAATCAAAAAGATGGATCAATTGTGAGGCCTGGTGGTATGTCTTTAAGTCTGGAAGTCCCGCCCCCCCTTGTGATTTAGGTCTCGTCAATGTTCTGTAACTCAGCCTAGATCTGTTCTGACGCCATATAAAATGTATTAGAGCTGATTTAATAGTCTTAAAAAAACTTTGAGGTGGTGTGATCGGTACCGTCTGGAACACATAAAGGAACCGGGGAAGCACATCCATCTTGAATGTGTTTATGCGGCCAAACCACGAAATCATTTTTTGATCATACTTTTTTAGATCCCTTATAGTTTTATTCAGTAGGGTTTCGTAGTTTAGTGTGTATAGTTTATTTAGATCTGAGGGGACCTGTATGCCCAAGTATTTAATGGCACCAGCCTGCCATTTAAATGGGAAATTCTCCTTTGCCCTATCCACATCTTCCAATGGCAAAGTAATATTAAGTGCCTCAGTTTTGGTGTAGTTTATCTTAAAATTACTGACCTCTCCGTACTTTTTGAATTCAGACATTAATGCAGGTATAGTGATATGAGGTTGGGAGATGTATAGAAGAAGGTCATCTGCATACAATGAAGTTTTATAATGCTTCTGGCCTATCTTGATACCCCATACACTAGGGTTATTTCTTACTGCTACCGCTAAATGTTCCATTGCCACCGTGTACAACAAGGGCGAAAGAGGACACCCCTGTCTTGTTCCATTATGAATCCTAAAGGGGTCCGAGAGCCATCCATTAATTTTAATTGTAGCTGATGGGTTCGTGTATAGGGCCGCAATTTTGTATAAGAATCTGTCCCCCAGCCCTATCTGTCGGAGAGCTGATTGAAGGAAGCTCCACCTCACTCGGTCAAACGCCTTTTCGGCGTCCACCGATATCAGTCCCAGGTGCTTCCGGTAGGTCCTGGCATGAGCGATCAAAGATATAGTCTTCAACACTCCATCACGTGCCTCTCTTCCCTGAACGAAACCCACTTGGTCTGAATGTATGATATATGGTAATAGGGGTGCAAGTCTGTTGGCCAGGATCTTCGCGAATAATTTCATGTCTATATTGATCAGAGAAATTGGTCTATAGTTAGAGACCACTGTTGGATCTTTTCCCGGTTTTGGCAATACTGTAATATAGGCCGCCAGAGATTGATGCGTAAACCCTGAGGACTCAGAAATGGAGTTATAAGTCCTTGTCATGTGTGGTGTTAACTGTTCTCTGAAGAGTTTATAAAAGTGGGGGGAAAACCCATCAGGGCCAGGGCTCTTCCCGTTTGGAGTATTTTTTATGGCCTCATCCACCTCTTGTGTCGATATGTCTGCCTCTAGCTCATCTGTTATCTCTGTGGAAAGTCTAGGAAGTGGCGTGTCTGCTACATATTTATCTATTTTAGCCTGTATGTCCCCGGCGTGATTAGCCGAGTGCATACCCTCCAAGTTATATAGCTTCTGATAGTATTCTCGTATTGTTTCTAGAATCTCCCCTGGGTCGTGAGTCTCCGTTCCCGTACGTTTCTGAATTTTTAGAATGTAAGTCGTCTGAGTCCTAGGATGTAATAATCGAGCTAGGGGGCGGTCGCATTTATTGGCCTTATGATAAAGGAGACTTTTAAAATTATTTCTGAATTTCAGCGATTGCTCATTTAATAAATTTCTAAGGGTCTCCCTATGTTTAATTAAGTCCCCTAGTATTACCGGTGACATAGTATTTTTATGTTTTTGCTCCAATACATATATAGTATCCATTAATTCTTTTGTTTTTTCCAATCTCTGTTTTTTAAGACGGGATCCGTGTTTTACCAGGATTCCACGAAGCACGCATTTTAGGGTCTCCCATTTCACTGGGGTCGAGGTGTCATCGTTTGCGTGATCTGACCAAAACTGTTCTATTGTCTTTTTTATGTCTGTCGTGCAATTCAAGTCTTTCAACAAATTGTCATTCAATCTCCAAGTCCAGGGACGGTCCACTACATCTGGTGGGGAAATGTCTAAGAACACCGGGGCATGATCCGACCATAAGAAGCTACCAATGGACGGTCGGGGGCGCCAGGATAGGGCATGATGGCTGACAAGAAAAAAGTCAATTCGGCTATAGGAATCATGAGAACTGGAATAGTACGTATAATCTCTACCTCCAGGATTATGTGCTCTCAAAATGTCCACCAGCTGCATCCCATGGATAGATTGTTTCAAAAGGGACAATTGCCTAGTGATTCCTCTCACATTTCGTGTTGAGGTATCCATTCGTGGGTCAAGGGTGAGATTGAAGTCCCCCCCTATCACCATCACCCCCTCAGCAAATTCCGCTACTCTCCTTAGGAAACCCCGGCCAGCCCTGGCCTGATTTTTGTTTGGGGCATACCACCCCGCAATAGTGTAGAGGGTTGTATGAATCCTAACTTTTAATAGTAGGTACCTGCCTTCTGGATCCGCATATGTGTCCTCAACTGTGTGCTGGAGGGACTTGTGGATCGCAATAGACACCCCCCTCGAACGACTTTCGGTGCAAGCGCTATGGAACCAAGTCGTGAAGTATCGGTCCTTGATAGTAGGGATATTGTTTTTTTTAAAATGAGTCTCCTGAAGTATAAGTATTTGTACCTTAAGCTTATGCATTCCATATAGGATTTGTGACCTTTTCTGGGGCGTGTTAAATCCCCTGGTATTCAGGGATCCCATAGTGATCTTTGGGTGCATTGTTGTCTGAGTCGTGCCTTCTCTCTCCCTACTGAGAGGGCAGCGGAGGCTAAAGTAGATCTAATTTATCAAAGAAATAGAGATAGTGAATAGAAAAGGTAGATAATTAGACACGTATTCAGTTAATTGCGAAATCAGGGTCAATATCTATCGAAACGTAGTACGTCTTTGAAGCCTGAAGTGGTGTGCTCTACGTAAGATGCCTTCTTATACCCTAAAATATGTGGTGGAGAAATGTGTTAACCGCCAATGCCGTTCAACGGGTTATGGCTTCTCCGTAGGGTCGTAAGCTATGTGCGATATGGAGTGAGACTCCCTCCTCCGACACAACCATCAGTAACCTCTCCTCAACTGAGGGGAATAAATGTTAACTTTAAATTGACTTAACCGGAACCTGTCATATAGCGAGGTAGGGCCAGAGTATGGTTTACAGTCTTTGTTCTAATGCCATTCACATCTCCCAATTCTCCCTCATGCCCCAAATGAAAGCTACGCCAGACTTAAAAATAATGCAGGGGTGCAGGATATCAACGACGATTCAATGAGTTGTTATAAAATACTATCTACATACTATAATATAAAGCAAAAACCAACCATCTTCCACAACAGTCGTGAACTTATCCGCTTGGACTACCACAGTGGGGCAGAACAATGGCACAATATGTAGCACCCCTAGTGGGGGAGGAAAAAAAAAAAAAAAAAAAAACCCAAGAGAGGGGGGAGAAGGGAAAAGGGGGAAGGGTGGAGAAAGAAAGGGGGGGAGGGAAGAAGGGAAAAGGGGGAAAGAGGAGGGGGGGAGGGGAGGAGGAAGGGGAAAAGGGAGGGAAGGGGAAAAAGGGAAGGGGGCATCGTTCTCTTGATTCCCATTAAATTCCTTTGGAAAGCGTCTGCCTTCTTTTTCTATGCGCTGTCTATCTTGAAGTCCTTGCGGAATCAATAACGGTCGTTGCTATGCAAGATATTCCACTCCATGGCACCAATCAAATGTTAGTGAACTGGAGTGTGGACATCCATCTGTGCTCCTGATCCTCATGAAAATGAAACCATATATATCCCGCAAACCCTTTCCCCCACCCAAACAGGCAGTCATGGAACCCATTCTGTCATGATCCTAACTTCATGGTTCTCTCCCTTCTTCGTTACCTCTGGGATCACGCCCTTCTCTATCCATTCTTCTGCCTGCTCTCCTCTGCCTTTGAGGGAAAAATTGCCTGGGAGGGTCTGCTCCTCTGTACTGTAATGGCAGAGAAGGCCATTCTGTGATTTCCACCCTTGGGATGTTAAGCGCCGCCGAAAAAGCAGGGATGCCGTTCGGATGACTCAGCAGGTGAACCCTGCCTTCTTTTTGGACACGTAGGCGGAACGGAAACCCCCAAGTGTATGATATATCATGCTGGCGTAAAACGTCTAGTAACGGGCGGAGAGCTTTCCTCCTCTGCAGAGTCCACCGAGATAGATCAGGCAATAGCTGGATTCTGGTATCTTTGTATTTTATGGTGTTCTCTATTCTTGCCTTGGACATCACTTCATCCTTTATTTGGTATCTATGCACCCGGCATATCACATCACGTGGAGGAGCCTGGTTTTGAGGTCTTGGACCCAACGCCCTATGAGCCCGGTCTAGTTCAAGGGGTGACTCCTGTGGACGCTGCAGAACAGAGTTAAATACTTGCTGCAGTGCGCCTCTTATGTCTTTGGGTGCCACTGTTTCTGGTAATCCTCGAACCCTAATATTGTTCCGCCTTCCCCTATTTTCGGCATCATCAAGCATATCTGCCAGCATTTGAGTATGATAGGATTGTTCTGCAAGCGTCTCATCCTGAGCATCTAATCTGGCCGTCAGAGCCGCGATAGCTTGGTCATGTACATTAACCCTTTCATTGCACTGTTGTATCTCATCCCTCAAGCTTGATAATTCTGCCTTATACGATGTCTCTAGGCGGATCACATATTGTTCCATGTCCTGTCTGGTGGGCATATCACGTAGTCTAGCATTCAACAAACCCATATCGAGTCCTGGGATCAATTGTGTGTTATATCCAAAGCCCTGTGAGTTATATGCAGGATAGCAGAGAGAGGGCATTATCTGTGGGGCCTGAGTTTGTGTGAGGCAACCCTCCTGAACTGGTTGGCCTCCCCCTACAACCACAACATCAGGGGCTATAACGTGCCTGGAGGATTCAGAGCTGCTTCTGGGGTAGGGGGACGCAGGGCTCTGAGATGGACCTTCATTGTAATCCATTTCACAATCTTCTTCTTCTGTCCTATGCACTTCCCCATCGTCCTGTGTCTCTCCTGTCATTGCCAGCGCTGACCCCTGCTCTCCTCCCTCTCCTCCCTCCTGTGGCCCCCTCCCCTCCCCAGCTCCATCTTGAAGCACTGCTGGTAATGATTTATGTCCTCCCTCACATTTCCCAGTGCCAGAAGCAGCATCTCCACTGTGTCTCACCTCCTGTGTCACTGACCCGTCGGAGCTGCTTCCCGCCCCTGCTTCTGCTGTGTCAGCGTCTGTTACAGCGTCTGCTGTCTCCTTCTCATCCACTGTCGCCATGTTTCTTAGGCCTTCTCCTCTGTCTGGACCGACCAGGAATTTTGTTATCTGTTGAACTGCGGGCTCCTCTGCCACCGAGGGGGCCCCCCCGTATCCCTTCTTCTTTTTGGGACCCATGGTAGTGCTGTTGGGATCCGGAATCGTGCTCTGATATGGTATTTAGTCGGTTTTATGGAGGGAGCTCCTCTGCCTGCTTCCTCACTCCACCGCTGTCATGCCACGCCCCGGGTCATCAACCTTTATGGAGCAGTATACGGGGCATATTATGCTATGGAGCATCTTATGGGGTCATCAACCTTTATGGAGCAGCATATGGGGCATATTATGCTATGGAGCATCTTATAGGGCCAGGAACCCTTATGGAACAGCATATGGTACATATTATTCTATGTACAGTAGCATCTTATGAGGCCATCAACTTTAATGGAGCATTAAAAGGGGCATATTATTCTATGGAGCATCTTATGGGGCCATCATTAATCTTTGTGCGGCATTATATGGGGCATATTTTTGTATGGAGCATCTTATGGGGCCCATCATGAACTTTATGGAGCATTATATGGGGCTCCTGATTCAATATGGATATTCAAAAACACTTAACCTACTGATGTCTCAATCAATTTTTCTTTTATTGGTATCTATTTTTATTTTTGACATTTACCGGTAGCTGCTGCATTTTCCACCCTAGACTTATACTTGAGTCAATAAGTTTTCCCAGTTTTTTGTGGCAAAATTCGGAGGGTCGGCTTATACTCGGGTCGGCTTATACTCGAGTGTATACGGTATATTTTTGCAATTTCATCTTACTTTTATTTTTTTTTCCCATTTTCCAGTATAGTAATGTCTTTTTCATTTGGACTTTGCTTTCTTTCTGCATGAAAATATAGAAAAATGCATCTACTCTGTACAACCATTTGGAAACGTATAATTTATCCCATATTTTCATTTCCTTCACTTTTGGTGTTTTTTTAATCTGATCCCAATAACCTTTGTTTACGGGAATAAAGTTCATTCCAGGACTCCCTATTTATGTGTTAATAAAATGCAGAATAAAAAATGTAATCTGCATTTACCGTATCCTAAATAAACTCTTATTACCAGCAATAGCAATTCCTTTTTCCTTAACCAAGGACTTGGGTTTTTGGTCGCTCAAGTCTCAGTGAACCCAATAAAAGCAACCACACGTTATTTTGGAGGTAACAGGCCTATAGATTATTTTAAACACAGCTTTATTTAACTACATATTTTACAATAAACATCCTCCAGTATATTGGCTCGACCTTGTGTTGAAAGCCCACAAACCTTTTGTGGTTTTTGTGCCCCGCAGCTAATTCTCTAAATACATAGCACATTTTCTTTATGGTTTTTTTTTGCAGCCTGCATACCTTATGCTAAGTTGTTTCTTTCCAGTTTTGATTTTTTTATCCAACATAAAAATCTTATAAAAAGGAATCATCATAATAAACCAGCTAACATGGCGTTTGTCTAAGGCGGTATGTGGGCAGGGCTGTAGGCCGGGTTTGTCTGGGTCCTCAGGCATTTCCAGAAGGCTGTAACTGATACAATTATACAATTTGCCCGATTTGCTTGTACTGTAAATCAGCATTGGGCTGACCCGTATGATAACCCCCTTGCCCAATGGCTATTTTACTTTTTTTTTTTTTTTTTCACTTTTTCATCCCATTTTGCAAAAGCCATAACTTTTTTTGTTAACATTCATAGTCATGTTAGAACTTGTTTCCTGTGAGACAAGATGTGATTTTGTATGACACCCTTCATTTTATCATAAAATACGCTTAAAACTGACCTGTCATTATTATTCTCCAATTCATTACGAGTTCATAGACACCAAACATGTCTAGATTCATTTTTATTTAAGTGGTGAAAAAAAATTCCAAAGTTTGTTAAAAAAAATTGTGCCAGTTTCTGATACCCGTAGCGTCTCCATTTTTCATGATCTCGGGTAACTTTTATATATATTTTTTTATATATATATTTTTAAAAGCATTTTTTTTACTTTTGGCATGCTTCAATAGTCTCTATAGGAGACTAGAAGCTGCCATAGTACGATCGGCTCTGCTACATACAAGCGATGATCAGTTTGCCTGTATGTAGCAGAATTGCTGACTAGCTATGTGCGCCGACCACAGGGCAGCGCTCATAGCAATCCAGCAGTGACCACCATAGAGGTGTGCTGGAGACCTCTGGTTGTCATGCCAACCCACGATCACGTGAAGGGGTCACCGATGGGCGGGATTTCTGGTGCACTTACCAGAAGCAGGCATTAAATGCAGCTGTCAGAGATTAACAATGGCATTGAACTAGTTAACAGCTGTGGGTGGATTGCGATATTCTGCTATAGGAGGCAGCTTTGCATGGTAACACTGATGTTTTCCAGGGTTTGGAGTGCACTCCAGTACTCTAGTAATCTAGCAATCCGGCTTCAGTGCAGTGCTTATCAGCTCAACAGGATAGTGCTTGTAAGCGCTGCTCAAGTTCTGCCCCTGACTGCAAGGGCAACACTTAAACAAAAAAATAAACTCACACTAGGGGAATAGGGAGATAGTAAATTACAAATATGCTTATTTTTACAAGCACTAATCAACAACATACATCGATGAATATGGGAGTAATGCTATCCAGCTTCTGTTCCTAAACGTCCATAAAAAATACTGATCATGGCTTTCTATTAGGGGATGAAACCCGCAATTAAAAAAAAATCTGTAATACTAAAATAATTTGGGGGTAAAAGGGGCAGAGCACCAACAATAGGACCCATTCACCCTCCCTTTTGTTCCGTCAAGACGGAATTCTGACTTTAGTTTTACATCCCCTGCTTCATTTTGGTCCCTATTCTTGAGCCCTCTACATAATTCTAAAACCATTTGATTCTGATACAAAAAATTGGGCAATTTTTGTAAATTCAAATGAAAAAAAAAACTTTTTTGCTAAGACCTCATAATAACCTAGCTCTACGGTCTCATAGATTTAGAAGTCAAACAACAGGAACATTGGAACCTCAGTCGTGTAATGGAAGCAGCTTGACAGAGATGTACTCAGCAGGTCCATGTCGTTTTTCCTCTCCGTTATTAAAAATGGAGAGACTTTGATAAATAATCCTCCCAAGTTATGAGCTGTAGTGAGAAGCATCCATTAAATGCAATGCAAGCCAATGTGGTTTCTTGCAATTTAGATTTTAATACATGTTCTATAAGTCTTACAGCCAACATTTATTCTTGTGCCTCGCTGCCAAGAACAATACATTCGGTTAACAGGCTCGCTAGTAGAAAACTCTACCAAAAGGTAAAAAATGTTTACTTGTGGTCTTTCTGGAACAAGAATGGTTCATTTCTGTTTTAAATCAAATCATTAGTTCTAAATTCCCTTTAAATTCAAGCGAGATGGGTCATAAAAAAATTTCTTGTAATGTATCCACTTCACCGCTTCTAGAAAGTGGAGTGAAGTCTTAATAACTTATGCCTGTTTTGGCAAGGAGTGTGGAAAATGTTGATGAACTGTGTAAGTATTTGGGGCAAGAAGCCTGGTGCATGGAAAGATGAAGATAGAGACGCATGAGACTGAGCGCTCTTGACAGTGCGATATCCTGGTGTTAGTCACAAGAAGTCTAGGAAAGCGCTGGGTAATAAAATACTACTTCTGCATTAAAGTATCAGCCAAACTAAAAAATAAATGGTAAGACCTAATCTGAAAAGGAAATTTCCTACTGGATTATATATATTTGCCAGGCTCCCCTATTTTCTTTATTTTAATGATAGTTTTGTAGTTTGGCGTTATAATTTATTGCGTAAGATTAATCCAAAGGCAAATGTGTACTTTGTATTCCAATAAATTATTTCTCGGAAATTAAACCTGAATTTATTTCATTTATTTTGAATTTTTTTTTAAATCTAAAGCAATGTCACTGAAAGCATTTTTTTTGCTATTTTTTTTCAAAACTTTTTATTTTTTCATATACCTTTTTAAGACACATAATATAATACTTTTGTGTAATTATTACCAATGCTTAATAAGATCCTTTTCAGATATTAATATGCTCGATATAAATCGGCAAATTGTTAACGAAGTTCTAAAAAATAGAAAAGATCACTAAGTGTAGGAAATATCAATTAGTCTTCTCTACTTTGTTTCTGTCCGCTCTGTCCACTTATCCATAAATTCTTGAGTTGCTGGATCATAGTGTTGGTCTGATTAGTGCCTTCACTCACTTACAAAAGTCAGATCGTCCATCTGATGTAATATTGGGGAGGACTGATATGACTCTTGGTGTGGACGTGGTGGACCAGATGTCAGAAGATGTAAGGATAAGGCCTGTGAAGAGTTGCAGAAGGGGTCATCAAAGAAAGCAGACTCTAGAGCAGAAAGCAGTATGGTTGCTTTGACAAAGAGAGAAAGTGACTGGCCGTGGTCTAGAACCAAGGGTTTAACTCTATTTGGTGCAGGACACAGACCCTGGAGCTTATGGGGGCCAAATAGGTTCCTTTGGCCCTTATGATAAGACCATTACTATTAAAGACCTGTTTTAGTTTGGGGCCCTGCTAAGGATTCTGCATTGAGGCCAACATGCTTCAAGTTAGACCACTGTCTGGAACTGATAAAGTTGGCCTTGTAGTAGGTGGACTTGTAAAAGGACCATGTTGGCTGTTGCCTAGCCAGTATTGGTTGAAGTTTGCCCATATGGTTAGCCAGTTTGGGATTTGGAAGATAGTCTGATCAGGGATCCAATGATGGATCAGGATGGGGCACTCAAATTCCAGGGAGGCTATAGTGGTTGGTAGTTGTCTTCTTTATTTAAGGAGAACCACTCAAAAACACCTGACCCTCCACAAGCAATGGATAAGATATGGAGGAAATTAGCACCAAGGATCTGGAAACATATTCTCAAGACTTTATTTTAGGGGAAGGAGGAAAGGAAGAAATATGGAAGGAGGGATGAAGGAGAGAGGGATGTTAAAGGAAGAGGAAAATAGGGAGGAATCAACAAAGAAAGAACTCTTTATTCACGAGTGACTTCGATACCAATTCTTGAATATATTTTTTTCTCCCAATCCTTTATCACATTTGATGCTCTAAATTCCAAGTGGATTTTCATGATCTCATTATCTTACCTTACATAAAATATAGCCATGCGAAATCTGAACACTAATTTTTCCTGTAGAGTTATGAATTCAAAAAGATGTTAATTCAATAATATTAATAAATATAAACTGGATGCCGAGATCAATGGCTTCAAAATAATCAACGGGTACGTTTCCGTTGGGAAAAAAGTTTTCTTTCTGGTTGTTTAGCATCAATACATGAGTCATAGAAAGAGACAAAAATGGAAAGGAATGGAAAAAGTAACTAGACGTGAATTGATGTTGACAGTGTCAATGGAGAAGCAGAGAATATGTGAAGTGGAGATGATAAATATCACAGTCAACCACAAGACAGGAAATTACACTTAACTATTTTGTGGAGATTCGGGAGGGTGCCTGACTGCTGTCACTGGTGCCATAAGGAGAGGGATTTAGAAAATGCTAAATAGTATTTCTCATGGCAGGAAAACACTGGAGAGTTTACAGTCACATGGACAATGTAAAGTGGCAGCAAGTGAGAAGAGGAAGCGACATGTCAAATGATATGGAGAATATAATTACTGTAATTACCACAATGGGGAAATATTTGTATAAGAGACTACTAGGAGAGCTTTAGACAAGCCAATAGACAAAACGTTAACCTTACAGTATTAAATGTATTTAATGTTTTTTTGTTTTTTTTTAAATTCACTAAATATTTTCTTACTACAGTATATCTTCATAATGATCGAAGGTTTCATTTTCCGGTAGGGCTCCAAATCCCTTTTTTATTACCATGTTTGTTAAAGATGACTTGTTAGCTACTTACAGCTTCTAAAAATGTACACTTATGAATATAGTCGTGCATGGATCATTTTGAGCTGAGAATGAGAATACAGATGTTCACTTTGATTTCTAAGTGTACAAATGCAAGACTATAACCATTGGCGCAGAGTTCAGGAAGTAGAAATCGGTCTATGGTTCGGGAAAACAGGCAATATGTATCATGCTCCAAATTTATTATGGATCTTTTAAAAACACTTTGCTCTTTTCCCAACAGATTTGAAGTCTCTAATAATATATGCCAAACATTAACACCTTATTACATTTTTTGCTCATAATTTAGTTATAGAGCCACTGTCACACAGACACTGTACGTGATCACCTGGTAGCAGAGCTACCATCAGAGCATTACTGCCATTACTGGTGTAGGGGGCCTGGTGAGCAGAAGCAAAAAGTGAGGTCAGGCCCACCTCTTTTTGCTTCTGTTCACCGAGCTTAAAGGGCAGGATTCGGACACTTCAGTAACTGAAAGTGCATCGTCGGACGCACATTCAGTTGAAATCTATCACCATGCAAAAAAATTATGTGGCGCCATTGCTCCCAAATTTTAGAAGGGCTCCTGTACAGTCACATGTAAAAGTTTGGTCACCCCTGATCAATATTACTATTATTGTGAACAGTTAAGCAAGCTGAAAATGAAATTGTCTCTAAAAGGCCTAAAGTTAAAGATGACACATTTACTTTGTATTTTAGGCAAAAATATATATATATATTGTAAGAATCATGTCGGTCTGGTAGTCGGGGGCAGGTATATCTCGCCCAGGTATTTGTCCTATGTGAATTAGACCGCTCAGTATCTTCAGGATAATGATGGGTTAATGAGTGCAGGAATAAAGGGTGACCAGCTGGGGGTTTCCGGTGTCAGCCTGGGGCACACAGATTGCCTGTCTGTGTGAGAAAAACGTGAGTTAGAGCTGTGCACAAGGACTGTGTGTTGTTAGCTGGGTGGGAGAAGCCCCCCCAGTTGTTAGATAGCAGCTTATTGGTTTAGTTAGTGCCGGACAGGCTAGGATTTATTTTTATGTTTTGGTTTTTTTTTGTTTTTTTTTCTATGTTGCTTTCACGTTAATAAATCTGACCTGAGGTCAGCCAACTTGGAATAAAAAAAACAAAAACATAAAAATAAATCCTAGCCTGTCCGGCACTAACTAAACCAATAAGCTGCTATCTAACAACTGGGGGGGCTTCTCCCACCCAGCTAACAACACACAGTCCTTGTGCACAGCTCTCACTCACGTTTGTCTCACACAGACAGGCAACCTGTGTGCCCCAGGCTGACACCGGAAACCCCCAGCTGGTCACCCTTTATTCCTGCACTCATTAACCCATCATTATCCTGAAGATACTGAGCGGTCTAATTCACATAGGACAAATACCTGGGCGAGATATACCTACCCCCGACTACCAGACCGACATGATTCTTACTATATATATATATATGTTGGCATTTTTTTTACATTTTAAAAAGTGCAAAAAGGAAAAAAGTCTTGATGAAGGGCTCAGTCTGATGTGGGAGCATGGTGGCACCACACACAGAATGTCTTCCAGAAGAATTGTTTCCGAGAGGTTTCAGGAGACTTTAACAGCACAGACAAGCCAACTCTTCTAGCAGTTTGGGAGGTCATCATTTTTTCTTGGAGCCTAGTTAACAATTCAGGATTTCAGGAGAATCCATAGAACTCTATACTATAGAACAATAAGCAATCTGACAGATGATATATGTGTATACTTCAGTATAAGGCGTGAGACATGGTCTAGAAAGGTACAATAACTTTCCATAAAATTTCCAGGTGCCTTGTCTAGAGCTTTAAAAAGTCCATGTGCATTAAAGCACAAAACTGATCATTGCGGTTTCATCAAATTTTCTGAAAAAAATGTCTCAAAAACGTAAGTAGATATACCATAGTCCATCTTCATTTTAGAGTCTCCCATTGCTTAATTCCTGAATGTCACATCTTCAACAAAGTGAAAAATTGCTAATTACGGCTCTCGGCAGGATCCACTGTACAGGATGCAATAATGAATTCTCTAATGAAAAGTTTTGCTCAGGGACTCAGCATGACCTTCACCCCCAGGTGCTTGATAAGTGGTCCACCCAAAATAAGCTCCCCACCGTGAGTCATATTAATATCCTCCCTCACAGATTTGACAGATGGTAATTGGTACATGGAGCTCTAACGTCACCACAGGGCAATATCTCCATTGTGACTATTTATGGGGAAAGTACACACATCCACTCACTAGCTGGTGAGTGATGGAGGATGATCCCTGTTGGAATATGCTGAAAAAAGGAGCATGGACCACACATCCAATGAATCCAACTAATGCCATTATACCAAAATAAACATTACTGAACATGAGGTTCTTAGTTTAACATTCTTATCAGACTGTATGAAGCCCACTGCCACATCACGGCGAACCTCTCAGTGGGTCCTAACATTTATTGCCTTAAAGACCGGCAGCACGCACTAACCAACATTGCAGTAGAAATGCACCAGCACGGAGGACGGCCTAGTGCCTGACAGCACCCAAGCTGCAAGACTGAGTCCCCATGAATCCAGACCACACAGCCACAGAAGCACAAATTGACAGCAAAAATAGCCGCCACACAGCATCAATACCAAGCGAAAAAAGACAGGAAACTCACCTTCTTCAAACTCTCAGATGAGAGCAAAAATAGGCCAGACCCCCTTTGAGGTCTCCTGCTAATTAAAATCACCTGTGCCAAATGTGAGGAGTGCTGGACCAAGAAAGGGGACAGATTGAGCAATACGCTGAAAAAAACAGCATGGACCGCACATCCAGCCTATTTTTGATATCAAAGCGACCAAGGAATCTCACAGAACTGGAAGAATTTTCCAAGAAAGAATAGATGAAAATCCCTCAACTTGAGGCAGTTTAGAGATTATTTAATCTTCAACTTGCTTAACTGTTCACAATAGCAGTCATTTTGACCAGGGGTGCCCAAACTTTTACATGCCACTGTTTATATTAGAAGAAAATAACCAGCATTTCCAAACTAGTGTGAACAGGTGCCAACTAAAAAAATAAACTATAGAAAAAGATAAAGTTGCACCCTGAATTGCTAAAAATGATTACTCTAGAACATTGGAACTACAATAATGTCATAGAAAATAGGAAAATGCTACATTATGTACATAAGGAATATTGGAAAAATGAAACCACAATATTGCTATGAAAAACTGAAGTAAAAAAATGTACTTAGCGCTTTGATTGGCCAATATATGTGAGCCCAACAGCCAACGTCAAGGCGTCCTTCATTGTTGGGTCCCTGTCCTGATATGACACCTTTCTTGGGCAGGAAGCCTACAATTTATTTGTAGCAAACCTTTTTTGTCATGTGCACTCCTATCAGTATCAGGTGATTTTAAGTAGTTAGCTGGTTCCTTCCTGCCCAATAAATTGTAGGCTTCCTGCCTAGAAGAGGTGTCATATCTGAATAGGAACCCAACAATGAAGGAAGCCTGGATGTTGGCTGTTGGGCTCACATATATTGGCCAATCTATGTGCTAAGTACCTTCTTTTTTACTGTACGTTTTCATAGCAATATTGCAGTTTCATTTTTCCAATATTCCATGTGTACATAATGAAGAGTTTTCCTATTTTCTATGCCAGTAATGCAGTTTCAATATTCTAAAGTTATATTCCTAGCAATTCAGGGTGCAACTTTATATCTTTTTCTACTGTATTTATTATTTCCTTAGGGGACTTGAACCTGAATCACTTGATTGTTTGTACAGTTCTGTAATATTTCGGTATATTGCAAAATTATTTTTTATGGAGACCAGTCGCAGATCGCAAGCTGGACTTCATATCTGTACAAACAATAGGCCCTAATCTGTCTTCGACCTCCTGCCCTATGCTGTGGGAGTAGGGTAATGGCTGTCAGAAGTGACATCTTAACACATTTTCAATGCTGCTGTCACGATTAACAGTGGAATCTAACAGCTTAAACTGCTGCAATCAGAGCTATCTCCAGTCATAAAAATTACACTCAATGCTGGCTGTATAACACAGCCAGCTCTCGCACTGTATGGTGCAGGCCCAGCTTCTGAGCCCGTTCAATACATGCAGTGCACATCTGCTGTACATGTAAGGAGAATGTTGCAAATTGAAACCTGTTTGGAGGGAGTCCTTCTGGTGCCGTTTTTGCCCCAGGTTCATGTTTGTGGACCCCTGCCATTTTTTGCACAGGTCCATATTTCCAATAATGGGATATAAAATGGCCAGATAACTACCTATGGGTTTACATATATGAATAACAAAAATATGATTTGCACCCTGGAATGAGAAATTAGCCCAATGAAACCTCTGTCTCATAAAAAGACATCGATATTATAAACGGCACTTGGTGGGGTTCTGATACTGAGGTTTCTCGAGGATCCAAGAGCCTCGGGTTACACCTCTACCCGTATGTGCACTCATACAGAAATGTAACATAAGCAATAACAGAAATATGTTTAAATACAAAAATACTTCTGAATGTCATAACAATGCCTGATTAGTGTAACTAATGGATATACGCAGACCAAAAAGGTACATTTTAAAGGAAAGCCAGTGGTTGACTGACCGCTCCTGGCTAGGGTTGGGTTGACGTTTCTTTTTGCAGTTGACATAAGTAATCTATCACAGACTTCTTATGATGCTGTATGCTGAACTATTCCTGTAACTGGCAAAATCCCCCCCCAACCACTCCGGTTCAGAACTGTATGGCTGGAATGGATGTCGTCATTCTTCTAATAGGCTGCATCAGAGCTGAAGAGTGAAGACCAGAGGAAAGTGGGAACCTGGAATAACTTTCTACTCGGTGCTGAAATTGTATGTCCAGTTTGGGCTATTTTTTGTCTTATTCCAATCTATCAAAAATAAAAAATGAAGAATCTGTACGTATAGCCTCAGCTAAATATCTTGTGGCTTTCAGTCTACAGCAGCTCCTATGCAGATCTACATACAGATCTACACAATTCTGCAAAGTAGGTGTGCCTTCAAATATAGAAATGGTATTTTTTATCATTTTTATCAATTAACAAAAGGCAACGTGAATGAACAAAAAGAGATGGAAACAAAATCAATGTTTGGTGTGACCGTCGATTACATTCAAGACAGTATTATTATTAGGCACACAGGTACATAAGGAGGGAGGACCCTGCCCGCGAGGGCTCACAGTCTACAGGGGATGGGTGAGGATACACTAGGAGATGGTAGAGCTGGTTGTGCGGTGGTTCAATAGATTGAGGATCACTGCAGGCTGTAGGGTGGTTCCATCTGGTCTTTGCGTTGGTCCTTTCCAAAACTCATGTAGGAGTTCTTAAAACCAGCATGGAAATCAGGGATGTATGTTGGGTCATAGTAGCGAGACCAGCATGCCATGATGATCTGCATTCCCATGTAGTAGCAAAAGGGAAAAACAGTGCAGTTAGTGTTCCAGTCATCCCAGTTGTGTAAGGCTAGGATCACATTGCGTTTACAGCAGCCCGTTCAACACATACGGTAAAGGGCCGCTGTAAACGCAAGTGCCAGTATGGCAGCACGCTAGCTCAGATAGAGCATCGGCTAGCTCTATCTGCTCTAGCAGTGACGGACCCGGAAATGCTGCAGCCCACGTCTCAGGGTCCTTCACTCAATGACGGCACATCCCTAGCGCATGCCCATTGTGGGCGTGCGCTAGCGATGCGTCCGACATAGGAATTAATGGCGGCCTTAACGGACTACTTTACACCGCGTTTATGCCGCAATGTAACGTAGTCCATCTAACGGACGCCACTAACGTAATGTGAACCCAGCCTAATTGTCTCACTAGATATGGCTATCTTAAAAGTAATCTGTTAATAGGATCAACCCTCCAGAGCCTTCTGTATGGAAATGCAGGTCAAAGAAGATTGCATAAAGTTGTATCTGAGGGTATGTGCACACGTCCGGATTTCTTGCAGAAATTTCCTGAAGAAAACTGGAAATTTTCTGCAAGAAATCCGCATTTTTTTTTTTGCGTTTTTTTTTCCGTTTTTTTCGCGGTTTTTTTAGCATTCTGCAAGCGTAATTAGCTTGCAGAATGCTAAAGTTTTCCAAGCTATCTGTAGCATCGCTTGGAAAACTGACTGACAGGTTGGTCACACTTGTCAAACATACTGTTTGACAAGTGTGACCAACTTTTTACTATAGATGCTGCTTATGCAGCATCTATAGTAAAAGATAGAATGTTTAAAAATAATAAAAAAAATAAAAAAAATAAAAAAAATGCTTATACTCACCTGCAGACCTCAGCGGCGTCCGTTCCGTATAGATGGTGTGTGCGCGCAGGACCTTCCATGACGTCGCGGTCACGTGAGCGGTCACATGACCGGTCTCGACCAATCACAGGACAGTGACGTCATCGCAGGTCCTTCACCGCACACCAGCTACAGGAACCGAAGCGGCAGCATGCACCTGAGAGGCGGGAAGACATCGAAGGTGAGTATATCACTATTTTTTATTTTAATTCTTTTTTTTTTACCACTTATATGGTGCCCAGTCCGTGGAGGAGAGTCTCCTCTCCTCCACCCTGGGTACCAACCGCACATAATCTGCTTACTTCCCGCATGGTGTGCACAGCCCCGTGCGGGAAGTAAGCAGATCAATGGACTCCTAGGTGTGCGGAATCCCCGCAATTCCGCATTTTTAATGAACATGTTGCTTTTTTTTCCGCGATGCGATTTTTTCGCGGAAAAAATCGCAACATTTGCACAAAAAATGCGGAATACACTGTAAATAATAGGAGGCATAGGTTAGCGTTTTTTTCGCGTTTTTATCACGTTTTTATAGCGAAAAAACGCGAAAAAAACGCGAAAAATCCTGAACGTGTGCACATGGCCTTAAGGTACCGTCACACTCAGCGACGCTGCAGCGATATAGACAACGAGCCGACCGCTGGAGCGTGGCTGTTTAGGTCGCTGTAGAGATGTCAAACACAGCAACTCCAGAACGATGCAGGAGCGATCCAGTGACGTAACGGAGACTCACTTATCGTTCTCGCTGGTTGTTAGCTCCATGTAAAACGTTGCTGGCGTCGTTGCTTTTGATGTCAAACATGACGATACACGCCGATCTGACGACGAAATAAAGTTCTGGACTTCTGTGTTTGACGTCTCTACAGCGACCTAAACAGCGACGCTCCAGCGATCGGCTCGTTGTCTATATCGCTGCAGCGTCGCTGAGTGTGACGGTACCTTTACCTGAAAGCGGAGGTTCGCATGGTCTTGATATGAAAATGGCGCCCCCGCTCCTCGTCAGCTCACCCTGGTGTCCCTAGTAGGCCCTGGTCTGGAGTCTGGTTTAAGGCATATTATGTACTCTGTCTATACTTCTTGGTGTATAACACCAATTTTCCATATACTGTGTGTGGGACTAATATTGTCAAAATACTACATCATTGATTATATGTTACTGGTAGTATATATATCTCCATCAAACCACAACTCAAACATTTTTCCCAAAGCCGTACATTCCTTAATCAAGAATCTGCAAACACTCTAGTCCATGCACTCATCATCTCCCCCCTCTACTACTGCAACCTCCTGTCTTGTGTCATCCCTTCTAACACTTTTGCACCCATCCAATCCATCCTAAACTCTCCTGCCCAAATAATACACCTATTTTTTTTTCTATTTATGATCACTTTTTGGGGGGAGGGGTTTCACATTTATTCATATTTTTAATGCATACCAAAAAAATATTTTAATTAGTGTACAATCGGTGAACTCATATATATGTATTAATATACACTGTTCTACAAATTTTTCAGTGATTTTCCAAACCCCAACCTAGCCATTACACAGAAAAAATAACGGAAGTAAAATCCAAAGGTTTAGATAAATGTTTTATATCAGGTGTAAAAGAAAATTAAAACAAATACGTATTCTCCAATAATTAAAAAAAATTGTATTATTATTTTTAGCACTAGTAATATTAGAGAGTTATCAATATATTTGGATACAAGGCGCTGTAATAGAGGCAAACTTCAAGGCAATCATATGCATTAAGGTCATTACAACTGTTCCAGTCAGAGAAGAAGAATTTGAAATATTCTAAGAAAAGTGTAAACCACATTCTTTACCGTGAAACCTAAAACATTAGTCCTTAGATTGCATTTTTAGATATGTGCTGTATTTTGGATGGATTTTTTTTCAAGCCTTTTAGGACGCTAGCCACTACTCAAGCCGTGAGGCTGAGTAGTCAAGTGGTCCTAGGTCAAAAGCTAGGAGGGTCCATCATAAACAGAAGGGTGAGACAAAGGCATGGTCAGGTCACAGTCAGGGGTCAGAATTCCAAGAGAGTAGAGGATCACAACACAAGGGCTAGGCAAATGGATGGTCAATGCAAATCCAAGGTCGAGAAGCAGAGATCAGAATACAAGTCTAGGAACACAGAGCAAACACATACCATTTGAGCAAAGCTACAATTGGCAGAAATTTAAGGCAGAAAGACAGCTAAACGGCCAGGTAACTACTTCTAACAGGAGATACATGCAGGAAGCTCAGGCATTACCTGACCCGGATTGGACGGCTACACTGTCACTCAAAATACTGACAATTCAGCACACCTCAGCTCCTGATTGGATGGCTGAGCTGTCAATCACCATACCAACATCTCAATACACCCCTGTCCTAGATTGGACTGCACAACAGTCATTCAGTGAGTCCAGACACCCATCTAGGACCACATTGGACCTTCTTTGACCTTCAAAGCCTTATTAATTCATTGTGACAGATTCTTCTAGGTGTCTTAATCATTCATCAGAAATGTTGGCCGATGTGGACAGGTTGTATCGACTGTGTATTTAATATTGTTGATGATTCGTCCAGCAATTTTGAAAACTTCTTTTTCGGCAAGTCCAGCCTTCCCGAAAATAATGTCTGTATATAAATTGAAAGAAATGGAATGAAAAAAATGCAGATGTCCTTCTGTATCTTTCTTCTCGGAGTGTGATATCCTGAGATGAATAGAATGAGACAACCAGTTATGAAAAAAATGTAACCTACATTACTCTTTCAAGTATTATAAGCAATTTAATCTTTTTTTTTTTCAAAGCTGGTCATCTCCCTCCACGCTTCTTAGGATATCTCAAGAAACTAGGAAAGGTAAGGAAGAACATAGTTGTATGTTGTACTAAATGTCCACCACATTTTATAATGTACTTACTCCATTGTTTGACTCAGGCATCACATTGCACTTAGGTGCCACATATGTAATAAAGGCAGCATATCAATGATCTGTGGATTGTTTTTTTCCAATTGACATGTCTTTTAGGAACACTAAATTACTGTCAGCAAAGACAAGGGGGGGACTTGATACACAGACAGTTGGCTGGGACCAAGTGAAGACATAGAGCAATTAGACATTCCTTTGTAATGTATCCACATACTTTACTGGCAAGTATCATTAAATCATTACAGTGGAACTGCCGGTTACGAGCTGTCTCAATGCAATGTTTCTAAGAATAGTTATGTATTTTTCCGATACTTAGGGTTTCTTTGTATATTCGAATTCACAAAATTCACTTAAAAAATGGTTATCTAGTTCATTTCCACTCCAGCAATAACAGACCCAACCATTGGACAACGGTTGTGCTATTTTTGTAAAAGTAAATCCTTTTTTTCTAATCTTGGACAACTCTTTCAAGAAAATATGTGCCCAAAATATTAATCTACCCATATTTTAATTAGGGCAAGTCTCAACAGTTGATATTTAAGTTTGTTTTACTTTTTTCTCTGTTGGGACAGAAATTTTGGTAAATGTGGCAACATGTTAA
This sequence comes from Ranitomeya variabilis, assembly GCF_051348905.1. Taxonomy (NCBI): domain Eukaryota; kingdom Metazoa; phylum Chordata; class Amphibia; order Anura; family Dendrobatidae; genus Ranitomeya; species Ranitomeya variabilis. Next base: position 1,104,457,944 of record NC_135232.1, on the reverse strand, counting down.
CATCCAACTTGCTCAACCCTTCAATGCCCCAACATCTTTCATCGAAAGGAAAATTGGGTCCCTTTTTTTCTAATCCTGGGCAACTCTTTAACTGAAATATGAGCCCAAAATACTAAAATACCATATTGTAATTAGGGCAATTGTTGATAGTTAAATTTGTTTTACTTTTTTTTTCTCTTGTGACAGACATTTTGGCAAATATAATAACATTATTATTATTTATTATAGCACCATTTATTCCATGGCGTTTTACATGTGAGGATTATACATAATAAAAACAAGTACAATAATTTTAATCAATACAAGTCACGACTGGTACAGGCAGTGTAACAAATGTGTAACAAATGAAGGTGCTCACGCCGAAAACTGTGCATAATAAAAAACTAGTTGGATCTCCTTTTGGGAGGCGTTTTACTACTTGACATTTGGTGGGGGTGTCCCTAATAGGGCTCATTCGGGCCTGTCCTTGTAAGGACAGGAGTCATTGCTGGGGCACGACAGGGGAAGTAGTAAACAGATCCCCGTCCCTTACTTACATTGCCCTATTATTATTGGACCCTCCCAGGGACCCCGTTTCACCTACGTGGGTGCCTCCTGTCTACAATCGGTGAGATCCAACTAGTTTTTTATTATGCACAGTTTTCGGCGTGAGCACCTTCATTTGTTACACATTGTTAGTCCATTTTTAACAATTTAGTAAAAGTTATGTTTTAATTCATGGGTCATACTCTTCCAGCTGATAACTACTGTTTACCCTAAGAGTTGTGCAACAGTTTGGTATATCCAAGCTGCAGCTGTATATCTGATTAATATTAAAGAAGCACTCCCATCAAATTTTTTATCCTCTTAATATATTGCAGTAATCATATTATTTGGCACTACGCACTTACGATTGCTCCTTTTGTCCTTTTACCCAGTTAATTTTTCTCTTTTCCTTTAGGTCTATAGCTTAACATGATTAAAACCAGACCAGCTGAATCCTTCAAAACTCTATGCATAAGCAGGAAGTCTCTTTTCGTTGCATGAGTCATCACTAGAACTACAATTGTACATCACTGCAAAGTCACTGGCAAGGAGGAAAAGCGGAGCAGTCAGGTCAGGAGATAAAGAGGAGGTGACTCATGTAGGGAAAAGAAACTTTCTATTTCTATATAGAGCTTAGAAGGATTCAGCTAGTCTATGATATCGTATATCTAATGGAAAAGAGGAGAATTAACTGGGAAGAAAGGCAAAATGAGCAATTGTATGGAAGTTGGATGTTACCTCCTAATAATAGGATCACTCTGAGTCTGAATGCTAGGACCTTCACTCATTCCAAGAATGAGGCTGGGGGTCTGCAGAGCCCCATCTGAATGGAGCAGAGGTTGAGCTCACCATCGGTGAAGGTGCCAGCGGTTAGAACCAAGCAATCAGTAAGGTATTCCCTGTCTTACGGATGGAGGATAATTTGGTACAAACCCTTTAAAAGAAATCCAATCGTACATGTAGCTTCTAGCTATTAAAAAAAGAGATGTTCTTTTTACATGTGGCTAGAATTAAAAGACCACCTAATCCTAAAGCCCATTGCAGCGTTAAACGATCACCCTAAAATACTGTATTTGGAAATATTTTATAGTAAATTATATACAAAATGTAATTAGATTGTAATTTATTTCACTTTGGACGTTATTAAAAGTTTCGTAATAAAAGACAATTTGTGTTTTAGATTTGGTGACACGTTAAACTTGTAAACAAGATGTCCCAGCGTATTAACATTTTTCCGAGAGTTCAGACGGGAATCCTTCCAGATTCATGTTAAGCTAATTGTAAAAATGACTTAGATGCTATCTGTCCAAAAGAAAAGACTGAGCATAAACGATTCAAAGTCTAGCAATTAGAAAATAATAGAATTGTTAGTGACACGATTAGTAAAGTTATGGTAGGGGGGCGGGGACAGAAACCCCCCCAAAAAATGTCCAATGTTAATGCTTTGTAAATTAGAGTCCAATGGGCCCCAGTGCAAGATTTGGACCTGGGCCCTTCCACGCATGTTGGTCAAATGTATGGGCCCTTGTAGCATTCTAAATCCTATAAGGACATACATTTTGTCCCCGTATTATGTAGTAATGTCTTACATCGTGGGTCCTTTCCAGGTATATATGTCCCCCATCTTGTGTCTCTTCCAGGCATATATGTCCTCCATCCTGGGTTCCTTCCTGGTATATATGCCCCCCATCCTGGTATATATGTCTACCACCCTGGTATATTTTCACACCATCCTGGGCCTCTTCCTGATATATATATGGCCCATCCTGGTATATATACCCCCATCCTGGGCCCTTTCCATTTATATATGTCCCCCATCCTGATATATAGGCCTTCCCAACCTGGACCCCTTCCTCATCCTGGAAACCTTCCTTATATATATGTCCCCCATCTTGGGCCACTTCCAGGTATATATGTCACCCATCATGCATATATGTCCTCCATTCTGGTATATATGTCCCCCATCCTGTATTCCTTCCTGGTATATCGTATACAGTACAGACCAAAAGTTTGGACACCTTCTCATTTAAAGATTTTTCTGCATTTTCTTTACTATGAAAATTGTAAATTCACACTGGAGGCATCAAAACTATGAATTAACACATGTGGAATTATATACTTAAAAAAAAGTGTGAAACAACTGAAAATATGTCTTATATTCTAGGTTCTTCATAGAAGCCACCTATTGCTTTGATGACTGCTTTGCACACTCTTGGCATTCTCTTGATGAGCTTCAAGAGGTAGTCACCGGAAATGGTCTTCCAACAATCTTGAAGGAGTTCCCAGAGATGCTTAGCACTTTGTGGCCCTTTTGCCTTCACTCTGTAGTCCAGCTCACCCCAAACCATCTCGATTGGGTTCAGGTCTGGTGACTGTGGAGGCCAGGTCATCTAGCGTAGCACCCCATCACTCTCCTTCTTGGTCAAATAGCCCTTACACAGCCTGGAGGTGTTTTGGGTCATTGTCCTGTTGAAAACAAAATATGATGGTCCAACTAAACGCAAACCGGATGGAATAGCATGCCGCTGCAAGATGCTGTGGTAGCCATGCTGGTTCAGTATGCCTTCAATTTTTAATAAATCCCCAACAGTGTCACCAGCAAAGCACCCCCACACCATCACACCTCCTCCTCCATGCTTCATGGTGGGAACCAGGCATGTAGAGTCCATCCGTTCACCTTTTCTGCGTCGCACAAAGACACGGTGGTTGGAACCAAAGATCTCAAATATGGACTCATCAGACCAAAGCACAGATTTCCACTGGTCTAATGTCCATTCCTTGTGTTCTTTAGACCAAACAAGTCTCTTCTGCTTGTTGCCTGTCCTTAGCAGAGGTTTCCTAGCAGCCATGAAGGCCTGCTGCACAAAGTCTCCTCTTAACAGTTGTTGTAGAGATGTTTCTTCTGGTAGAACTCTGTGTGGCATTGACCTGGTCTCTAATCTGAGCTACTGTTAACCTGCGATTTCGGAGGCTGGTGACTCAAATAAACTTATCCTCAGAAGCAGAGGTGACTCTTGGTCTTCCTTTCCTGGGGTGGTCCTCATGTGAGCCAGTTTCTTTGTAGCGCTTGATGGTTTTTGCAACGGAACTCGAGGACACTTTCAAAGTTTTCCCAATTTTTCGGACTGACTGACCTTCTTTTCTTAAAGTAATGATGGCCACTCATTTTTCTTTACTTAGCTGCTTTTTTCTTGCCATAATACAAATTCTAACAGTCTATTCAGTAGGACTATCAGCTGTGTATCCACCAGTCTTCTGCTCAACACAACTGATGGTCCCAACCCCATTTATAAGGCAAGAAATCCAACTTAATAATAATAATAATAATATTTTTTATTTATATAGCGCCAACATATTCCGCAGCACTTTACAATTAAGCGGGGACATGTACAGACAATAAATTCAATACAAGTTAAGACAATTTAAACAGTGACATTAGGAGTGAGGTCCCTGCTCGCAAGCTTACAATCTACAAAGAAATGGGGGGGACACAATAGGTGAAAAGTGCTTGTTATTTCAGGTCTGGCAATTATAATAAATAGGGATTTTCATATAAAGCTGCATGATCCGGTCATCAGCCTGTGTGTTTAAGTGCAATAGTCAACTATCAAGTGCAGTTAATCGTGTGCATGGAGGGTGTGGAGACAGATGAATAGTAGGGTGCAGATTTAGAATAATATTTGGAAGGAGGGAACAGGGCAAAGTTAGTTTACTGAGTAGTTGATGTGGTAGGCTTGTTTGAAGAGATGGGTTTTTAAAGCGCGCTTGAATAGGTGCAGCACGAGAGAAGTCTTGGAGACGGAGGTGCGGTGTTCGGATTACGGGGGATGTTAGCCTTAGGGCACGTGTAGGGCGATAGACAGAGATGAGAGAGGAGATATAAGGCGGTGCAGAACTGTGGAGGGCTTTGTGGGTGAGAGAGATGAGTTTATACTGGACCCTGTAGCGAATGGGTAGCCATTATAATGACTGGCACAAGATGGAGGCATCGGTGAAGCGGTTGGACAGAAATATGACCCTGGCTGCCGCATTCACGATGGATTGGAGAGGAGAAAGTTTGTTAAGAGGGAAAACGATCAGAAGAGAGTTGCAGTAGTCCAGACGGGAATGAATAAGAGCGACAGTAAGAGTCTTAGCAGCTTCAGAGGTGAGAAAAGGTCAGATTCTGGAGATGTTTTTAAGATGCAGGTGACAAGAATGAATGAGTGATCGGATATAGGGAGTAAAGGAAAGTTCGGTGTCGAATATGACCCCAAGACAGTGGGTGTTGTGAATTTGGATTCTGGGCTCCCCCGGTGGCCGCTTGTGGAATTGGACTTGTCATCCTCTTTCCTGTTTCACCTGATTCCATCAGTAGTGGGTGTCGCTATTTAAGCTCATTTCTCTGGTGGTTTCTTGCCGGTCAACAATGTTATCTGATGCCTCTCAGTGCTTGTTCCTGCTTCTAGACTACTACTAGATAAGTTGGACTTTTGTCCATGTTTTGTTTTGCCTATTTGTTCCAGTTCACAGCTGAAGTTTTGTTACTGTGTCTGGAAAGCTCTCGTTGATCAGGGATTGCTACTCTGGCGTTATGAGTTAATGCCAGAGTTTAAGGTAATCTCTGGATGGTGTTTTGTTAGTGTTTTTCTGCTGACCATGAAAGTATACTATCTGTCTTCTGCTATCTAGTAAGCGGACCTCAAATTTGCTAAGACTATTTTCCTGCTGCGTTTGTTGTTTCATCTGAACTCACCGTCATTATATGTGGGGGGCTACTGTCTTCTTTGGAATATTTCTCTAGAGGTGAGCCAGGTCTTATATTTCCCTCTGCTAGCTATTTAGGTCTTAGGCCAGAGCTGGGCATCTAGCGATAAATAGGAAATGCTACCTGGCTATTTCTAGTTGCGCGGCAGGCTTAGTTCATGGTCAGTATAGTTCCATCTTCCGAGAGCTTGTCCCTCTATAGGCTTGCTATGATCTCTGCCTGCAGAGATCATGACAGTTTGACCGGCCAGTAAAGTGTTAAAGACCCAGATTGAGAAAGGAGAGTTATAAGAAGTCTGCTGAAATTTTTTTTTTTTTTTTCCTCCAGTCTGCCTTGCTGCAGTCTTTTCTCTCTCTCTCCTCCTAATCTCTGTATGCTCTGTGTGCACCTGACAATAATGGATCTCCAGAGTGTAACTGCGGGTTTGAATAATCTCATCACGAAAGTACAAAATTTACAAGATTTTGTGGTACATGCTCCGGTATCTGAGCCGAGAATTCCTTTGCCGGAGTTCTTCACAGGGAATAGAGCTAGCTTCCAGAATTTCCGAAATAATTGTAAGCTTTATTTGTCCCTGAAGTCTCGTTCAGCTGGAGACCCTGCTCAGCAGGTTAGGATTGTGATTTCCTTGCTCAGGGGTGACCCTCAAGATTGGGCCTTCTCATTGCCAGCAGGGGATCCTGCGTTACGCGATGTGGATGCGTTTTTTCTGGCCTTGGGCTTGCTTTATGAGGAACCTCATTTGGAACTTCAGGCAGAAAAAACTTTGATGGCACTATCTCAGGGGCAAGACGAAGCTGAAGTTTTCTGCCAAAAATTCCGTAAATGGTCTGTGCTTACTCAGTGGAATGAGTGCGCCTTGGCGGCAACTTTCAGAGAAGGTCTCTCTGATGCCGTTAAGGATGTTATGGTGGGGTTCCCTTTGCCTGCAGGTCTGAATGAGTCCATGACAATGGCTATTCAGATTGATAGGCGTCTGCGGGAGCGCAAACCGGTGCACCATCTGGCGGTGTCTATGGAAAAGACGCCAGAAAGTATGCAGTGTGATAGAATTCTGTCCAGGAGCGAGCGACAGAATTTTAGACGGAAGAATGGATTGTGTTTCTATTGTGGGGATTCTACTCATGTTATATCAGCATGCTCTAGGCGTACAAAGAAGCTTGATAAGTCTGTTTCCATTAGCACCATTCAGTCTAAGTTTATTTTGTCTGTAACCCTGATTTGCTCTTTGTCATCCATTGCCACGGACGCCTATGTTGACTCTGGCGCCGCTCTGAGTCTTATGGATTGGTCCTTTGCCAATCGTTGTGGTTTTGATTTAGAGCCTTTGGAGACTCTTATTCCTCTGAAGGGGATTGACTCCACCCCATTGGCTAATAATAAACCACAATACTGGACACAAGTAACCATGCGTATCAATCCGGATCACCAGGAGATTATTCGTTTCCTGGTGCTGTATAATTTACATGACGATTTGGTACTGGGATTGCCATGGTTGCAGTCTCACAACCCAGTCTTGGACTGGAGAGCAATGTCTGTGTTGAGCTGGGGATGTAAGGGTATTCATGGGGACGTACCTTTGGTTTCTATTTCGTCGTCCATTCCCTCTGAAGTCCCTGAGTTCCTCTCTGATTATCAAGACGTCTTTGACGAACCCAAGCTTGGGTCGTTACCTCCGCACCGTGAGTGCGATTGTGCCATAGATTTGATACCGGGTTGTAAATATCCAAAGGGTCGTTTGTTTAATTTGTCTGTGCCGGAACATGCTGCTATGCGGGAATATATAAAGGAGTCTTTGGAAAAGGGACATATTCGTCCATCCTCTTCTCCCTTGGGAGCTGGGTTTTTCTTTGTCTCAAAAAAAGACGGCTCTTTGAGACCATGTATTGATTATCGGCTTCTGAATAAGATCACTGTTAAGTATCAATACCCATTGCCATTGCTTACTGATTTGTTTGCTCGTATAGAGGGTGCTAAGTGGTTCTCTAAAATTGATCTTCGTGGGGCGTATAATTTGGTGCGGATCAGGCAGGGGGATGAGTGGAAGACCGCATTTAATACGCCCGAGGGCCACTTTGAGTATTTGGTCATGCCTTTTGGTCTTTCTAATGCCCCTTCAGTTTTCCAGTCTTTTATGCATGATATTTTCCGCGATTTTCTGGATAAATTTATGATAATATATCTGGATGATATTCTGATTTTTTCTGATGACTGGGACTCTCATGTCCAGCAGGTCAGGAGAGTTTTTCAGGTTCTGCGGTCTAATTCTTTATGTGTGAAGGGGTCTAAGTGCGTTTTTGGGGTCCAGAAAATTTCCTTTTTGGGGTATATTTTTTCTCCCTCTTCCATTGAGATGGATCCCGTCAAGGTGCAAGCTATTTGTGACTGGACTCAGCCCTCCTCTCTTAAGGGTCTTCAGAGATTTTTGGGCTTTGCCAATTTTTACCGCCGATTTATTGCTGGTTTTTCGGATGTCGTTAAACCACTGACTGATTTGACCAGACAAGGCGCTGATGTTGCTAATTGGTCCCCTCATGCTGTAGAGGCCTTTCAGGAGCTTAAGCGCCGTTTTGCCTCTGCCCCTGTGTTGCGTCAGCCTGATGTGAATCTGCCTTTTCAGGTTGAGGTTGACGCTTCGGAGATCGGAGCTGGGGCAGTGTTGTCGCAGAAAGGTTCCGACTGCTCCGTCATTAGGCCTTGTGCCTTCTTTTCTCGCAAATTTTCGCCCGCAGAGCGGAATTATGATGTTGGGAATCGGGAGCTTTTGGCCATGAAGTGGGCGTTTGAGGAGTGGCGCCATTGGCTCGAGGGGGCTAGACATCAGGTGGTGGTATTGACTGACCACAAAAATTTGATTTATCTTGAGACTGCCAGACGCCTGAATCCTAGACAGGCGCGCTGGTCTTTATTTTTTTTCTCGCTTTAATTTTGTGGTGTCATACCTACCGGGTTCTAAGAATGTTAAGGCAGATGCCCTTTCTAGGAGTTTTGACCCGGACTCTCCTGGTAATTCTGAACCCACAGGTATCCTTAGGGAGGGAGTAATTTTGTCGGCCGTTTCTCCTGATCTGCGGCGGTCCTTGCAAGAGTTTCAGGCGGATAGACCGGATCGTTGTCCGCCTGATAGACTGTTTGTTCCGGATGATTGGACCAGCAGAGTCATCTCTGAGGTACATTCTTCTGCATTGGCAGGTCATCCCGGAATTTTTGGTACCAGGGATTTGGTGGCAAGATCCTTCTGGTGGCCTTCTCTGTCACGAGATGTGCGAGTCTTTGTGCAGTCATGTGACGTTTGTGCTCGGGCCAAGTCTTGTAGTTCTCGGGCTAGCGGACTGCTGTTGCCCTTGCCTATTCCTAAGAGGCCTTGGACACACATCTCGATGGATTTTATTTCAGATCTGCCTGTTTCCCAGAAGATGTCTGTCATCTCGGTGGTCTGTGACCGTTTCTCTAAAATGGTCCATTTGGTTCCTCTGCCCAAGTTGCCTTCTTCTTCTGAGTTGGTTCCTCTGTTTTTTCAGAATGTTGTCCGATTGCACGGTATTCCTGAGAATATTGTTTCTGACAGAGGTACCCAATTTGTGTCTAGATTTTGGCGGGCATTCTGTGCTAGGATGGGCATAGATTTGTCTTTTTCGTCTGCTTTTCACCCTCAGACTAATGGCCAGACCGAGCGGACTAATCAGACCCTTGAGACATATCTGAGGTGTTTTGTCTCTGCTGACCAGGATGATTGGGTTGCTTTTTTGCCATTGGCAGAGTTCGCCCTCAATAATCGGGCCAGTTCTTCCACCTTGGTGTCCCCGTTTTTCTGTAATTCGGGGTTTCACCCTCGATTTTCCTCCGGTCAGGTGGAATCCTCGGATTGTCCTGGAGTGGATGCGGTGGTAGAGAGATTGCATCACATTTGGGGGCAGGTTATGGACAATTTGAAGTTGTCCCAGGAGAAGACTCAGCGTTTTGCCAACCGTCATCGTCGTGTTGGTTCTCGGCTTTGTGTTGGAGATTTAGTGTGGTTGTCTTCTCGTTTTGTCCCTATGAGGGTCTCTTCTCCTAAGTTTAAACCTCGGTTCATCGGCCCTTATAGAATATTGGAGATTCTTAATCCTGTTTCTTTCCGTTTGGACCTCCCTGCGTCCTTTTCCATTCATAACGTTTTTCATCGGTCGTTATTGCGCAGGTATGAGGTACCTGTTGTACCTTCAGTTGAGCCTCCTGCTCCGGTGTTGGTTGAGGGTGAGTTGGAGTACGTTGTGGAGAAAATTTTGGACTCTCGTGTTTCCAGACGGAAACTCCAGTATCTGGTCAACTGGAAGGGTTACGGCCAGGAGGATAATTCTTGGGTCAATGCATCTGATGTTCATGCTTCTGATCTTGTTCGTGCCTTCCATAGGGCTCATCCTGGTCGCCCTGGTGGATTTGGTGAGGGTTCGGTGCCCCCTCCTTGAGGGGGGGGTACTGTTGTGAATTTGGATTCTGGGCTCCCCCGGTGGCCGCTTGTGGAATTGGACTTGTCATCCTCTTTCCTGTTTCACCTGATTCCATCAGTAGTGGGTGTCGCTATTTAAGCTCATTTCTCTGGTGGTTTCTTGCCGGTCAACAATGTTATCTGATGCCTCTCAGTGCTTGTTCCTGCTTCTAGACTACTACTAGATAAGTTGGACTTTTGTCCATGTTTTGTTTTGCCTATTTGTTCCAGTTCACAGCTGAAGTTTTGTTACTGTGTCTGGAAAGCTCTCGTTGATCAGGGATTGCTACTCTGGCGTTATGAGTTAATGCCAGAGTTTAAGGTAATCTCTGGATGGTGTTTTGTTAGTGTTTTTCTGCTGACCATGAAAGTATACTATCTGTCTTCTGCTATCTAGTAAGCGGACCTCAAATTTGCTAAGACTATTTTCCTGCTGCGTTTGTTGTTTCATCTGAACTCACCGTCATTATATGTGGGGGGCTACTGTCTTCTTTGGAATATTTCTCTAGAGGTGAGCCAGGTCTTATATTTCCCTCTGCTAGCTATTTAGGTCTTAGGCCAGAGCTGGGCATCTAGCGATAAATAGGAAATGCTACCTGGCTATTTCTAGTTGCGCGGCAGGCTTAGTTCATGGTCAGTATAGTTCCATCTTCCGAGAGCTTGTCCCTCTATAGGCTTGCTATGATCTCTGCCTGCAGAGATCATGACAAGTGGGCATACTGCTTGGGAGTTATGGTTGAACCCTCCAGGGTAATTTCGATGTTGGGAAGAGTGAGGTTAGTAGAAGGGAGAAACACAAAAAGTTCTGTTTTGGAGAGATTTAGTTTCAGATAGAGGGAGGAGATGATGTCAGAGACAGCAGACAGACAATCCTTGGTATTTTTAATTAGGGTAAGGGTGATGTCAGGGGAAGAAGTGTATAATTGGGTGTCATCAGCATAGAGATGATATTGGAACCCAAATCAGCTGATTGTTTGTCCAATAGAGGCCGTGTATAGAGAGAAGAGGAGGGGGCCCAGGACTGAGCCCTGCGGAACCCCAATAGTAAGGGGACGAGGAGAGGAAGAGGAGCTGGCAAAAGATACAGTGAAGGAGCAGGTCAGAGAGGTAGAAGGAGAACCAGGAGAGGGCTGTGTCCTTGAGGCCTATGGAGCGGAGCATAGTGAGAGGGAGCTGGTGATTCACAGTGTCAAATGCGGCAGAGAGATCCAGGAGAATCAGCAGGGAGCAATGACCTTTGGATTTAGCTGTTATTAGATCATTAGAGACTTTAGTGAGGGCAGTTTCAGTGGAGTGTAAAGAGCGGAAACCAGATTGTAAGGGGTCGAGAAGAGACCTATTAAACCTGACAGGGTACACCTGTGAAGTGAAAAACATTTCCGGTGACTACCTCTTGAAGCTCATCAAGAGAATGCCAAGAGTGTGCAAAGCAGTCATCAAAGCAAAAAGTGGCTACTTTGAAGAACCTAGAATATAAGACATATTTTCAGTTGTTTCACACTTTTTTGTTAAGTATATAATTCCACATGGCTTAATTCATAGTTTTGATGCCTTCAGTGTTAATTTACAATTTTCATAGTCATGACAATACAGAAAAAACTTTAAATGAGAAGGTGTGTCCAAAGCACCTTCCTAGTATATATGTCCCCCATCTTGGGCCACTTCCTGGTATATATGTCCCTCATCATGTATTCCTTCCTGGTATATATGCCCATCATCCTGACACTGACATATATGCCCTTATCCTGGACCTCTTCCTGGTATACATGTCCCCCATCCTGGTATAAATACCGCCATTCTGGGTTCTTCCTGGTACATATATCTCCCCATCTTGGTATATATGCCCCATCTTGGGCACCTTCCTAGTATATATGTCCCCCATCTTGGGCCACTTCCTGGTATATATGTCCCTCATCATGTATATGGAGCGCCCCATCAGGGCTGTGGAGTACTCGGTACCGGGTCCTGCGGTTCACAAGGGGATGTCACAGTGGCTGACCTGGTCCGTGGCCCTGGGACGTCCGTGTAAAAGGGAAAGGTCTTTAAAAGGGATAAAGTTTATGTTCATGATGCCACCTGTGGTATTTGGTCAGGGTGACCGACGCTGCTTTAAGGGGTCCGCTGGGGTGATGTTATGGATGCTAGATGTATACCTTCCCACAGGTGAAGTATATCCCAGGGCTTCCCAGTATGTAAATGGTGAATGGTGAATGGCGCAGTGAAGAATGATGACACAAAGTTGCAGTCTCTTTACCTTTACTGAAGACTTCAGCATCCACAGTCCAGGGCACAGGCCACAGGGCAGGCAGATTCCGGCTGGTTCGGAGGCAAGACCAGAGTCCCCTTGTCCAGGTGGAAATCAATAGGCTTCCCTTGCGCTGTACTGGTGTAGTCCCTTACTGCATAAGCTTCAAATAAGGTCCTCACAGACGTAGTGTCTCTCTCTCTGTCCTCCATAGGCGGATAGGACAAAACCCATATGACTGGTGGCTTGAGGCTGTTTATAGGGACTCTAGCATGCCCCGGCCTCTAAGGGGTGCCACCGTGCCTCCTGGGTGTAGGTGCAGACAGGTAACGCGCAATTAGCTGTCCTGCCGGTCTCTGAAGTAAGGCATAGAGGTCCTTACTACCTCGGTGTTCTGGCTACCGGTGTTCTGCGCCTCAGAAGGAGGCAGCCTGCTCCTGGCTAGTCCCCTTCTGGTATCCTCTCCTTTGCTTTGCCTTCCTTCACGCTCACTGCAATACAATTCTGCCTTCCAAATGTCTCTTTCTGGGAGCTGCAGCTCTTAGGGCATGCACAGCTCCATGGACCCTCTCCTCTGTCCTCTGACAGGAATTCGCTCCTGCCAGGAACAGCTTCCCTGAAGGACTGACTGCTAGTGTTGAGCGATACCGTCCGATACTTGAAAGTATCGGTATCGGAAAGTATCGGCCGATACCGGCAAAGTATCGGATCTAATCCGATACCGATACCCGATACCAATTCAAGTCAATGGGACACCAAGTATCGGACGGTATCCTGTATGGTTCCCAGGGTCTGAAGGAGAGGAAACTCTCCTTCAGGCCCTGGGATCCATATCAATGTGTAAAAGAAAGAATTAAAATAAAAAATAGGGATATACTCACCCTCCGACGCAGCCTGGACTTTACCGCCGTAACCGGGAGCCGTTGTACCTAAGAATGCGCGCTTGAAGGGCCTTAGATGAGGTCACGGTGCTCTGATTGGTCCGTAGCGGTCGCATGACCGCTACACGACCAATCACAAATCCGTGACGTCACCTAAGGTCTTTCAAGCGCTTGAAATACCTTAGAAGACGTCCGCAGCTTCTGATTGGTCGCGTAGCGGTCGCGTGACCGCTATGCGACCAATCACAAAGCAGTGACGTCACCTAAGGTCTTTCAAGCGCTTGAAAGACCTTAGGTGACGTCACTGCTTTGTGATTGGTCCGTAGCGGTCACGCGACCGCTACGGACCAATTAGAGCGCCGTGACGTCATCTAAGGCCCTTCAAGCGCGCATTTTTAGGTACAATGGCTCCCGGTTATGGCGGTAAAGTCCAGGCTGCGTCGGAGAGGTGAGTATATCCCTATTTTTTATTTTAATTCTTTCTTTTACACATTGATATTAATCCCGATACCGATTCCCGATACCACAAAAGTATCGGATCTCGGTATCGGAATGCTCAACACTACTGACTGCCTTTTCCTACAAACTACCAGCTATATATATGGGGAGTCACCTAGTAAATAGGATCAAAAGCTCCCCCTGGTGACCTGGAGTATGAATGTGTTGCATGTTTGTGATACCTGGATGCAGTTATCCTTCCTTGCCTCCGAACGTAGCATCACTCTCCCCTGGAGGAAAGCAATACCACTGTGATGACCAGGACCCTGGGGTGCCACATATATATGCAGCGCCTCAGAGTCCTGGTCGTTGCAGTACTGACGCTCCGCCGCTAAGGGGAGTGATGGTACGTCTGATGGCACTTAAGGAGTTCACCTGACCAGGTATCACAGTCACACTTTACACTACACATTCTGGCCACCAGGGGGAGCAAAGGGTTCTATGCATTAGGCCACTCCTCACAATCTGGTAAAACTGGGGGCTGGATAGGAAGTTAGTCAGAAGCTGACTGGGTTGGATCCAGGCAACATCCTGTGGCAGAGGGTGTTGCGGGGGAAGATTCAGGGGGGTCTCTGTCAGGGGTGGGATCCTGACAGTGGCCTAGCGAACAGAACAGAACGTTACGGAGCCGCGCCTGCACTCGAATGCGGTGGCATCCTAAGAAAGGAAAAGAAGCGAGGTTTACTGTGGAGACGTGAGAAACGAGATCGCAGCAAAAAGGAGATAAAGCCAGTAGGAGTCGTGCCGTAAGATCGAGGCAACATCCTACTGAGGCGCGTAGCCGGTGGCCGGAACGCAGAGGAAGTATTAGGCTCCAAGCAATACTTCAAACAGCGGCAGGACAGTTAATTTTAGGTTGGCTGTCTCACCTAAATCAGCTAAGCAGACATAGGGGGCAATTGTGGGAGAGGGGCGACGCTAGGGTCCCGGAAGAACTCCAGGCCTACCCGTCATACGGGTGCGTCCTATCCATATCATCTGGGGGACGGAGAAGAACATCAGAATAGATACAAGTTGTGAGAAAGAAGAACATCAGAAACAGACACAACAGTTGTGAGGACTATCCCTTGGTGCTCAGCAGGGAGGTACTACAACACACAGGCGCTAGAAGGTAGGCACTGATTTCCACCTGCAAAGGGAACTCTGGATGTGCCTTCGGACCGGCCGGTCTCAGCCAGCCCTGTTAGCAGTACTCTGGATTGAGGATCCTGAAGCCTTCAGTAAAGAGTAGTGTTGAGCATTCCGATACCGCAAGTATCGGGTATCGGCCGATACTTGCGGTATCGGAATTCCGATACAGAGATCCGATACTTTTGTGGTATCGGGAATCGGTATTGGATCCATATTACTGTGTAAACTAAAGAATTAAAATAAAAAATATTGATATACTCACCTCTCCGGAGGCCCCTGGACATCACCGCTGGTAACCGCCAGCCTTCTTTGCTTAAAATGAGCGCGTTTAGGGCCTTCCATGACGTCACGGCTTCTGATTGGCCGCGTGCCGCTCATGTGACCGCCACGCGACCAATCACAAGCCGTGACATCATTCTCAGGCCCTAAACTCCTCATTCTAGGAATTTAGGACCTGAGAATGACGTCGCGGCTTGTGATTGGTCGCGTGGCGGTCACATGAGCGGCACGCAACCAATCAGAAGCTGTGACGTCATGGAAGGCCCTAAACGCGCTCATTTTAAGCAAAGAAGGCTGCCGGTTACCAGCGGTGATGTCCAGGGGCCTCCGGAGAGGTGAGTATATCAATATTTTTTATTTTAATTCTTTATTTTACACAGTAATATGGATCCCAGGGCCTGAAGGAGAGTTTCCTCTCCTTCAGACCCTGGGAACCATCAGGATACCTTCCGATACTTGGTGTCCCATTGACTTGTATTGGTATCGGGTATCGGTATCGGCGATATCCGATACTTTTCGGGTATCGGCCGATACTATCCGATACCGATACTTTCAAGTATCGGACGGTATCGCTCAACACTAGTAAAGAGGTAAAGAGACTGCAACCCTGTGTCCTCGTTATTCATCGCGACCCGCACCACGCACCATCATCCTATCTTTCATTGGACGCCCCTTAGCAGGGTCATGGACCGGGTCTAGCCACTGTGACAACCCCAGGACCGAGACAGAGAGGCCCGGTACCGAGTACCCCGCGGCCCTGCGTCTGGGGGCGCTCCAACTTGGCATCACGAACAGGATCTACTTAAGCCTGAAGAATCAGGTCATGTGTGCCTTGGAACTGTGACTGAATTGTGCTTGAACTGTGATTTATTGAAAAGACTGTGGATTGCCACTTGCCGCCAAAAGTTCCCGCCAAAACCGCTGCCATTGCAGCGCCACGGGGAACGCAGAAGAAGAAGAAGGGCGTGCCATGGGAGGAGACTATCAAAGCGGTGCCAAAAGTGGCAACCGCCCCCTCCGACTACTGCTGCGAGATGACGACCTGCCAAGAAGCAGAGGAGAACCGCCCCCTGATTTGCAACAGTGGGAACGAGAGGAAGGAGAAGCTACGCCCTCAGAAAATGGAGGGGCAACGTGCATGTGCCACCGAAGATCCCGGAGCAGGGATGGCGACCAGCGAGTCCCAGAGCGACGGCGAAGTGATCCTGGCCTGTTCTCGCCCACCGGAGACGGACCCGAACCCACCGCAGCTGGAGGATCCGGACCTCTCGGAGCTACAGGCGGCGGAGCCGAGCCAGCCTATCCCGAATATGGAGCCAGCCAATGCGAAGCAATGGAAGTTTGAGCTGTGCCAGGAGGCCGCCCTGGAGGAACCACGGTCCGGGCTGCAGCCGATTCCAGCGTCCTTGTCAACGGAACAGATCGACATCGGTGGAATCACGACGCAGGTATGGAAAGCGTCCCTGCTCCCCCGACCGATCCTGCTCCCCCGACCGACCCTGCTCCCGTGACCGCTCCCCAGCCTGACAATAACCGAGTTTTCACCGCTGAGCTGGTAGTGCTAACCCCAGGCACCATCGAGAAGCTGGTGCCTCCGTTACCAACAACGATGGGGAAACCGCTAGATGTGAGCTCAGAGGGGGTGATCTTCCAGTGGGACACCCCACGGATCGGGCCAGATGGGGGCCAGGCAGGAGGGCCTCAGCATTGCTGCGCTCACCTGGGAACAGTATAAGCAATGCTTAATTCTACAATGGCAAAACCAAAAAGAGACAGAACCAAATGACCCACCAAGAGTACAGAGACCAAAGACTGAACACAATAAGAGGAACTCGGTAAGGCAGGGGACTGTACTAGCCTTCCACCCGAAGCGGGGTTGGGGCTCCATACAAGAACCGGGACTGCCGACTGAAATCTTCTTTACCAGCTACAATGTGAAAACCCTGTTCCGCAATAGATGTAACAATCAGCTACCATGTAAAGGGGACCAGGTGACCTACACTCGCCACCGGAGTGCGCAGGGGTGGTGCGCTCGAGACGTCCAACGATGTGAGCCAGCAGGAGCGCCACCTGTTGTCCCGACTACAACTAACCCGGATTTGACCAACGCCGCTACTGTCGCCACGGTGTGTATTATCGCCGTTGCTGAACTTGCAACCACAGTTGACATTCGAATCCAGACACCGGGTGATCTGACTGCGCCCGGGAGACCAACCAATGATACCGATCCTGCATCCGCCGAGGACAGAGGACCGCAGCCTTACCGGCCGTAGAGTGTCCGTCACCAACTGATGCAGTGTAACCTCCTGTAAAGATAAACCTCGGAACCACGAGTATGTAAATAGGTAACTGTTAGTTTTCCTGCTTTTCGCTGCTAATACCCGATCAGGGTTGTTCTTAAAGGGATCCCTATTGCTTTTTATTTTTGCTTTTGTTTTCATTTTTGCTTTTTTGTTCCACAATGTTACAAAGACTACCGAATCATGGACGGTGAAGGGTTCACAAACTGTATTGTAAATAGTTCGCACCTTCTTAAAGGTGCCCCTCACTGGTTTTACAAGAAGGAGAGCTTTGCGAAGAGACTGTTCCTGAGTACAGCATGGAAGCTCTTGCCTTAACTGGACTTGCAGATAGAGAGAGTCTGCATTACTTCAAAGAGACTTGGTTCCCTCTTAAAGGGAAGGTTCACTAGTTGCACTTAAAGTATAATGTTGCCTTAAAGAAAGTAGATAGTAATAATGTTTTACATAGGAGTAATATGTAGTTAGCTAGATAGTTATAGAGAATGGTTTAATAATGTTACTAGAGAATGAGGACAGGAAAGTAAACCCGTAGGGGTTAGATAGTGAGTCCTCCTGAGAGCCATAGAGAGATGGTTAATTGATCCTGTACCAAGAAAAGAGGCAGTAGGCCTGGGCAGATAGACAGGCGGTCCTGCATATGAAAAATCAGAGAGTAAAAAGAAGAGTGTTGCACTTAGAAGAGAGAAATAAAGAAAAAGTTAATTTATATTTTAGAGTTTTATAGTAAGCCTTTAGTGGGTTCAGCTTATACGCCCTTAAAGGAAAAGTTAAATTATTGTTCAGAATTTGCACTTAGTAGAATACCTGGCTGGGTAAGGCTATGTTCACATGATCCTTTTTTTGATCCTTTTTTTTTCAGGTCCTTTTTCCATGCAGGGTACAGTCCAATGTTACTCTATGGAAAACAAAAACCGCTGTGCCCACTATCCTTTTTTTCTCAGGCAAATCTGCGAGGATTTGCCTGCAGAAAAAAAGAAGTACCATGTCACTTCTTTCTGCGGATTCAGCTCCTGTTTTCAACAGGCACCAATAGGAAAGTGCTGTTGAAAACCCGCAGAGGAATCTGCAGAAGAAACTGCAGGAAAATCAGCAGTGCAGTTTTGCACTGCGGGTTTTCCAAATCAGGACCTGAAAAAAAAAGGATCAAAAAAAGGATCGTGTGAACATGGCCTAATAGAAGTTATTTATAGTATGTTATTTAAAATATTTAACCATGTTTTGTTTGTAACGTTCAAGAGTCCTCACCTCCCATAAAGGGAAGCACTGTTATTGTTACTTGTTCATTGCATTTCAAAATTTGTATGTCTTTTGCTGACATGTATTGTTGTTTTCTTCCCAGTCCGGGAGTACTAACCGGGGGGGAGTGCAGCGCCCCAGAGTCCTGGTCGTTGCAGTACTGATGCTCCGCCGCTAAGGGGAGTGATGGTACGTCTGATGGCACTAAATGAGTTCACCTGACCAGGTATCACAGTCACACATTACACTTCACACTCTGGCCACCAGGGGGAGCAAAGGGTTCTATGTATTAGGCCACTCCTCACAATCTGGTAAAACTGGGGCTGGATAGGAAGTTAGTCAGAAGCTGACTGGGTTGGATCCAGGCAACATCCTGTGGCAGAGGGTGTTGCAGGGGAAGATTCAGGGGGGTCTCTGTCAGGGGTGGGATCCTGACAGTGGCCTAGCGAACAGAACAGAACGTTACGGAGCCACGCCTGCACTCGAATGCGGTGGCATCCTAAGAAAGGAAAAGAAGCGAGGTTTACTGTGGAGAAGTGAGAAACGAGATCGCAGCAAAAAGGAGATAAAGCCAGTAGGAGTCGTGCCGTAAGATCGAGGCAACATCCTACTGAGGCGCGTAGCCGGTGGCCGGAATGCAGAGGAAGTATTAGGCTCCAAGCAATACTTCAAACAGCGGCAGGACAGTTAATTTTAGGTTGGCTGTCTCACCTAAATCAGCTAAGCAGACATAGGGGGCAATTGTGGGAGAGGGGCGACGCTAGGGTCCCGGAAGAACTCCAGGCCTACCCGTCATACGGGTGCGTCCTATCCATATCATCTGGGGGACGGAGAAGAACATCAGAATAGATACGAGTTGTGAGAAAGAAGAACATCAGAAACAGACACAACAGTTGTGAGGACTATCCCGTGGTGCTCAGCAGGGAGGTACTACAACACACAGGCACTAGAAGGTAGGCACTGATTTCCACCTGCAAAGGGAACTCTGGATGTGCCTTCGGACCGGCCGGTCTCAGCTAGCCCTGTTAGCAGTACTCTGGATTGAGGATCCTGAAGCCTTCAGTAAAGAGGTAAAGAGACTGCAACCCTGTGTCCTCTTTATTCATCGCGACCCGCACCACGCACCATCATCCTATCTTTCATTGGACGCCCCTTAGCAGGGTCACGGACCGGGTCTAGCCACCGTGACAACCCCAGGACCGAGACAGAGAGGCCTGGTACCGAGTACCCCACGGCCCTGCGTCTGGGGGCTCTCCATATATGTCCCCCATCCTGGTATAAATACCCCCATTCTGGGTTCCTTCCTGGTACATATGTCTCCCCATCTTGGTATATATGCCCCATCCTGGTCACATTCCTAGTGTATATGTCCCTAATCTTAGGCCAATTCATGGTATATATGTCCCCCATCATGTACATCTGTCCTCCATCCTGGTATATATGTCCCTCATCCGGACATATATGCCCTAGTGCAGCGCCCCAGAGTCCTGGTCGTTGCAGTAATGTCGCTCTTCGACCAGGGGGAGTGATATTACGTCTGATGGTACTAAAGGAGTTCACCTGACCAGGTATCACAAGTCACACACTACACTTCACACTCCAGTCCACCAGGGGGAGCCTGGCTTCTATCTATTAGGGCACTCCTCACACACGGGTAAAACTGGTGGGTTGGTAGGAAGTCAGGCAAAATCTACCTGGGTTTGACCCAGAAAGGACCTGTCAGGCAGACAGCGGGAGAAGAAGGAACATCTGAGCTGCAGACATAGGGTCCCTGTCAGGGGTGGGATCCTGACAGAGGCCAAGCACGAGATAGAGCGTTACGGAGCTGCGCCTGCACCCATTGCGGCAGCATCCTAAGAAAGGACAGGAAAGGAATTGTATTGTGGAGAGGGAGAAACGAAGTCACAGCACAAGGAGATAATACCGGGAGGAGTTCTGCCCCAAGACCGGCAGCCTCCTTCTGAGGCGCGTAACCGGTGGTCGGAACACCGAGGGAGTAATTGACTCTATGTATTACTTCAGAGACCGGCAGGACAGTCAATTCCAAGTTGGTTGCCCGACCTTAATACCTAAGAAGACACGGAGGCAAATTGTGGGAGAGGGGCGTCACTAGGGTCCCTATAAATAAGCTCCAGGCCTACCCCGTCATATGGGTTGTCCTATCCATACCATCTGTGGGACAGAGAGAGAGAAGATCAGAAACATCCACGAAAGTTGTGAGGACTATCCCGTGGTGCTCAGCAGGGAGGTACTACAAAACACAGGCGTTAGTAGGAAGGCTACTGATTTCCACCTGGATAAGGGAACTCTGGATGTGCCTTCAGACCGTCCGGATTCTGCCTGCCCTGTGAACGGTACTCTGGACTGTGGACGCTGAAGTCTTCAGTAAAAGGTAAAGAGACTGCAACCTTTGTGTCCTCGTTATTCACTGCGCCTTACATCATCCACCATCACCACCTATACATCCGGGAAACCCTGGGGACATACTTCACCTGTGGGAAGGTATATCATCTAGCTGCCATTCCATCACCCCAGCGGACCCCCAAGCAGCGTCGGTCACCCTGACCGAGTACCACAGGTGGCGTCACGAACACCAGACAAACTACACCTTTAATTGGGCACCCCTCAAAGGGCCACGGACTGGGTCGGGCCACCGTGACATCCCCAGAATCGAGAGGGACCCGGTACCGAGTACCCCATTGCCCTTAACGTGGGGGCGCTCCAAATCTTGGCGTCACGAACAGGATCTACTTAAGCCTGAAAAATCAGGTCATGTGTGCCTAAGAACTGTGTCAGAACTGTATTGGAACTGTGATTTGCTTAAGGACTGTGTGCTGCCATTTGCCGCCAAAATTCCCGCCAAAACTGCCGCCATTACCTCGCCACGAGGAGTGCAGGAGAAGAAGGGCGTGCCATGGGAGGAGACTACAAAAGTGGCGCCAGAAGCGATGACCGCCCCCTCCGACTACTGCTGCAAGAAGATGACGTGCTCCGAAGGGAAGAAGGAGCTCCACCCCCAGAAAATGGAGGAGCAACGTGCATGTGCGGCCGCCGACCTCGAGGCAGTGAGGGTGACCAGCGAGTGCCTGAACGACGACGGAGTGACCCAGGACTGTCTCAGCCGACCGGAGGTGAACCAGAGCTTGCCGCTACTGGAGGATCCGGATTCCCGGGATCCGACGGTGGAGGGGCCGAGTCATCAGCTCCTGGACGTAGAACCGACCACAGTGAAGAAACGAAAGTCGGAGCTGTGCAAGAAGGTCGCATTGGAAAAACCGTGGCCCGAGCCGTCGCCGACTCCAGTGTCCTTATCAGCGGAGCGCATCGACACCGATGGAACCACATCAGACGCAGGTATGGGAAACGTTCCTGCCCCACCGACCGATCCTGCTCCGGTGAACGCTCACCGCCCCGACTGTGACCAACCACCTGCTGCCGAATTAGTCGTGATGGCTCTGGGCAAGATAGAAGGGATACTGCCCCCGTTACCGACATCTATGGGCGAACCGTTAGACGTGAGCTCTGAGGGGGTGATCTTCAAATGGGACGCTCCAAAGACTAGACCGGACGGGTCCAAACAAGAAGGTACCTATATTGCTGTGCTCACCTGGGAGCAATACAAACAATGCTTAATTTCACACCGGAAAAACAGAAAGGAGACAGGACAAAATGACCCACCGAAAGTACAAAAGCCAAAGACCGAACGCGGTAATAAGAACTCGGTGAAACATGGAACCGTACTAGCCTTTCACCCGAAAAGGGGTTGGGGCTTTATACAGGAGCCGGGACTACCGACTGAGGTCTTTGTTGCCAGCTATGACGTGGAGGTCCAATTCCGCGACGGGTATCGGAACCGGATCTTATGCAGGGGGGACCAGGTGACCTACACCCACTATCGGAGTGGACAAGGTTGGTGCGCTCGGAACGTTAATTGATGTGGACACTCTGTAGTGCCACCTGCTGCCCTGACTACGACTAACTCTGAACTGACAAATCCTAACACTACCACCACGGTGTGCATCATCTCTACTACTGAACCTGCCACTAAAACTGACATTCGAACCAAGACTCCTAGTGACTTGACCACATTTGAAAGACGAACCAACGACATTGACACCGCATCAGATGAGAGCACGGGACCAGAGCTTCCCCGGTCAAGAAGTGTTCATTATCGACTGATGTCTTGCAACCTATTATGAGAATAAACCTCAGAGCCACAACTATGTAAATAGTTAACTGTTTGTCTTTCCTGTTTTCTGCTGCTAAAACCCATAGGGGTTAGCGAGTCCTCTAGAGAGCCATAGATAGATGGTTGATAGACTTTGTACTTAGAGAAAGAAAAATGTTAAATCATTGTTATAGCACTTAGTAGGTAGAATACCTGTACGGGTAATTGGTTCCACAGATAGATAATAACTGTTTTCAATTTGCTTTTGCACAATGTAAATATGTTCTTGTTTGTAACGTTCAAGTGTCCTCACCTCTCATAAAGGGAAGCATTGTTAAATTAATTTGTTCAAAGCATTTCCCAAAAATTTTGTATGTCTTTTGCTAACATGTATTGTTGTTCTTCTTTTCCCAGTCCCGGAGTACTGGATTTAACGGGGGGGAGTGCAGCGCCCCAGAGTCCTGGTCGTTGCAGTAATGTTGCTCTTCCACCAGGGGGAGTGATATTACATCTGATGGTACTAAAGGAGTTCACCTGACCAGGTATCACAAGTCACACACTACACTTCACACTCCAGTCCACCAGGGGGAGCCTGGCTTCTATCTATTAGGGCACTCCTCACACACGGGTAAAACTGGTGGGTTGGATAGGAAGTCAGGCAGAAGCTACCTGGGTTTGACCCAGAAAGGACCTGTCAGGCAGACAGGGGGAGAAGGAGGAACATCTGAGCTGCAGACAGAGGGTTTCTGTCATGGGTGGGATCCTGACAGAGGCCAACCACGAGATAGAACGTTACAGAGCTGCGCCTGCACTCATTGCGGCAGCATCCTAAGAAAGGACAGGAAAGGAATTGTATTGTGGAGAGTGAAAAACGAAGTCACAGCACAAGGAGATAATACCGGGAGGAGTTCTGCCCCAAGATCGGCAGCCTCCTTCTGAGGAGCGTAGCCGGTGGCCGGAACACCGAGGGAGTAATTGACTCTACGTATTACTTCAGAGACCGGCAGGACAGTCAATTCCAAGTTGGTTGCCCGACCTTAATACCTAAGAAGACACGGAGGCAAATTGTGGGAGAGGGGCGTCACTAGGGTCCCTATAAATAAGCTCCAGGCCTACCCTGTCATACGGGTTGTCCTATCCATACCATCTGGGGGACAGAGAGAGAGAAGATCAGAAACATCCACGAAAGTTGTGAGGACTATCCCGTGGTGCTCAGCAGGGAGGTACTACAACACACAGGCGCTAGTAGGAAGGCTACTGATTTCCACCTGGATAAGGGAACTCTGGATGTGCCTTCGGACCGGCCGGATTGTGCCCGCCCTGTGAATGGTACTCTGGACTGTGGACGAAGTCTTCAGTAAAAGGTAAAGAGACTGCAACCTTTGTGTCCTCGTTACTCACTGCGCCTTACATTGTCCACCATCACAACCTATACATCCGGGAAGCCCTGGGGACATACTTCACCTGTGGGAAGGTATATCATCTAGCTGCCATTCCATCACCCCAGCGGACCCCTAAGCAGCGTCGGTCACCCTGACCGAGTACCACAGGTGGCGTCACGAACACCAGACAAACTACACCTTTAATTGGGCACCCCTCAAAGGGCCACGGACCGGGTCAGGCCACCGTGACATCCCCAGAATCGAGAGGGACCCGGTACCGAGTACCCCATTGCCCTTAACGTGGGGGCGCTCCACTTATCCTGGACCTCTTCCTGTTATATATGTCCCGCATCCTGGGTTCCTCCCTGGTATGAATGTCCTCGTCCTGCCTCTGTTCCGTAGGGCATAAATTTTACTCACCTTCCCCAGCTCCCATGTCATGCAGAATCCTCATCTGTAGCTGGCACAGAGGCCAGCTGCTGACATTGGCGTGGCTGCTATGTACAATGTATGATGTCACTGCCTTGTGCCACCTGCGAACGTCAGCTACCAGCCTCTGACTGACCAGCGGCATGTATTGCACTGAAGGGACCCGGCGGGACTCTGCTCCGCAATACATTTCAACTGAATGTGCATCCTCTGACTCACATCCAGCTGAAATAGCTGCTGGCATTGGCATGCCTTCCTCCCGCACTAGATTGGTCACTGTCGTATCCTCTACAACCTTAATCATTGCACCCCTGGCTTCTAGCATAAATTCCCACAAAAACGAACTTTACCCAATTTTTAAGGTAGGGTTATACATTTTATACACTTTCTATTTTAAAGAATATGTAAGGCAGGCCATACATATTAGATGGCTGTCAGCCGAACAATGCATCAGCTAATCGTTCAGCCAGCAGCCATCTTAGTTGACGCTCCCATACACAGGAGCACTTGCTCTTCCTCACTCGCTCTTGAATGACACATTGACCTTCAGCTTCTCTCCGGGAGAACAATGTGATGGCAGTTCGAAATCAAACATCTCCATTCGACATCTTTCCCGGCCATCAGTCGGCCGGCGCCCCCAAAACACATTAGACCATCAGCCAAACCTGTTGATTGTTTATTTGGACCTGTATAACTTCTATTATTTTTTTAAACTGTTAAACCGTGGAGGCATGTTTCAGTCTTGTTGGCCCTCATCAGTGCAAAAAAAAAAAAAAAAATCACATCTAGTTGGGGTAGGGTTATGGAAACAACAGATGAAAAAAGAAGCAAAGATGAGTATAAAAGAAACCAAAATGGACATAAATGGAAGAATGACTTACAGCATGATCTTTCCAAAACTGAGTTGTAAATCAGTGCAGTTTCGTTAGTGATCTGGTGTCCTGGCATAAAAAAAAGCATAAAACCCATGTGTATAAAGTCCTCTGTAAATTTTACCAACACAAACGTCCTTCTCTTTTGTATCGGCAGAAAGGGGTCATGGCCTTTTAGTAGAGGTGGGGAAAGCCCTCTCTATGGACAAAAGAGGGGGTTTCAGGAAACACCCCCAATCTACAGCCCTTGAAGTTCAGCATTATGTCTATTGTAGGGTCTGCAGGCTCTACTGGCTCCATTTCTTGCTTGGTTTACCCTTCATTTTTACTTGGTCTTACAAAGGAATTTAAATCCATAGTATTTGTTTGTCATCAGTTCAATTACAGATCCAAAACCAAGAGATTTCATCCCTATTTTGGGGTGTTGGGTGGAGAATCCTTCCTGTGGTGGCTACCAGTCAGTAGTTTTAGCAAAGTTCTTCAGGTCGTTAGCAGCTCCTGTACTCCAGGATTATTGATACAGCCAGTTTTGAAGTTTGCGAAAGTTTCTAAAGATTTGAAGACCATATGAGTACAACACAGTTTTTTGGGGGGGGAAAAAAATATGTTTTTCAGAAGGTTTTTTTCATGGTGTTTTGCATTGCCGAACAAGCTGCAAAATTAAAGGTGTTTTTAATTAAAGGGATTGTCCATCTTCGGGGACATTTCTTTCCCTTACTTAAATACATTACAATTGGGGGTAAAAATCATTTTTGCATTTGGGTCTCATTAAAAATTTTGCACCGTTTGCCTCCTGTAGCCGCTGTATTATACTGTCTATTGCTGGCTGCAGAATGAGTTACTGGGGTCGGCCAATTTATCATTATCTTATCAGATTTTAGGGCTCGTACTATTATATAGATATAAGAAATAAGAAACAGGTTCTCCTCCTCTTCTTCTTAATGTCGCTTTCCTCACAGACTGCACAGCTCTCCCATCCTTACAATGGCTGCTGGTGGAGGAGAATGTGACCAGATCTGTTCATCAGCCTGCTCCAATAGAAAGCCTCACCCTAACCCCAACCCCAACCCAAACCCTTTTCTATTGGACAAGGCTGATGGACAGGTCTGGTCACATGCTCCTTCACCAGCAGCCATTATATGGACCAGAGAGCTGTGCAGTCTGTGAGAAAGCGGCAGTAAAAAGAGCAGGAGGAGAACCTGTCAAATTGGTATAATGGCATGTGCCACATAATCATGTCCTCAACACATCTGATAAAGATAATGTGGCCGACTTCGATAACTCATTCTACAGCCAGCAATAGATGGTGTAAAACAGAGGCTGAGGGAGGCAAATGGTGCAAAATCTGTAATGAAACCCAATTGCAAAAATAATTAATTTGGCCCCAATTGTATGCATGTATGCACCGTCACCTGACGGTGTCCCCAACAGTGAGTGGGTCCCCGTCTGTCCAAGGCCTTGGCACCAGGTGATGACGCCGGCCAAGGGTACGTGGGTCAGTCAGTGGTGGTGCAAAGGACAGTGTGAAAACCTTCCAGAGTGCGAGAGGCACAGACAGCATTGATAGATTGATCGATCTTTTCAAAAGGACTTGCGGCCTGGTGAGAAGAGCTGGAGACCCTCGCTAGGGTCTACTATATAAAGGGGATCATTATAGTGGTACCTTTAGGACCGTGGACATTGCTCTCATAAGAGATTGTATGTAACATAGCGAAATCGCTCTGCAAGAATTATAATGCGCTGATAATAACTGTGACATTATTGTATGTTGAATATTGTACTCTGCAATCACCCTGTATCCTTCAACTATGCTTCGTGCAAATCACTTCTTTTCTGAACTCATATCCAGAGAATAAATAGTTACAGTTGTGCTCAACAGTTTACATACCCCAGCAGAATTTTTGCTTTCTTGTCCTTTTTTTTCAGTGAATATGAATGATAATACCAAAACTTTTCCTCCACTCATGGTTAATGGTTGGGTGAAGCCATTTATTGTCAAACTACTGTGTTTTCTCTTTTTAAATCGTAAAGACAACCCAAAACAGCTTATTTCGGTAAGCGCTATAGCTTGCCAAATAAGCAAGGATCCGTTCAAATTTGCTCATCCCTATTAATGAATCCTTAGACTACCCAGCACAAAATTCCCTCTTCCTTGTCCTTCCCCTCCTCCTCCTTCTCCTGCCCCTCCTCCTTCTCCTCCTCCTCCTTCTCCCCCCTCCTCCTCCTTCTCCTGCCCTTCCTTCTCCTCCCCCTCCTCCTTCTCCTCCTCCTTTTCCTCCTCCTCCTCCTTCTTCTCCTCCTCCTTTTCCTCCCCCTCCTCCTTCTCCTCCTCCTTTTCCACCGCCTCCTCCTCCTTCTACTCCTAAAGTTTTATTCTCTTAATAAATTGCAACCATCATATAATATAGCACTGTGAACCTACAATTGCTCATTTTGCCTTTCTACCAGCTAATTCTTCTCTTTTCTCTGCTCTGTGTAGAAACAGGAAGTCTCCTTTCCCTGTATGAGTCATCCCCCTCTTCACTTTCTTACCCAGCTGCTCCCTCCTCCCCCTGCCAGGGACTTTTGGAGTGATGACTCATACAGGAACAATTGACCTCCTGTTTCTACATAGAGCTTAGAAGGATTGAGCTAGCCATTTATTAATCACTAGATTGTGGCCCGATTCTAACGCATTGGGTATTCTAGAATATGCATGTCCCCGTAGTATATGGACAATGATGATTCCAGAATTCGCGGCAGACTGTGCCCATCGCTGATTGGTCGAGGCCTGGCGGCCTCGACCAATCAGAGATGCGGGATTTCCAGGACAGACAGACAGACAGAAAAACCCTTAGACAATTATATATATAGATGTGACATCATAGACGTAATGGAAAAGAGATGAATTACTGGACAGAAAGGTAAAATGAGCAATTGTTAGTACACAGCGCTGTATAATATTATGATTACAATATATGAAGAGGATACAAATTTTGATGGTAGGAGGAGTATAAGGAGGAGATGGAGGAGGGGGCTTTTTTAAGTTGGTGGACGCTCCAACTTGGTAGTGAATGTGACTCACAAAGTTTTGGCCGGATTTTCTGATACTTTGATCCCAGTTGCACTTGAGACTTGGCCTCTATGACGTCTCTTTAAACGGTCCCATAAAATTCCCTACACTTGGCAATTCTGCAATTACTAGGGAGATCCTAGCGGCAGGTTATTTTTTGTGTTTTTGGAGATATTATGTGTAACCTCTGTACTTGTAAGGGTCATGAGAAGGACTGGTGACAGGTAAATTATTCGGCTGAACTGTAATTTTCTTAAATTAACATTTCATATAAGTTGTAGCCAGGTCTATTAGTCACTATACTGAAAACTCAGCTACAAGTGTCCTTTTCACAGCCAGAGACAAGTAGTATTTGTCGGGATCCCTATCAGTGTGTAATAGTCTTAGACGTATAGCTGTGATGTCTCATTGGGCGGAGGTGACGTCTTCGAAGGCTTTGGGCTTAGTTTTCACTAGACCCGATGAGCAACGGTGCAAAAATGTAGATTATGGACATCTGATAGGATAACAACAAATTACAGTCACCACATGAGACATGACAATGTGCTAAAAGGGGCACCGTCTCTAAAGTGAGTGGCATGGGTGGACATATCATTGGTGCACTGTGTGCAGTCAAAGAGGGGCCAAAAAGTATGGGAACCCACTTCCAACTCCAGGTGGGTTTGTGCATTATTAGACTGCAAATGGACCATGTACTACTCTTGCACAGTGGCCCACTTCTGTTTGTGTCCAACAGTGGTGAGTTATTGAGTTGTGAACTGAGTTCTGATTGCCAGAGGATGTAGCATCATTTTGGCAACTCTACACTCTACCAAGACACCTTCTCAACTAAGTAATTTTCACTTTTTGAGCTACATGCACAATTTTCCTGTTTTTTCCCAGCTCAATCTCAGCACCACGATCAGGTGGTAGATGGCTCTGAGTGTCTACTGGTGGGTAGAACATATTGCCGATCTCAAGAGCTTTGCATAATCAAAGATGCTGGACACTGTGATCACATGAAGGCAATATAAATTGGTTTATTATTCCTACTGGGTGAAGTGGTTGCGAGATTCTAATAAAGTTTTATAATTATGAAATATTGTTCATTATTGCATATGGTTTGTTGTGAGAAAAGCACAAAACAATTGTTTGTTGCTGTTGCTGTTGTTTTTGTTGCTGCTGTTGTTGTTGCTGCTGCTGTTGTTGTTGCTGCTGCTGTTGTTGCTGCTGCTGTTGTTGTTGTTGCTGCTGCTGTTGTTATTGTTGTTGCTGTTGTTGCTGCTGCTGTTGTTGTTGTTGTTGTTGTTTTACCCCCACCACCAGTGTGGCCATTGGCATCCAACGTCTATGTATTTAAGGTGGATCTGTTATCAGATTTCCCAATACAAACTGCACATAAATAGATCTATTGAACTGATGAGGCTGGAGTACTTATTTTGTAGATACATATCAGAATGCCTATATAATCCATTCTGAAAGTTAAAAAAAACGTAGTCTACTCTCGTTTGTTAAAGATCCCACCAGAGATAATATTCACCAGGGTTGGGTAGTTGCACACTAAGGTCCTCCTAGCTAGTGTCGGACTGGGGTGCCAAGAACCCACCAGTAACATCAATTCCAGGGCCCCACTTTACAGCTACATGCAAATATGACTTTATCCTCAATCACAAAATTCCATAGCAATAAACTAAAAGGATTGTTAAATTAATAAGTTGCTGCCTTTACCTGTAGATGGTGAATCAAAAGTATTATGCTAAGTTCTGCTCATATAAGTGGGCAGTGGCCTTCTCCTGCACAGTGGCCCACCGGAGAATTCTCCTGCTCTCCCGTGCGCCAGTCCACCAAGCCTGCTCCTAACAGCCACACATAGTTCTATAGCGCCAACATATTCCACAGCAGATACCACTTCTTGTTTGTTGAAATTATTATTTAAGGCAATCAAGGTTTTTATGGGCTATATTGATATTTTTTTATCACTGTCGTGAAAAGTGCGCTTCCGATGATGCTATATCAGTGTGAACAGTGCGCTCCTGCCAGACTTCAGCAGTGCTTACAAGCTCACTATGAAAAAGCACCGGCTAGTTTGGCCACCACTGCTGGACTAAAGCGTTGGCTGGTTGCTTGGCAAAAAATAAATAAATAAATAAATAAAATAGAAAAAGTGAGTATTTTATGAAGAAATGTGCAAAATTTTATTATTTTATTTCAGAGTAGCTACTTTCTACAAACTCTTTGCAACTTTATAAGTGTCTTAGAAGCCAGGAGTAAGCCTTCTAATCTCACATCACAATCTAAATAGCGCAGACAGATTTTTTTTATCTGATGAAAAAAATACATAAATAAATATATATAAAAAATTTGGAATTAAATATACTTACATATTAGAAGCATCTAATTAAGATTAATACATTTATCAATAATAGCAGTGGTAGCGTTACTAATTACTGGCATACGCAATGTCACTCTCCACAAGGAGAAACCTTACCCCTTAGACCTTAATTACCGGCATACATGTATCTTAGTGGTAGTAGGATGAGTAGCAGTTAGCACTAGGGTTGAGCGACTTTCATTTTTTTAAGATCGAGTAGGGTTTTGGGAAACCCGATTTTGTCCAGAGTCGAGTCGAGTGCAGTCGGCCGATTATCGCTAAAAGTCGGGGATCGACCGAAACACGAAACCCAATGCAAGTCAATGGGGAAGCATAGTCGGCAGTGAGTGGAGGCCAGGAAAACACCTACAGTGCCCATTTTAATGCCAAAAACATCCATTCTTGTTTCTGAAGCTTGCCAATCTTAATTAACTGTATAATAATAGTTGGGCATAGGGAATTGGGGGAAAGTTGTGGGGGGAGTAGGGCTGGCTCAAGTTTTTCGTGGGCCCAGGAAATGCGGACTACGTCACGGCGGTGTTGCAGGGAAAGGTAAGTATTTAAAAGTTGCAAGTGCTGTGATCCTGAGCAAGCAGGGGGGGCCCACTCGTTCGCATTGCCACTGGCACAGGGCCCCTCAAAGTACGGCGGTGTGTTTGCATGGCGGGGGCGCCTCCCACCAGCAGCGACACTTTTGCGTACTCTGAGGGGCCCTGTGCCAGTGACGTCGCCAACGAGTATGCCCCCCCACCTGATGAAGGAACCTGCACTTTCATCTGCACCTTCCTCTTTGTCCCTGTGTAAGGTGGTATAACATGCGGGAAGGGGAACCTTACTTTCAGCAGGGACAGATTCTGGCTGTGTAGAGTACAAGGGGAATGTAGTGGTCTAGGTCAATGTACCAGCAGACTCATTTAGCAGTGGCTGGGCAATGGGCAGGATGAGGAGGAAACAGATATAGGGCCAAAGAATAAAGTAGGCTACATGCAGTTCAAAATTGGTAACAGGACTAAACAGGCGGCATTGCTTTGTTCAGTGGAGTAGCAAACCCAAGAGCAGCAGACACTGTTTCAAGGGCCTAACCACACTAGTAGGCCAAATGCAGTTTAATATCTGATAGTATAGGGCGAAAGCCAGAATGTGGAAGCTCAGCTTTGTTCAGTTGAGGACAACACCAGGGAGGGGCAGACACCTTTAGTAGGCCGGAAAAGCCTATTGCATTTTTTAAAATGGTAATTTGGAGCAGAAGGTTGAAGCTCAGCTTTATTTAGTTGAGGGCAACACCAGGGAGGGGCAGAAGCCGTTAGTAGGCCCTAACCACCATTTTTTTTTTTTTTAAAACCACTTAATGAGAGCCGGAAGGTTGAAGCTCAGCTTTATTTAGTTGAGGACAACACCAGGGAGGGGCAGAAGCCGTTAGTAGGCCCTAACCACCATTTTTTTTTTAAAACCACATAATGAGAGCCGGAAGGTTGAAGCTCAGCTTTATTTAGTTGAGGACAACACCAGGGAGGGGCAGAAGCCGTTAGTAGGCCCTAACCACCATTTTTTTTTTAAAACCACTTAATGAGAGCCGGAAGGTTGAAGCTCAGCTTTATTTAGTTGAGGACAACACCAGGGAGGGGCAGAAGCCGTTAGTAGGCCCTAACCACCATTTTTTTTTTTTTTAAAACCACATAATGAGAGCCGGAAGGTTGAAGCTCAGCTTTATTTAGTTGAGGACAACACCAGGGAGGGGCAGAAGCCGTTAGTAGGCCCTAACCACCATTTTTTTTTTTAAAACCACATAATGAGAGCCGGAAGGTTGAAGCTCAGCTTTATTTAGTTGAGGACAACACCAGGGAGGGGCAGAAGCCGTTAGTAGGCCCTAACCACCATTTTTTTTTTAAAACCACTTAATGAGAGCCGGAAGGTTGAAGCTCAGCTTTATTTAGTTGAGGACAACACCAGGGAGGGGCAGAAGCCGTTAGTAGGCCCTAACCACCATTTTTTTTTTTTTTAAAACCACATAATGAGAGCCGGAAGGTTGAAGCTCAGCTTTATTTAGTTGAGGACAACACCAGGGAGGGGCAGAAGCCGTTAGTAGGCCCTAACCACCATTTTTTTTTTTAAAACCACATAATGAGAGCCGGAAGGTTGAAGCTCAGCTTTATTTAGTTGAGGACAACACCAGGGAGGGGCAGAAGCCGTTAGTAGGCCCTAACCACCATTTTTTTTTTTAAAACCACATAATGAGAGCCGGAAGGTTGAAGCTCAGCTTTATTTAGTTGAGGACAACACCAGGGAGGGGCAGAAGCCGTTAGTAGGCCCTAACCACCATTTTTTTTTTTAAAACCACATAATGAGAGCCGGAAGGTTGAAGCTCAGCTTTATTTAGTTGAGGACAACACCAGGGAGGGGCAGAAGCCGTTAGTAGGCCCTAACCACCATTTTTTTTTTTAAAACCACATAATGAGAGCCGGAAGGTTGAAGCTCAGCTTTATTTAGTTGAGGACAACACCAGGGAGGGGCAGAAGCCGTTAGTAGGCCCTAACCACCATTTTTTTTTTTAAAACCACATAATGAGAGCCGGAAGGTTGAAGCTCAGCTTTATTTAGTTGAGGGCAACACCAGGGAGGGGCAGAAGCCGTTAGTAGGCCCTAACCAAAGTTGAAGGCCAAATGCAGTTTAATTTCTGATACTATAGGCCGAAAGCCAGAAGGTGGAAGTTCCGATTTAGACAGTGGAGGACAATTTGAATTAGGGACTGCAGACAGACTTAGTAGGCTGTCCCCTGTGGACCATGCATCCACCACATTAACCCATTGCGCCGTAATGGACACGTAATCTTCCGTGGCCATGCCTACAGGTCCATGCGTCTGTTGTCAGGTGCACCTTTGTACTCACAGATTGCCAGAGTGCATGGACAATGCGGTCTTCTACATGCTGGTGGAGGGTTGGGATGGCTTTTCTCGCAAAAGAAGTGTCGACTGGTTAGCTTGTAGCGTGGTACAGCGTAGTCCATCATGGCCTTATTAATAGTAAATAAAATATATAACTAGGCTCTATGAACTTTTAAATAGGTTCCAGGGGTACACGGGCAGCATTGGTGTGGTCAGTGGAGGAGTATTGCAAGTAGGGGCTGCAGACAGGCTATCAAAGGCCTAAAATAACAAACAGTAGGCAGTCATGGCAGTTTTACATCGGTTACATGGATACACAGGCAGGCACTCCAGGCAGCATTGTGCTCAGTGGAGGAGTATTGCAAGTAGGGGCCGCAGACAGGCTATCAAAGGCCTAAAATAACAAACAGTAGGCAGTCATGGCAGTTTTACATCGGTTACATGGATACACAGGCAGGCACTCCAGGCAGCATTGTGGTCAGTGGAGGAGTATTGCAAGTAGGGGCCGCAGACAGGCTATCAAAGGCCTAAAATAACAAACAGTAGGCAGTCATGGCAGTTTTACATCGGTTACATGGATACACAGGCAGCTAGGTGGTGAGTGGAGGAGTATTTAAAGTAAGGACCGCAGACAGGCTATCAAAGGCCTAACATAACAAACAATAGGCTCATGGCAGTTTTACAGCGGTTACATGGATACACGGGCAGGCAGCTTGGTGGTGAGTGGAGGAGTATTTAAAGTATGGACCGCAGACAGGCTTCGAAGGCCTAACACAATAAAATGGGCTGGCTGTAGGCACTTTAAAATTGGTTCCAGGGGTACACGGGCAGCAGTGGTCTGGTCAGTGGAGGCCTAGTGGAAGTATGGACCGCAGACAGGCTTCGAAGGCCTAACACAATAAAATGGGCTGACTGTAGGCACTTTAAAATTGGTTCCAGGGGTACACGGGCAGCAGTGGTCTGGTCAGTGGAGGACTAGTGGAAGTATGGACCGCAGACAGGCTTCGAAGGCCTAACACAATAAAATGGGCTGGCTGTAGGCACTTTAAAATTGGTTCCAGGGGTACACGGGCAGCAGTGGTCTGGTCAGTGGAGGCCTAGTGGAAGTATGGACCGCAGACAGGCTTCGAAGGCCTAACACAATAAAATGGGCTGACTGTAGGCACTTTAAAATTGGTTCCAGGGGTACACGGGCAGCAGTGGTCTGGTCAGTGGAGGACTAGTGGAAGTATGGACCGCAGACAGGCTTCGAAGGCCTAACACAATAAAATGGGCTGGCTGTAGGCACTTTAAAATTGGTTCCAGGGGTACACGGGCAGCAGTGGTCTGGTCAGTGGAGGACTAGTGGAAGGAGGGAGCGCAGAAAGGCTTCAAAGGCCTAACATAACAAACAATAGGCTCATGGCAGTTTTACAGCGGTTACATGGATACACGGGCAGGCAGCTTGGTGGTGGTGAGTGGAGGAGTATTTAAAGTAGGGACCGCAGACAGGCTATCAAAGGCCTAACATAAAAAAACAATAGGCTCATGGCAGTTTCACAGCGGTTACATGGATACACGGGCAGGCAGCTTGGTGGTGGTGAGTGGAGGAGTATTTAAAGTAGGGACCGCAGACAGGCTATCAAAGGCCTAACATAACAAACAATAGGCTCATGGCAGTTTTACAGCGGTTACATGGATACACGGGCAGGCAGCTTGGTGCTGAGTGGAGGAGTATTTAAAGTATGGACCGCAGACAGGCTTCGAAGGCCTAACACAATAAAATGGGCTGGCTGTAGGCACTTTAAAATTGGTTCCAGGGGTACACGGGCAGCAGTGGTCTGGTCAGTGGAGGACTAGTGGAAGGAGGGAGCGCAGAAAGGCTTCAAAGGCCTAACATAACAAACAATAGGCTCATGGCAGTTTTACAGCGGTTACATGGATACACGGGCAGGCAGCTTGGTGGTGGTGAGTGGAGGAGTATTTAAAGTAGGGACCGCAGACAGGCTATCAAAGGCCTAACATAAAAAAACAATAGGCTCATGGCAGTTTCACAGCGGTTACATGGATACACGGGCAGGCAGCTTGGTGGTGGTGAGTGGAGGAGTATTTAAAGTAGGGACCGCAGACAGGCTATCAAAGGCCTAACATAACAAACAATAGGCTCATGGCAGTTTTACAGCGGTTACATGGATACACGGGCAGGCAGCTTGGTGCTGAGTGGAGGAGTATTTAAAGTATGGACCGCAGACAGGCTTCGAAGGCCTAACACAATAAAATGGGCTGGCTGTAGGCACTTTAAAATTGGTTCCAGGGGTACACGGGCAGCAGTGGTCTGGTCAGTGGAGGCCTAGTGGAAGGAGGGACCGCAGACAGGCTTCGAAGGCCTAACACAATAAAATGGGCTGGCTGTAGGCACTTTAAAATTGGTTCCAGGGGTACACGGGCAGCAGTGGTCTGGTCAGTGGAGGACTAGTGGAAGGAGGGAGCGCAGAAAGGCTTCAAAGGCCTAACATAACAAACAATAGGCTCATGGCAGTTTTACAGCGGTTACATGGATACACGGGCAGGCAGCTTGGTGGTGGTGAGTGGAGGAGTATTTAAAGTAGGGACCGCAGACAGGCTATCAAAGGCCTAACATAAAAAAACAATAGGCTCATGGCAGTTTCACAGCGGTTACATGGATACACGGGCAGGCAGCTTGGTGGTGGTGAGTGGAGGAGTATTTAAAGTAGGGACCGCAGACAGGCTATCAAAGGCCTAACATAACAAACAATAGGCTCATGGCAGTTTTACAGCGGTTACATGGATACACGGGCAGGCAGCTTGGTGCTGAGTGGAGGAGTATTTAAAGTATGGACCGCAGACAGGCTTCGAAGGCCTAACACAATAAAATGGGCTGGCTGTAGGCACTTTAAAATTGGTTCCAGGGGTACACGGGCAGCAGTGGTCTGGTCAGTGGAGGCCTAGTGGAAGGAGGGACCGCAGACAGGCTTCGAAGGCCTAACACAATAAAATGGGCTGGCTGTAGGCACTTTAAAATTGGTTCCAGGGGTACACGGGCAGCAGTGGTCTGGTCAGTGGAGGACTAGTGGAAGGAGGGAGCGCAGAAAGGCTTCAAAGGCCTAAAATAACAAACAATAGGCTCATGGCAGTTTTACAGCGGTTACATGGATACACGGGCAGGCAGCTTGGTGGTCAGTGGAGGAGTAGGGACCGCAGACAGGCTATCAAAGGCCTAAAATAACAAACAATAGGCTCATGGCAGTTTTACAGCGGTTACATGGATACACGGGCAGGCAGCTTGGTGCTGAGTGGAGGAGTAGTGCAAGGAGTGTCTGTCCCAGTACTCCCAAAATATAAATAGATGTTAATGTCTCGCAAAACAACCAAAACAAAAAAAAAGATGGCATACTTAGGTACAGGGGTGGGCTCATCTGCTGTGTTTCTGACATAGTAATTTGGCAGTAACTATTTAATGGTGCCAATATAGGACACAGACACAGACTACTTTAAGTTGCATCATAGATGTCTACAAATTTGTATTGTCAGTGCCAGACATTGAATGATGTCAGCGAATAGACTAAAGATTGGTGGAGCTGTGCGACATAATTTTGCACGTAGTAGAGCCCAGTTTGAGCTGGGGTAGGGGGGAACTCTCTTGAGGCCGGCGGGACCGCCCCAGGGCCACTCATGTTACAACGGTGTGTCTGACGTTGGGTGCGCACCACCACCGCCAGAGACACTACATTGTACTATGAGGGACCCAGTAGCAATGCCGTCAACCAAAAGCGAGCACACCCACCTCTTCAGACAAACAGCAGTCTCACGGGTGCTTGCGCCAAGTCGCGATACCACGGCCCCGTGTGGGGAGTTTGGCCATTTAGGGAGGTGTAAACATGTCGTATGCTGTACAATCTGCAGCAGCAAATTAGACATTAGAAAAGTAATTCACAGGCAAGAGCTTTTCATAGGAAAGCTAGGTGTCGGCCGGGCAAGGTGGGGCAAAAGATTTTGAAATCCAGTTGTGGTTCATTTTAATGAATGTTAGATCGTCAACATTTTGGGTAGCCAGACGAGTCCTTTTTTCGGTTAATATTGACCCTGCAGCACTGAATACTCTTTCTGATAGGACACTTGCTGCCGGGCAAGCAAGCTCCTGCAATGCATATTCTGCCAATTCTGGCCAGGTGTCTAATTTGGAGGCCCAGTAATCAAATGGGAATGACGGTTGAGGGAGAACATCGATAAGGGATGAAAAATAGTTAGTAACCATACTGGACAAATGTTGTCTCCTGTCACTTTCAATTGATGCAGCAGTACCTGTCCTGTCTGCGGTCATAGCAAAATCACTCCACAACCTGGTCAGAAAACCCCTCTGTCCAACGCCACTTCTGATGTGTGCACCCCTAACACTCCTAGTCTGCTGCCCCCTGGAGCTCGTGTGAGAACGATCACGTGCGCTGTGTGCTGGGAATGCCTGAAGCAAACGGTCAACAAGAGTTGATTGTTTGGTTGCTAATATTAGTTCCAAGTTCTCATGTGGCATAATATTTTGCAATTTGCCTTTATAGCGTGGATCAAGGAGGCAGGCCAACCAGTAATCGTCATCGTTCATCATTTTCGTAATGCGTGTGTCCCTTTGTAGGATACGTAAGGCATAATCCGCCATGTGGGCCAAAGTTCCACTTGTCAAATCTCCGGTTGTGATTGGTTGAGGGGCAGTTGCAGGCAAATCTACGTCACTTGTGTCCCTCAAAAAACCAGAACCCGGCCGTGACACGCAACCAATTTCCTGTGCCCCCGTGAAAGTTTCCGCATTAAAAATATACTCATCCCCATCATCCTCCTCGTCCTCCACCTCCTCTTCGCCCGCTACCTCGTCCTGTACACTGCCCTGACCAGACAATGGCTGACTGTCATCAAGGCTTCCCTCTTCCTCTGCTGCAGACGCCTGCTCCTTTATGTGCGTCAAACTTTGCATCAGCAGACGCATTAGGGGGATGCTCATGCTTATTACGGCGTTGTCTGCACTAACCAGCCGTGTGCATTCCTCAAAACACTGAAGGACTTGACACATGTCTTGTATCTTCGACCACTGCACACCTGACAACTCCATGTCTGCCATCCTACTGCCTGCCCGTGTATCCTCCCACAAATAAATAACAGCACGCCTCTGTTCGCACAGTCTCTGAAGCATGTGCAGTGTTGAGTTCCACCTTGTTGCAACGTCTATGATTAGGCGATGCTGGGGAAGGTTCAAAGACCGCTGATAGGTCTGCATACGGCTGGCGTGTACAGGCGAACGTCGGATATGTGAGCAAAGTGCACGCACTTTGAGGAGCAGGTCGGAGAACCCAGGATAAGTTTTCAATAAGCACTGCACCACCAGGTTTAAGGTGTGAGCCAGGCAAGGAATGTGTTTCAGTTGGGAAAGGGAGATGGCAGCCATGAAATTCCTTCCGTTATCACTCACTACCTTGCCTGCCTCAAGATCTACTGTGCCCAGCCACGACTGCGTTTCTTGTTGCAAGAACTCGGACAGAACTTCCGCGGTGTGTCTGTTGTCGCCCAAACACTTCATAGCCAATACAGCCTGCTGACGCTTGGCAGTAGCTGGCCCATAATGGGACAACTGGTGTGCAACAGTGTCATCTGCCGATGGAGTGGTTGGCCGACTGCGTTCTGTGGAAGAGCTGTAGCTTCTGCAGGAGGACGAGGAGGAGGAGGAGGGGGTGCGAACGCCTACAGCCAACTGTTTCCTAGACCGTGGGCTAGGCACAACTGTCCCTAAATTGATGTCGCCTGTGGACCCTGCATCCACCACATTCACCCAGTGTGCCGTGATGGACACATAACGTCCCTGGCCATGCCTACTGGTCCATGCATCTGTAGTCAGGTGCACCTTTGTACTCACAGATTGCCTGAGTGCATGGACGATGCGCTGTTTAACATGCTGGTGCAGGGCTGGGATGGCTTTTCTGGAAAAAAAGTGTCGACTGGGTAGCTCGTATCGTGGTTCAGCGTACTCCATCAGGGCTTTGAAAGCTTCGCTTTCAACTAACCGGTAGGGCATCATCTCTAACGAGATTAGTCTAGCTATGTGGCCGTTAAAACCCTGTGTACGCGGATGCGAGGATAAGTACTTCCTTTTTCTAACCAGAGTCTCATGTAGGGTGAGCTGGACTGGAGAGCTGTAGATCGTGGAACTTTCGGGTGTGCCGGTGGACATGGCAGACTGAGAGACGGTTGGAGACGGTATTGTTTCCGCCGGTGCCCTACATGCAATATTTCCTCCTACAAAACTGGTGATTCCCTGACCCTGACTGCTTTTGGCTGGCAAAGAAACCTGCACAGATACTGCCGGTGGTGCGGAAAATGGTGGCCTTACAGTGACGGAAGGGATGTTGCGTTGCTGACTAGCTTCATTGGCCGAGGGTGCTACAACCTTGAGGGACGTTTGGTAGTTAGTCCAGGCTTGAGAATGCATGGTGGTTAAGTGTCTATGCATGCAACTAGTATTTAGACTTTTCAGATTCTGACCTCTGCTTAAGCTAGTTGAACATTTTTGACAGATGACTTTGCGCTGATCAGTTGGATGTTGTTTAAAAAAATGCCAGACTGCACTCTTCCTAGACTCTGATCCCTTTTCAGGGATTGCAGACTGAGCTTTAACCGGATGGC
Organism: Ranitomeya variabilis; assembly: GCF_051348905.1. Lineage (NCBI taxonomy): Eukaryota > Metazoa > Chordata > Amphibia > Anura > Dendrobatidae > Ranitomeya > Ranitomeya variabilis. The sequence continues at coordinate 1,104,417,833 of NC_135232.1, read as the reverse complement.
AACGCTGTGCTCCAACAGGTTTTGGCTTTGACACGCGTTTTGGTCCAGATACGGGCCCGGCAGATGGAACCTGTTGCGATGTTGATGCCTGCTGCGGCCCCTCCTCCACCTCCGCTTCTGAACTACTGCCGCCTGCACCCTGTTCCCCCAATGGCTGCCAATCGGGGTCAATAACTGGGTCATCTATTACCTCCTCTTCGAGCTCGTGTGCAACTTCGTCTGTGTCACTGTGTCGGTCGGTGGTATAGCGTTCGTGGCGGGGCAACATAGTCTCATCAGGGTCTGATTGTGGATCTGTACCCTGAGAGGGCAATGTGGTGGTCTGAGTCAAAGGAGCAGCATAGTACTCTGGCTGTGGCTGTGCATCAGTGCACTCCATGTCAGAATATACTTGTAATGGGCATGGCCTGTTAAATGTTTCACTTTCTAAGCCAGGGACGGTATGTGTAAAGAGCTCCATGGAGTGACCCGTTGTGTCGCCTGCTGCATCCTTCTCTCTTGTTGTAGTTTTTGCTGAGGAGGACAAGGAAGCGACTTGTCCCTGACCGTGAACATCCACAAGCGACGCGCTGCTTTTACATTTACCAGTTTCGGAAGAGGAGGCAAAAGAGCTAGAGGCTGAGTCTGCAATGTAAGCCAAAACTTGCTGTTGCTGCTCCGCCTTTAAAAGCGGTTTTCCTACTCCCAGAAAAGAGAGCGTTCGAGGCCTTGTGTAGCCTGACGACGAAACTGGCTCCACAGCTCCAGACTTAGGTGGAATATTTTTATCCCCACGACCACCTGATGCTCCACTACCACTACCATCATTACCAGCTGACAATGAACGCCCACGACGACCTCTTGCACCAGACTTCCTCATTGTTTTAAAATCTTAACCAAAGTAACTTTATTTGTTGCTATCAAACAACTTACACGGTGAGCTATAACTTCAGTATGATTTCAATATCCCTTAACAGGTTGGTGAGACCACAAGGAAAATCAGGCACAATGTTACACACTCTGTTTTCTGTGGCACAAAATCACAGAGATGACACACACGCAGGACTGTCACTCAAGCACTAATGTCAATATTAATCTCCCACCTAATTTATTTATTTTTTTTTCTCAGGGAGACTTTAGAAACCAAATAATATTAAAAAAAAAAAAAAAAAAGGCTTTCTATGGCCCACAATTAGAGAGAGAGAGGTGGCACAACCAGGAGTCAAGACTGGCGCACAAGCTGAAAGGGCAATATTACTCTCCCACTGTTTTTTATGTTTTTTTTGTTTTTTTCAGGGAGACTTTAGAAACCAAATAATATTAAAAAAACCAAAAAAAAAAAAGGCTTTCTATGGCCCACTGAATGAGAGGGAGAGAGGTGGCACACCCAGGAGTCAAGACTGGCACACAAGCTGAAAGGGCAATATTACTCTCCCACTGTTTTTTTATGTATTTTTTGTTTTTTCAGGGAGACTTTAGAAACCCAATAATATTTAAAAAAAAAAATAAATAGGCTTTCTATGGCCCACTGAATGAGAGGGAGAGAGGTGACACACCCAGGAGTCAAGACTGGCACACAAGCTGAAAGGGCAATATTACTCTCCCACTGTTTTTTTAGGTTTTTTTTTTTTTTTCAGGGAGAATTAGAAACCAAATAATATTAAAAAAAAAAAAAAAAATAGGCTTTCTATGGCCCACTGAATGAAAGGGAGAGAGGTGGCACACCCAGGAGTCAAGACTGGCACACAAGCTGAAAGGGCAATATTACTCTCCCACTGTTTTTTTATGTATTTTTTGTTTTTTCAGGGAGACTTTAGAAACCCAATAATATTTAAAAAAAAAAATAAATAGGCTTTCTATGGCCCACTGAATGAGAGGGAGAGAGGTGGCACACCCAGGAGTCAAGACTGGCACACAAGCTGAAAGGGCAATATTACTCTCCCACTGTTTTTTTAGGTTTTTTTTTTTTTTTCAGGGAGAATTAGAAACCAAATAATATTAAAAAAAAAAAAAATAGGCTTTCTATGGCCCACTGAATGAAAGGGAGAGAGGTGGCACACCCAGGAGTCAAGACTGGCACACAAGCTGAAAGGGCAATATTACTCTCCCACTGTTTTTTTATGTATTTTTTGTTTTTTCAGGGAGACTTTAGAAACCCAATAATATTTAAAAAAAAAAATAAATAGGCTTTCTATGGCCCACTGAATGAGAGGGAGAGAGGTGGCACACCCAGGAGTCAAGACTGGCACACAAGCTGAAAGGGCAATATTACTCTCCCACTGTTTTTTTAGGTTTTTTTTTTTTTTTCAGGGAGAATTAGAAACCAAATAATATTAAAAAAAAAAAAAATAGGCTTTCTATGGCCCACTGAATGAAAGGGAGAGAGGTGGCACACCCAGGAGTCAAGACTGGCACACAAGCTGAAAGGGCAATATTACTCTCCCACTGTTTTTTTATGTATTTTTTGTTTTTTCAGGGAGACTTTAGAAACCCAATAATATTTAAAAAAAAAAATAAATAGGCTTTCTATGGCCCACTGAATGAGAGGGAGAGAGGTGGCACACCCAGGAGTCAAGACTGGCACACAAGCTGAAAGGGCAATATTACTCTCCCACTGTTTTTTTAGGTTTTTTTTGTTTTTTCAGGGAGACTTTAGAAACCCAATAATATTTTAAAAAAAAAAAAAGGCTTTCTATGGCCCACAATTAGAGAGAGAGAGGTGGCACAACCAGGAGTCAAGACTGGCGCACAAGCTGAAAGGGCAATATTACTCTCCCACTGTTTTTTTAGGTTTTTTTTGTTTTTTCAGGGAGACTTTAGAAACCCAATAATATTTTAAAAAAAAAAAAAGGCTTTCTATGGCCCACAATTAGAGAGAGAGAGGTGGCACAACCAGGAGTCAAGACTGGCACACAAGCTGAAAGGGCAATATTACTCTCCCACTGTTTTTTTATGTATTTTTTGTTTTTTTCAGGGAGACTTTAGAAACCCAATAATATTTAAAAAAAAAAATAAATAGGCTTTCTATGGCCCACTGAATGAGAGGGAGAGAGGTGGCACACCCAGGAGTCAAGACTGGCACACAAGCTGAAAGGGCAATATTACTCTCCCACTGTTTTTTTAGGTTTTTTTTGTTTTTTCAGGGAGACTTTAGAAACCCAATAATATTTAAAAAAAAAAATAAATAGGCTTTCTATGGCCCACTGAATGAAAGGGAGAGAGGTGGCACACCCAGGAGTCAAGACTGGCACACAAGCTGAAAGGGCAATATTACTCTCCCACTGTTTTTTTATGTATTTTTTGTTTTTTTCAGGGAGACTTTAGAAACCCAATAATATTTAAAAAAAAAAATAAATAGGCTTTCTATGGCCCACTGAATGAGAGGGAGAGAGGTGGCACACCCAGGAGTCAAGACTGGCACACAAGCTGAAAGGGCAATATTACTCTCCCACTGTTTTTTTAGGTTTTTTTTTTTTTTCAGGGAGACTTTTGAAACCAAATAATATTAAAAAAAAAAAAAAAAAAAAAAAATATAGGCTTGCTATAGCCCACTGAATGAGAGATAGCGCACACACAGCAGTGGCACACAAGCCCTGACTGAGGCCAATATTTTTCTCCCACTGATTGATGTAGTGTTTCTGTGTTGAGGTAGATTTTAGAACACAAATCACGGAAAAAATAAATAGGCTTTCTATGGCCCACTCAGTGAGAGATGGCACACACAGGGATGGCACTGTAGCAGAAATGCCAATCTTAATCTCCCACAAAAAAAAAACAAAAAAAAAAAAAAAACTGTCCTACAATTACTATCTCCCTGCAGTAATGTAAGCCAGGTATGGCAGGCAGCAATAGGAGTGGACTGATGCACAAATTAAATAAAAAGTGTGGACAAACAAAAAAGATAGCTGTGCAGAAAGGAAGGAACAAGAGGATATGTGCTTTGAAAAAAGCAGTTGGTTTCCACAGTGGCGTACACACAGCAATACAGCTATCACGGAGCCTTCTAGGGCAGCCCAATGAGCTACAGCGCTGAGGGGAAAAAAAAAAAAAAATAGCTTCCACTGTCCCTGCACACCGAAGGTGGTGTTGGACAGTGGAAATCGCTGCAGCACAAGCGGTTTGGTGGTTAGTGGACCCTGCCTAACGCTCTCCCTGCTTCTGATGAAGCGGCAGCAACCTGTCCCTAAGCTCAGATCAGCAGCAGTAAGATGGCGGTCGGCGGGAACGCCCCTTTATAGCCCCTGTGACGCCGCAGACAGCAAGCCAATCACTGCAATGCCCTTCTCTAAGATGGTGGGGACCAGGATCTATGTCATCACGCTGCCCACACTCTGCGTTCACCTTCATTGGCTGAGAAATGGCGCTTTTCGCGTCATTGAAACGCGACTTTGGCGCGAAAGTCGCGTACCGCATGGCCGACAAGCACAGGGGTCGGATCGGGTTTCATGAGACGCCGACTTAGCCAAAAGTCGGCGACTTTTGAAAATGATCGACCCGTTTCGCTCAACCCTAGTTAGCACAACTTGTATTAGTTTGAAATGATTAGTCTTTATTTTATTTGCATTAGTATTTTTATCATGTTTGTAGAATTATTGCTAGTATTATTAGAAATAGCAGTAGTAGCAGTACTAGATGTATTATTATTAATGCTATTGACAGTTTTATTATTATTATGTTTTCAATTAGTATTATTATTATTATTATTATTATTTATTGTTATAGCACCATTTATTCCATGGCGCTTTACAAGTGAGGAGGGGTATACATAATAAAAACAAGTACAATAATCTTGAACAATACAAGTCATAACTGGTACAGGAGGAGAGAGGACCCTGCCCGCGAAGGCTCACAATCTACAAGTAACATATTACTATCAGTAAGCAATATTAATAGGCAATATTAGTAGTAGTAGCCGTAGTAGTATTACAAGTTGTGTGATTACTATTAGCAATATATGATTATTACTATTATGCGTTTTAATTAACAATAGTAGTATTTTTTTTATATTACAGCAGTTTTTAATGCTAGTAGCAGTAGTAGTAAGAGTGGTAGTAATAGTAGTAATAGTAGTAGTAATAGTGATAGTAGTAATAGTGATAGTTGTAATAGTAGTAGTAATACTAATAGTATTAATAATGGTAGCAGTAATAGTAGCAGTAATAGTAGTAATAGTATTAGTAATGGTAGTAGTTATAGTAGTAGTAATAGTGATAGTAGTAATAGTAGTAATAGCATTAGTAATGGTAGTAGCAATAGAAGAAGTAATAGTAGAGTGAGCTCTATCCTCACCTACTGTATTCTCACCCATCCCTTGTAAATTGTGAGCCCTCGCGGGCAGGGTCCTCTCTCCTCCTGTACCAGTTATGACTTGTATTGTTCAACATTATTGTACTTGTTTTTATTATGTATACCCCTCCTCACTTGTAAAGCGCCATGGAATAAATGGCGCTATAACAATAAATAATAATAATAATAATAATAATAGTAATAGTAGTAGTATTAGTAATAGTATTAGTAATGGTAGTAGTAATAGTAGTAATAGAAGTAGTAGTAATAGTATTAGTAATGGTAGTAGTAATAGTATTAGTAATAGTGATGGCAGAAATACTAGTAGTAGTAATAGTATTAGTAATTGTGATTGTAGTAATAGTAGTGGAAATATTAGTAATAGTAGTAGTAATAGTAGTAATAATAGTATTAGTAATAGTATTAGTAATGGTAGTAATAATGTAGTAATAGTAGTAGTAATAGTACTAGTAGTAGCAGTAGCAGTAATAGTAGTAACAGTAGTTGTAATATCAATAGTATTACTAGTATTATGTTTGCTATTGGTAACTATATATATTTTAATAAATTAACAGTAGTATCTTTATAATTATTGTAGCTTTTAATGTCGGTGGCAGTATTAATAGTAATAGTAGTAGTAGTAGTATTGGTAGTATTACTATTATTATGTTTGCTATTAGTAATATATAGCATTAAATAACAATAGGGTATTTATTAGTACTGCATCTTTTAATGCTGGTGGCAGTATTATTATTGGTAGTAGTAGTATGTTTGCTATTAGTAATATTAATATATATTACTGTTATATATTACTATTAATTTAAAATAATGCCTTTTACTTTATCTTCACTATTATTATTATTATTATTATTATTATTATTATTATATTAGTACTTTGATATTTTTGTGAAATGTTTGCAAAATAGGTAAGATGGTAAATGAGTGTATTTCTCAAGCTTCTGATGCTTATCCTTATGATATTTAATATTAATAACAATAAGGAAAATACAATGATGAATACAAGTGTAAATCATTACATTATGGTAAGAATACTAATAAGACCCACAAGGATATATGTATGGATAGATGTCCACTTACTGATTCACTGGTCTGGTCTTAATGGATATATGAGATTTATTTCTTTATTTTTTGTATTTATTATTTACATTTACAATATATTTTGATAAAGAAATGTCACACAATAGTACGATCTTGTACAATGGATAGGACGTATTTCTAGTACGGGGGCCGTAGATTATAAATGAAGTGGTTTATGGCTGTATGACAATAATCCAGCCATTATGTGATGAATTAGGGATTTTCTGACTTCTATGTGTCTTTCTCCTGGATCACACATGGTAGAGCTCTGGAGGATGCAGGACCCTTTGGCTGATGCCAGATTTGGGCAAGTTCCTGTGTCTCTGACTCTCACTGACATCTTAAAACTTAAGTAACCGTAAGGCATTGTTACTCCCTGGCAGCCAAGTGCCTCGTTACGCCCGATTGAGCTAATTGCTTTGAAATAGGATATATTATGTATAATTATGGAGTTCTTGGAGAAGACGTCCAGCCTCTCCTTTCATCTTTCACAAGTGCATCATAATGTCGCGATCAAATTAATTTGGGCCACTTGGATTGTTGCATTCCACGGGGGCCAGGACTGGACAATGACGCCTTGTGACAATGTGGCAGACTGTCTGTGGTCGGAGGAAGCGAAACAGTCAATGGGCCCAAATGTGACTGCTGCACACTGTCATCCGACTGCTTGTGCCTCTCCCCAGATCTCACTGCATTGCATATGTACAATAATAAGACACAATGGCCACCCCACAGGCCTAAAATCCATCAATGGAAAGATTCAGATGAAGTAGATGAGGTTTATTGGGTTATTTACATCTTGTGCAGAAGGCAAAGATTACAGCCAGGGTTCAAGTGTAGAGATCTTCAGAACCAAAGAAATGCACAGTCAGGGCTGCTTCATGCAGGAAGCTAAACAGTCACTGCAAAGTATCAGTCTGATAATTCATGAAGCTCATCAGCCATAATAATCTTTATCGCAGGTGATAATCCTAGTTTTAATGTAACTAATAATCAAATCCTTTACTGCAAGTGACAATGCTGCCCTTTACTAGAAGTGATAATAATGTCCTTTACAGCAAGTGATAATAATGTCCTTTACTGCAAGTGATAATACTGCACTTTACTGCAAGTGATAATACTGCCCTATACTGCAAGTGATAATGCTGCCCTATACTGCATGTGATAATGTCCTTTACTGCAAGTGATAATACTGTCCTTTACTGCAAGTGATAATACTGCACTTTACTGCAAGTGATAATACTGCCCTTTACTGCAAGTGATAATACTGCACTTTACTGCAAGTGATAATACTGCCCTTTACTGCAAGTGATAATGCTGTCCTTTACTGCAAGTGATAATACTGCACTTTACTGCAAGTAATAATACTGCCCTTTACTGCAAGTGATAATACTGCCCTTTACTGCAAGTGATAATACTGCCCTTTACTTCAAGTAACAATCCTGCACTTTACTGCAAGTGATAATAATGTCCTTTACAGCAAGTGATAATACTGCACTTAACTGCAAGTGATAATACTGCCCTTTACTGCAAGTGATAATGCTGTCCTTTACTGCAAGTGATAATACTGCACTTTACTGCAAGTGATAATACTGCCCTTTACTGCAAGTGATAATGCTGTCCTTTACTGCAAGTGATAATACTGCACTTTACTGCAAGTAATAATACTGCCCTTTACTGCAAGTGATAATACTGCCCTTTACTTCAAGTAACAATCCTGCACTTTACTGCAAGTGATAATAATGTCCTTTACAGCAAGTGATAATACTGCACTTAACTGCAAGTGATAATACTGCCCTTTACTGCAAGTGATAATGCTGTCCTTTACTGCAAGTGATAATACTGCCCTTTACTGCAAGTGATAATACTGCCCTTTACTTCAAGTAACAATCCTGCACTTTACTGCAAGTGATAATAATGTCCTTTACAGCAAGTGATAATACTGTCCTTTACTGCAAGTAATAATACTGTCCTTTACTGCAAGTGATAATGCTGTCCTTTACTGCAAGTGATAATACTGTCCTTTACTGCAAGTGATAATACTGCCCTTTACTGCAAGTGATAATGCTGTCCTTTACTGCAAGTGATAATACTGCACTTTACTGCAAGTGATAATACTGCCCTTTACTGCAAGTGATAATACTGCCCTTTACTTCAAGTAACAATCCTGCACTTTACTGCAAGTGATAATACTGCCCTTTACTTCAAGTAACAATCCTGCACTTTACTGCAAGTGATAATAATGTCCTTTACAGCAAGTGATACTACTGTCCTTTACTGCAAGTAATAATACTGTCCTTTACTGCAAGTGATAATGCTGTCCTTTACTGCAAGTGATAATACTGTCCTTTACTGCAAGTGATAATACTGCACTTTACTGCAAGTGATAATACTGCCCTTTACTGCAAGTGATAATGCTGTCCTTTACTGCAAGTGATAATACTGCACTTTACTGCAAGTGATAATACTGCCCTTTACTGCAAGTGATAATACTGCCCTTTACTTCAAGTAACAATCCTGCACTTTACTGCAAGTGATAATAATGTCCTTTACTGCAAGTGATAATACTGCACTTTAGTGCAAGTAATAATACTGTACTTTACTGCAAGTGATAATACTGCCCTTTACTGCAAGTGATAATGCTGTCCTTTACTGCAAGTAATAATACTGTCCTTTACTGCAAGTGATAATGCTGTCCTTTACTGCAAGTGATAATGCTGTCGTTTACTGCAAGTGATAATACTGCACTTTACTGCAAGTGATAATACTGCCCTTTACTGCAAGTGATAATACTGCCCTTTACTTCAAGTAACAATACTGCACTTTACTGCAAGTGATAATAATGTCCTTTACTGCAAGTGATAATACTGCACTTTAGTGCAAGTAATAATACTGCACTTTACTGCAAGTGATAATACTGCCCTTTACTGCAAGTGATAATGTTGTCCTTTACTGCATGTGATAATACTGCCCTTTACTGCAAGTAATAATACTGTCCTTTACTGCAAGTGATAATACTGCACTTTACTGCAAGTGATAATACTGCCCTTTACTGCAAGTGATAATACTGCCCTTCATACTGCCCTTTACTGCAAGTGATAATACTGCCCTTTACTGCAAGTGATAATACTGCCCTTTACTGCAACTGATAATGCTGTCCTTTACTGAAAGTGATAATGCTGTCCTTTACTGCAAGTGATAATACTGCCCTTTACTGCGAGTGATAATACTGCCCTTTACTGCGAGTGATAATACTGCCCTTTACTGCAAATGATAATACTGCCCTTTACCGCAAGTGATAATGCTGTCCTTTACTGCAAGTGACAATGCTGTCCTTTACTGGAAGTGATAATACTGCCCTTTACTGCAAGTGATAATACTGCCCTTTACTGCAAGTGATAATACTGCCCTTTACTAGAAGTGATAATGCTGATCTTTACTGCAAGTGATAATGCTGTCCTTTACTGCAAGTGATAATACTGCCCTTTACTGCAAGTGATAATGCTGTCCTTTACTGCACGTGATAATGCTGTCCTTTACTGCAAGTGATAATACTGCACTTTACTGCAAGTGCTAATACTGCCCTTCACTGCAAGTGACAATGCTGTCCTTTACTGCAAGTGATAATACTTCACTTTACTGCAAGTGATAATTCTGGCCTTTATTGCAAGTGATAATGCTGTCCTTCACTGCAAGTGATAATGCTGTCCTTTACTGCAAGTGACAATGCTGCACTTTACTGCAAGTGATAATGCTGTCCTTTACTGCAAGTGACAATGCTGTCCTTTAATACAAGTGACAATGCTGTCCTTTACTGCAAGTGACAATGCTGCACTTTACTGCAAGTGATAATGCTGTCCTTTACTGCAAGTGATAATGCTGTCCTTTACTGCAAGTGACAATGCTGTCCTTTACTACAAGTGATAATGCTGTCCTCTACTGCAACTGATAATGCTGTCCTTTACTGCAAGTGACAATGCTGTCCTTTGCTGCAAGTGACAATGCTGTCCTTTACTGCAAGTGATAATGCTGTCCTTTAATACAAGTGACAATGCTGTCCTTTACTGCAAGTGACAATGCTGCACTTTACTGCAAGTGACAATGCTGTCCTTTACTGCAAGTGATAATGCTGTCCTTTACTGCGAGTGATAATACTGTCCTTTACTGCAAGTAACAATGCTGTCCTTTACTGCAAGTGATAATGCTGTCCTTCACTGCAAGTGATAATACTGTCCTTTACTGCAAGTGATAATGCTGTCCTTTACTGCGAGTGATAATGCTGTCCTTTACTGCAAGTGATAATGCTGTCCTTTACTGCAAGTGATAATGCTGTCCTTAACTGCGAGTGATAATACTGTCCTTTACTGCAAGTGATAATACTGCCCTTTACTGCAAGTGATAATGCTGTCCTTTACTGCAAGTGATAATACTGCACTTTACTGCAAGTGATAATACTGTCCTTTACTGCAAGTGATAATACTGCCCTTTACTGCAAGTGATAATGCTGTCCTTTACTGCAAGTGATAATACTGCACTTTACTGCAAGTGATAATGCAGTCCTTTACTGCAAGTGACAATGCTGTCCTTTACTGCAAGTGACAATGCTGTCCTTTACTGCAAGTGATAATGCTGTCATTTACTGCGAGTGATAATACTGCCCTTTACTGCAAGTGATAATACTGCCCTTTACTGCAAGTGATAATACTGCCCTTTACTGCAAGTAATAATACTGCCCTTTACTGCAAGTGACAATGCTGTCCTTTACTGCAAGTGATAATACTGCCCTTTACTGCAAGTGATAATGCAGTCCTTTACTGCAAGTGACAATCCTGTCCATTACTGCAAGTGATAATACTGCCCTGTGATGTAAATAATAATGCTGTTCTTCAATGTAAGTGCCACTGATAATGCAAGTGATAATGCTGTCATTTACTGCAAGTGATAATGCTGTCCTTTACTGCAAGTGATAATACTGCACTTTACTGCAAGTGATAATGCAGTCCTTTACTGCAAGTGACAATGCTGTCCTTTACTGCAAGTGACAATGCTGTCCTTTACTGCAAGTGATAATGCTGTCATTTACTGCGAGTGATAATACTGCCCTTTACTGCAAGTGATAATACTGCCCTTTACTGCAAGTGATAATACTGCCCTTTACTGCAAGTAATAATACTGTCCTTTACTGCAAGTGATAATACTGTCCTTTACTGCAAGTGACAATGCTGTCCTTTACTGCAAGTGATAATACTGCCCTTTACTGCAAGTGATAATGCAGTCCTTTACTGCAAGTGACAATCCTGTCCATTACTGCAAGTGATAATACTGCCCTGTGATGTAAATAATAATGCTGTTCTTCAATGTAAGTGCCACTGATAATGCAATCATTTACCGCTGATGATAATTCTATCCTTTGCTTCATCTACAGTTTAGTTAACAACCTGCCTTATAACAAGTCTGTTTGCAGAACTTAATCCAATGAGAAGACAACACCATGCGCACAAATATTTTTTTAAGATTGTAGACTTTTTGGGCAGAAGTCATCAGTGACAGGGACCTGTTATCTGTATTTACCGAGTAATTAGTACTATGTAGTCACAAGGCAATAGCTCAGTACATTGCAAGATTTCAGGGATTGCAAAGTGCAAAGCATCATCATGTGTGCAGCCATTACTGTAATTAGGATATGGCTTATGCTGGAATACATTCATTATTCAGCAACAAGAATAAAAGCTAATAAGAATTAATCCATATATTAAAGGGTTTATAATATTTTAAAAAACAAAAATCTGCATCCTATTTAACTTGTGTGTTAACTTGCCACCATTTCCAAGACCTCTGTTTGCTGTCAATGCATGGAAATATTACTGAAGATAAAATGATTGAACACTTTGATATGATTTTCCAGTTTACAGTCATAGGACAACAACAAATTCTAATTATTTGCTACAGATAAAATGGATCAGCTTGTGGTCTAAGATATCCAACTCATAGATATACACTGGATATATTGTAGAAAAGGTGCCAGATTTGTGTAGATTTCCATCCTCTAAATATAAAGAAATTTTAAATATATATATATATATATATATATATATATATATATATATATATATATATATATATATATATATATATATATATAATGTTGTATTCACTGCGAGTAACACTATAAGGAAAAATCAGATGTTCTTTCATTGTATAAAATGCTCAGCTCACTAGTAATGATATGAATGATGTCTGACACTATTCATCAGCCTGAGATGCATCAGGGACAGTGGAGTGAGTTACTGTATCAGCCAGCAGCCTTTCCATAGCAGTGGCCATCCATGATATCTGCTGCTCTCCTCCATCAGGCTGGGCTCTCTTGATAAGACTCCTCAGTGACACTTATGTGTATATCATGTGCAGATCTGCGGCTCTTAGACAGGACAATGTGGGATCAGTGCTCTCCATGAATGTGGCCATAAAGGCTCCATATCTGCTGTTTGCCTAGAGGTCTGCAGCCAGGAGTCCTCAGTGCAGCCTGTGATGGGGGGTCGTGATTAGTTCGCAGATCTCTGCCCCTTTATCTGGGGTCTGTGCATTCTTGTGGTTGTGTGTATACAGTAATCAGCCTGTACACAATGTGGGCCCCTATTAGTGGAGCACAGGGACTGTTTGCCCTTCTCCATCTCCAGTTTATGGAGTCTGCAGTCTGACAAGTTCTTCCAGGGTCTCCAGTGTCTCCAGTCACCGGGCACAAAGGGGATCTTGTCTTGTGAACTCTTTCTTCTCCACTCCACGACACTAAGCACAAAGCTAACGTTTACAAAAGGCAGACAATGTGTTCAGATGACTTGTAGGGGTCTTTCTACCCAGCCCGGGCGTCATTTGTTGTGTCCACAGTGACATAAAACGCTCGGGGTAATTGGCTTTGATGGGACATTCATTATAGGAACAGAAGCTGTTTGGGATGCTAATTGTTCAATATTGTTATCTAGCGCCAAGACCCTACTGAGCCTCACATTCCCAAACCAAACACTCAGGGGCTGATACTGTAAGCTGGCAGCCGGGGAGTATCCCCCCACTGAGGGGAATAGCCCCCCACAGGAGGGCTCGGGTGGGCACACACTGCTGGGCACACACTGGCACTAAGTCAGGCGAGGAGGGAAACAGAGCAGCGACTGCAGGGGGCACATCAACAGGATCACTGACCCCTCCACACTATATAGAATGGGCATCTGGGTGTATATGGGTATATATTATATATATGTATGTGTGTGTGTGTGTATATATATATATATATATATATATATATATATATATATATATATATATATATATGTATATACATACAGTATATGTGTGTGTGTATCTGGGTGTATATGTGTATATATTATATGTACAGTATATATTTAAGTGTGTGTATCTGTGTGTATCTGTGTATATATAATATATATGTATATGTGTGTGGATATGTGTATATAATATATATATATGGATGTGTGTGTGTATATATATATATATAAACATATATAGTGCAAAATTCTATACATGAAGATGTTTGTAACAAAACACCTAGAAGTATAGATTTTTGCACACACACATATACACAAATATATATATATATATATATATATATATATATATATACATACACACATATATAGTTTAGAAAAATCTAAAAAATCTATGTATCTTGGTGTTCTGTTGTATCTCTCTTATATATATATATATATATATATATATATATATATATATATATATATATATATATATATAATCGTATACAGGTATAAAATTTCTGATTTTCTAAAATTTGACCTATTAATATAATTATAATATATATGATTAATATAATTAGAATCTATTTATGTAATTGTTTAAAGTGTGGTAGGACATCATGTAGTATTGATAGATAGCAGATAGATAGATAGATAGATAGATAGATAGATAGATAGATAGATAGATAGATAGGTAGATAGATAGATAGATAGATAGATAGATAGATAGATAGATAGATAGATAGATAGATAAAACAAATCAATATAGGTAGCAAATGCAATATATATTTCTGTATATAAATGCATAGTGCCTACTTTTTCTTTTCCTGTCTATAAGATTTGTTTTTAGCATAATGACAGACTGCTACTACTAGTATACTTATTATATAAAAAGAGATAAGAATTAGGTATATACATTAGTATTTGCAGATAATGTATGTACAATGTATTTAGATAGGTGTCCTACTTTTCTTTGTATGATAGCCTGTGATAGATAGATAGATAGATAGATAGATAGATAGATAGATAGATAGATAGATAGATCTATTATTAGGATAGAGAAAGAAAGAAAGAAAGAAAGAAAGAAAGAAAGAAAGAAAGAAAGAAAGAAAGAAAGAAAGAAAGAAAGAAAGAAAGAAAGAAAGAACCCTCGATGTCTCCATGTATGTAGCGTGGTTCTGCCGATACTTTAGTTCCCCAGTCCTGTGCTGGTGTTCTTGGGTCAGTCAGTAATGGCTTTGCCACATGTTACTGGCGGGTGCGGGGTGCACTCACTCACTTCTTTGATATTCCCAGTCTCCTGAATTCATCTAATTTACTGTCCCATAGACTCCTGACTGTTAATCAAGTGTATGGCCGTCATTGGAGAGATAAGAGTAATGACCCGTGTGGCTGGAGTGGCAGCAGACAGGCGGGCAGACATGTCACCTTGTCCTCACCCTGCCCCACACCCAGCATCTCCACACAATGATGAGGGCCCTAATCACAGCCCCATCATCCGGAGCCCGTGTGTGTCTGTGGCTGCAGAGTCCCGGGGTCTGCAATTCTTCCATAGGAAACCCGGGGCTTCTGTGGAGAGGCCGAGGCCGGGGATTGTGGGGCTGATGGCCGCTGTCCCTGCAGGGCTCCTCGGCGGGAGCCGCCTCCCCCTCAGCTCTCCGCGGTCCCGGCCTTTGATCAGCCGCTGCTGGCGCCTAAAACAACATCACTTGTCTGCCTATTAGAGCCACTGACTAATGGTGACACATGGGCTCTCCCCGCAATTAGCAATGCAGACGCTTCCCTGAGAAGACACCAAACCGGGGGCTGAGAGTGGGGCCTCCCAGGGCCAGGGGTGCGGAGAGGGACCCCACAGTGCCCCCCATACCCCCACACCAAGGGAGGCCCATCAGCAGCATTACACGGAGAGATGGCTGACTTATAAAGATAGATAGAGAGAGAGAGAGAGAGAGAGAGAGAGAGAGAGAGAGAGAGAGAGATAGATAGATAGATAGATAGATAATAGATAGATGGATAATAGATAATACATAGATAGATAGATAATAGATAGATGGATAATAGATAGATACATAGATAGATAATAGAGAGATGGATGATAGATAGATAGATAATATATAATTGATAGATAGATAATACATAGATAGATAGATTATACATAGATAGATAGATAGATAGATAGATAGATAGATAGATAGATAATATATAATTGATAGATAGATAATACATAGATAGATAGATAGATAGATAGATAGATAGATAGATAGATAGATAGATAGATAGATAGATATAGATAATAGAAAGATAGATAGATAGATAATAAAATAAATAAATAATAGATAATACATAGATAGATAATCGATAGATAATAGATAGATAGATAGATAGATAGATAGATAGATAGATAGATAGATAATAGATAATACATAGATAGATAATACATAGATAGATAATAGATAGATAGATAGATAGATAGATAGATAGATAATAGATATAGATAATAGATAGATGGATAATAGATAGATATGATACATAGATAGATAGATAATAGAGAGATGGATGATAGATAGATAGATAGATAGATAATATAGAATTGATAGATAGATGGATAATAGATAGATAATAGATAATATATAATAGATAGATAGATAATAGATGGATAGATAAACAGATAAATTGATGGAAAGATAGACAAATAAATGGATGGATAGATAATAGATAGATAAATGGATGGATAGATGGACAGATAATAGATAAATAATAGACAAATCAATAAGAATAGAGTGTCTGTTAATTTCTGCCTATAAATATATGAATTTATATTAGTTACTTTTTCTATAACTACATTAATCGTTTTACAGTACACAGAAGAATTTCGGATAACTACAGAGTGAATGATTAATGCTACAACGTCCTTACAAAAGCAGATTGCTATATATTCTGTATGGACTGTACATAGACGTAGTATTGTTTTGGACTCATCCTTTCAGTAGTTGTCATTACCCATACTATGGCTGCACATACCCGGCTGCTGCTCTTGGTGCTGATCCCATCACTATAGTATGTGTCCACAGTACACCATATATATATATATACATATACACACACGTGGCTTTCTTATTCTACCTGTGTATTGAGGACACTTTGCTTCCTTTGTTACTCTGTGTTGTGTATTTGTGGGATAAACACCTTGGACATAAAGGAGTCAGCGCAGCGGTACAATGATCTGTAAACGATGAATAATCCCTCTGGACTGGATTTAGGAGATTACACGGCCGCAAACCATGAATAACAGTGTCACAGACAGAGATACTGATAAATGTCATCAAGCAGTTAATTAACGCATCATAATGTAACTGCGAATGTTAACAGGTTGAAAAACGCGAATCTGTATAAATATGTACATATATATGTGTGTGTGTGTGTATATATACATAGTTCATACATATATATATAACAATTGTGTATATAATGTATGTACAGAGAGAGTGAGAGAAAGAGGCAAAAAGATGGAAGCAGCACTGCAAAATAATGCAAATTATAGGACTTTAATGTCCCATGTGGGACGTTTCAGTACATAGTGTGAACCTTTCTCAGGATGATTGGATTATATATATGATAGATAGATAATAGATAGATAGATAGATAGATAGATAGATAGATAGATAGATAGATTATAGATATATAGATAGATAATAGATAGATAGATAGATATAATAGATAGATATGAGATGGATAGATAATAGATAGATATATAGATAAATAAATAATAGCTAGGTGGTAAATAGATAGATAATAATAGATAATAGATAGATAGATAATAGATAATAGATAGATAGATAGATAGATAGATAGATAGATAATAGATGATAGATAGATAGATGATAGATAGATAGATAGATAGATAGATAGATAGATAGATAGATAGATAGATAGATAATAGATGATAGATAGATAGATAGATAGATAGATAGATAATAGATAGATAGATAGATAGATAGATAGATAGATAGATAGATAATAGATAGATAGATAGATAGATAGATAGATAGATAGATAGATAGATAGATAATAGATAGATAGATAGATAGATGATAGATAGATAGATAATAGATAGATGACAGATAGATAGATAGATAGATAATAGATGATAGATAGATAATAGATAATAGATAGATAGATAATAGATAATAGATAGATAATAGATAATAGATAGATGATAGATAGATAGATAATAGATAGATAGATAATAGATAGATAGATAGATAGATGGATAGATATAGGATAGGTGTTTTCTGAACACTTAGAGCAGTGCCGGGTAGTTGGGGGTGTCCTTATTTCTGGGACTTTCTTCCTGGGATGTCCCCTGTGCAGTGTCCCCTGTGCAGTGTCCCAGGGAAGGTGACCGGATTCCTCGGATGGAGCCGCCGCGGCCCCTTTGAAGGTGGATTAGGAGCCATCATAAACACTAATTATTCTTCCCTTGTGCTGCGGGTCGTTTTCAGCTGCTGTTAAACAATCTGATTTGCATTTCTTTTATTTAACAAGTCAACAACAAGGCTGCAAATCACAGAACAGGGGCAACTGGGTAAAGTTTGTGCTGGGAGTGGGCGGAGCTCCAGGCCTGTGTGTGAGGGGCCCCGGGGCCAATCACTGCGCTGCGCCCGCCCCCTCTGCTCTCCTATTGGCCCAGGCCATTATTAGCTGCTGCTTTATTAGCCACATAGTGCCGAGTCTCCGGCTGACGCAGGACTCCGGGACTTACAGTGCTGAGCCCCATGGCAGGCGCAGGACCCCCGGCTCTCTGAGGACCCCCGGCTCTCTGAGGACCCCCGGCTCTCTGAGGACCCCCGGCTCTCTGAGGACCCCCGGCTCTCTGAGGACCCTCTGTATGGCCCCTGGTGTCCTCATCACTTCTGGAGGAGCCACAGCTGAGAGCCCAAAGTGCAGCCCAGCAGCCATGCAGACCGGCCTGAGGATGGCAGTGGAGGAGGACAGTGAGCCCAAGCCCCGGGTGCTGCCCTTCAGTGTGGAGGCTCTGATGGCTGACAAGAAGCCGGCCAGGGACCGGGACATCTCCAGCCCCGCTGCAGCCCCACTGGCCGGGACCTCCCAAAGCCCGAGGGTGGGCTGCCTGCCTGCCGCGGAGCCCCCCAGCCCCCCGAGCTCTCACAACAGCCATTATACAGTCGGAGGAATCCTGAAACTCCCAGAAGAAGCACTTGTGAAGTCCGAGAGCCCCGAGCGAGAGCGGGGCCCATGGCTGCAGGAGCCCAGGTTCTCTCCTTCCCCGACAAGTAAGTCCCGGAATCGGTCTGCACCAACTCCTTGGGCTGCAGCTAGAAAAGTTTGGGAACTTTCTCTGTCCGGAGTTTTTCTATAATTGGTCTTGTAGCTTATTGGGTTGTTTTTTTTCCTGGCAACTGAACCAATGTGATTAAAAATAAAACTAAGATATAATATTAAAAGCATCATAAAGTAAAGCACAGAGCCCCGAGATGTTTATAATAATTATTATTATTATTCCATCTTTTTTTTTTTTTTTTTTAGTGATCAAAGTTTGGTAAATTAAGATTTAGGTTTTATAGCAATAGTAAAAGCAATAATATTATTTTATTTATTGAAGCAACATAAAGTAAAGCACATAGTGATAAGCCAGAGCCCTGAGATGATGATGATGATGATGATTATTATTAGGCATTTTCTCTTCTGATTTAAGTTTGGGGAATTAAAATGTAGCTTTTATAGCAATAGTAATACGAATAAAATTGTATTTATAGAAGCATCATAAAGTAAAACACATAGTGATAAGTAAGAGCCCTCGGATTATTATTATTATTATTATTTATATATTATGTCATTTTCTCTTCTGATCTAAGTTTGGGGAATTAAGGTTTAGCTTTTATTATAATATTGTATTTATAGAATCATCATAAAGTAAACAACATAGTGAAAAGTAAGAGCCCTCAGATGATGATGATAATATAAAATAATAATAAATACAAATATGTCATTTTCTCTTATTGTCTAAGTTTGGGAAATTAAGATTTAGCTTTTATCACAATATTTAATTTATAGAATGATAATAAAGTAAAGCACATAGTGACAAGCAAGAGACCTGTGATTATTATTCTTTTTATTATTATTTCTTGTTCTCTTGTGACCAAAGTTTAAAAAATTAAGATACAGTTTTCCTAGCAATAGTAATAGCAATGATTTAAGATTATTTTATTTAATCACTTTCTCTTGTGATCACAGTTTGGGAAATTAAGATATATTTAATATTTATGTTAATAGCAATAATATTTTATTTATTATTATTTTAGTATTTCGTCTTTTTCTTTTATGATTTAACTTTGGGAAATTAATATAGCAATAATATTATTTGACTTGTTTGTAATAGCAATAGTTTTAGGACAACACCCTATAAACTTTGCAGATGACTACAATAGTCTGCTTGGTGTTTTTGGTTCCATTATATCTTTTTGAATGTTCTTTCTAAAAAAAGACCCTTATTCTGATCTCTTCAGGGAGGATGAGCCCCCCAGCTTGCACACTGAGAAAGCACAAAACCAACAGGAAGCCAAGGACTCCCTTTACCACCTCCCAGCTCCTGGCTCTGGAGAGGAAATTCAGGCAGAAACAGTATCTTTCCATAGCAGAAAGAGCTGAATTCTCCAGTTCACTCAACCTCACTGAGACTCAGGTGAAGATCTGGTTCCAAAACAGAAGAGCAAAAGCCAAGAGGCTTCAAGAAGCAGAACTTGAAAAACTAAAAATGGCAGCCAAGCCCATGTTGCCACCAGCTTTTGGTATCTCCTTCCCATTGGGGACTGCTGTACCCACAGCTTCATTGTATGGAACCTCCAATCCCTTCCATAGACCTACCCTGCCAGTATCACCCATGGGACTGTACACTGCACATGTTGGATACAGCATGTATCATCTCTCCTAATAAGTCACTTGAACCCACTCCTGACTTCTTCCAAGGGGACCTTTGTGTGAATTGTTCCTGCACCATAACTGTGTCACTATTTATGGATTCCTAGGGAATTCATTGCTAGAAATACTATATCACTTCCAACATGTATTGCCATTTATCGCTTTGTTAGCTGCATCTGGCTAGAAGAACCCTACAGCCCACTGGTAGAAAGCTGAAGAAGTCTCCAGCAAGCTGGAGATCCAAGATCCAAATGCATTCTGCCATTTTAGGTCCAAATAATGAATTAAGATGATAGGATTGGTTTAAAACTTTCCTAAATGAATGTATTATCCTAACAGTACAGGATATATATATATATATATATATATGTTTAGAATTGAGAGTCCTCAGTGGTTGATACCTTTTAATGGCTAACTGAAAAGATAGTAACAAATTGCAAGCTTTCGAGACTACTCAGGTCTTCAGCAGGCATATGCCTGATGAAGGGACCTGAGTAGTCTCCAAAGCTTGCAATTTGTTACCATCTTTTCAACTAGCCATTAAAAGGTATCAACCACAGAGGACTCTAAATTCTAAATATTTTTTTAATCCTAACAGTAACATTCTTAGTCATGTGATCTGCAACAAGTTTCTTTCTAGCAGCTGGGAAACTACTAATCCCAGCATGGCACTGGAAATGTAAAACAAAATAGGCCATGCTAAGAGTTGTAGTTTTCCAACACCTGGAGAGCCACATGTTGCAGATCAGGGGTTAAAAGAGCGCTTGGAAGAGACGAGATCCCATCTGCCAAGATTTCTTCAGCCCATTGATGTCAGCAGATGACATGGTCGATAAAGGGATAAATATATGTAAAGATAAATGTGTGTCTCTTCCATGTAAGAGATGATGTATTTCTATTTAACAGACTTTTTTTTTTTTTTTTTGTTATTGCATTAAATCCCTTTGGAAGGGATGCATTATGTAATATACTGTATATTTGAAATTTATTATCATTTATATTATAGTTCTATTTGTTAAATAAATTAATTTTAATGTAGTTTTTTTTGTGGTTTCATCTTGTGTTTTATATATATAAAAAAAAATGATGAAAAAAGGAGTTTGATTAGGCAAATATAAAGTGAGGCTGTGATATCTGAAAATAAGAAATTCTGCAACTCTTTAGTTATATATTATGTATACTGCTCCTTACATGTAAAGCGCCATGGAATAAATGGTGCTATAACAATTAATAATAATAATAATAACATATTAGAGGAACCAGAATGTAAAATAAATTACTTTTTTCAGACACATAAATAATTAAAAGATCAAGTTTAATTCAATTGATGCAAAATACAGAACTTATAAAATATTAATTAGAATTATTCCATTTAACCAGAAAGTGACATTTGCTCTGGATGTCGGTCTAGAAATAGTCCAAAGAGATCTCACATTTTCTCCTCTAAAATGAATTTTAATAAAAGTCGCAAAGTAAATATTTACAACATCTCATGATTTTATTACACTCTGGTACATTATCTTGACATGTGCAAAAAAAAAGTTGTGAACTTCTGTATTCGTTCTACAAACATCGATTCAATTAATTTCTTTCCCGTGGGCAAAAGCAACAATTATAAAAGAGGGAGTGGAAGGGATTCTTTTCTATAGGTATAAGAATTTAATTAAAGCAATTATATACATTAATTAACATTCTAAACTTTTTTTTGCCGGAATTTACACAAAGAAAATGTAATGACTAATTGACAGGTGAAAGTGAAACAGAAAGTGCTGATCCGTGCAGAGAAAGCTGCAGAGAGGAGCTTGCCAGGTAGTTTCCCCATGGGAAGATGGATAATAAATGGTCACTTGGCACATTCAGATCCGCTACATTGGTTGTGTGCAGCAGAGCTGAGGCTGTCCGGGCACTAGGCTTCCTCCTCCATAGTTCTGGAAGTACAGCATTATTCAGGAAAGATTAAACTATTGATACATCTATATCATGGGGACAATATATGATAATGTATGAAAATGAAAACTCTTAAGAGCTCATTTGTATGTAGAAAGAATTATTCTCAAGGCATCTATAGCTATCAATGAATCACATTATCTTTTTATCTTATCTATCAGCTATCTGTGTCTGTCTATTAATCTAAATCTATACGCCCATTATTGTGACTGTCAAGAATCGATGATAGATGGATAAATGAATAATCATACCAGTAATTTTATGCCTTTTTTTATTTACTACATTGGCAATATTGGTATTCTCTTATCTACTAATATTACTGATAAAAATGAAGTTACAGATAATCACGTACCACACATGTTCGTGTTTATATATATATATATATATATATATATATATATATATATATATATACAGTTAGGTCCATATATATTTGGACAGAGACAACATTTTTCTAATTTTGGTTATAGACATTACCACAATGAATTTTAAACAAAACGATTCAGATGCAGTTGAAGTTCAGACTTTCAGCTTTCATTTGAGGGTATCCACGTTAAAATTGGATGAAGGGTTTAGGAGTTTCAGCTCCTTAACATGTGCCACCCTGTTTTTAAAGGGACCAAAAGTAATTGGACAGATTCAATAATTTTAAATAAAATGTTACTTTTTAGTACTTCGTTGAAAACCCTTTGTTGGCAAAGACTGCCTGAAGTCTTGAACTCATGGACATCACCAGACACTGTTTCCTCCTTTTTGATGCTCTGCCAGGCCTTCACTGCGGTGGTTTTCAGTTGCTGTTTGTTTGTGGCCTTTCTGTCTGAAGTTTAGTCTTTAACAAGTGAAATGCTGCTCAATTGGGTTGAGATCAGGTGACTGATTTGGCCATTCAAGAATATTCCACTTCTTTGCTTTAATAAACTCCTGGGTTTCTTTGGCTTTATATTTTGGGTCATTGTCCATCTGTAGTATGAAAGACGACCAATCAGTTTGGCTGCATTTGGCTGGATCTGAGCACACAGTATGGCGGCTCTGAATACCTCAGAATTCATTTGGCCGCTTCTGTCCTGTGTCACATCATCAATAAACACTAGTGACCCAGTGCCACTGGCAGCCATGCATGCCCAAGCCATCACACTGCCTCCGCCGTGTTTTACAGATGATGTGGTATGCTTTGGATCATGAGCTGTACCACGCCTTCGCCATACTTTTCTCTTTCCATCATTCTGGTAGAGGTTGATCTTGGTTTCATCTGTCCAAAGAATGTTCTTCCTGAACTGTGCTAGATTTTTTACATGTTTTTTAGCAAGGTCCAGTCTAGCCTTTTTATTCTTGATGCCTATGAGTGGCTTGCACCGTGCAGTGAACCCTCTGTATTTACTTTCATGTAGTCTTCTCTTTATGGTAGATTAGGATATTGATGCGCCGACCTCCTGGAGAGTGTTGTTCACTTGGTTGGCTGTTGTGAAGGGGTTTCTCTTCACCATGGAGATTATTCTGCGATCATCCACCACTGTTGTCTTCCGTGGGCGCCCAGGTCTTTTTGCATTGATGAGTTCACCAGTGCTTTCTTTCTTTCTCAATATGTACCAAACTAGATTTTGCCACTCTAAATATTGTAGCAATTTCTCGGATGGGTTTTTTCTCTGTTTTCGTAGCTTAAGGATGGCTTGATTCACCTGCATGGAGAGCTCCTTTGACCGCATGTTTACTTCACAGCAAAACCTTCCAAATACAAGCACCACACCTCAAATCAACTCCAGGCCTTTTATCTGCTTAATTGAGAATGACATAACGAAGGGATTGCCCACACCTGTCCATGAAATAGCTTTGGAGTCAATTGTCCAATTACTTTTGGTCCCTTTACAAAATTGGGTGGCACATGTTAAGGAGCTGAAACTCCTAAACCCTTCATCCAATTTTAATGTGGATACCCTCAAATGAAAGCTAAAAGTCTGAACTTCAACTGTATCTGAATTATTTTGTTTAAAATTTATTGTGGTAATGTCTATAACCAAAATTAGAAAAATGTTGTCTCTGTCCAAATATATATGGACCTAACTGTATATCTTCCTGTACCAGTAATTTTATTGCTGTTGTTCTGGTTCCTAATCCCTATGTGTAGAGATATATTTACATGTGTGTGTGTATATAGATATATGTATACACAGACCTAGATATATACAGACACATGTATACGCACATATATAATATATACACATGCGAATATATATATATATATATATATATATATATATATATATATATATATATACCCAAATATACACACATATTTAAAATATATATGGACACAAATATATATATATATATATACATATATATGCACACAAACGCATATACACACATCTAATATACACACATAAATATAATACACACATAAATATAATACACACAAATATATGCACACACATATAATATACACACATACATAATACACGCACACACATACTGTATATACACACATATAATACACACTCAGACACATTAGCAGTGTTGTAATTTTGTCTTTCTGGCCTGTCTGCAGTGATGTGCTCCTAGTTTAGAGCTCAGACAGAGACTAATTGGTGTAATGAGGCAGGTTCTGCAGCAGACACAGTGCTGGCTCCAGTTAGACTATAGCTTGGGGCAAGAGGAAACTTCTTTGGAGTTACTAATATCAATGATGCTTTCAATAACTCGGCATTTAATGACTTGTCCTTCGTCTCATGAAGCCTCCTGTCATCCTGTGGTGCTGAGCCCTCCTATACTTATGTATCTGTAGGAGTATATATGTATTCCTGCCATCCTGTGGTGCTGAGCCTTCCTATACTTATATCTGTAGGAGTATATATGTATTCCTGCCATCCTGTGGTGCTGAGCCCTCCTCTACTTGTATCTGTAGGAGTATATATGTATTCCTGCCATCCTGTGGTGCTGAGCCCTCCTATACTTATATCTGTAGGAGTATATATGTATTCCTGCCATCCTATGGTGTTGAGCCCTCCTATACTTATGTATCTGTAGGAGTATATATGTATTCCTGCCATCCTGTGGTGCTGAGCCCTCCTATACTTATATCTGTAGGAGTATATATGTATTCCTGCCATCCTGTGGTGCTGAGCCTTCCTATACTTATATCTGTAGGAGTATATATGTATTCCTGCCATCCTGTGGTGTTGAGCCCTCCTATACTTATGTATCTGTAGGAGTATATATGTATTCCTGCCATCCTGTGGTGCTGAGCCCTCCTATACTTATGTATCTGTAGGAGTATATATGTATTCCTGCCATCCTGTGGTGCTGAGCCCTCCTATACTTATATCTGTAGGAGTATATATGTATTCCTGTCATCCTGTGGTGCTGAGCCCTCCTATACTTATATCTGTAGGAGTATATATGTATTCCTGCCATCCTGTGGTGTTGAGCCTTCCTATACTTATATCTGTAGGGGTATATATGTATTCCTGCCATCCTGTGGTGCTGAGCCCTCCTCTACTTATATCTGTAGGAGTATATATGTATTCCTGCCATCCTGTGGTGCTGAGCCCTCCTATACTTATATCTGTAGGAGTATATATGTATTCCTGCCATCCTGTGGTGCTGAGCCCTCCTATACTTATATCTGTAGGAGTATATATGTATTCCTGCCATCCTGTGGTGCTGAGCCCTCCTATACTTATATCTGTAGGAGTATATATGTATTCCTGTCATCCTGTGGTGCTGAGCCCTCCTATACTTATATCTGTAGGAGTATATATGTATTCCTGCCATCCTGTGGTGTTGAGCCCTCCTATACTTATGTATCTGTAGGAGTATATATGTATTCCTGCCATCCTGTGGTGCTGAGCCCTCCTATACTTATATCTGTAGGAGTATATATGTATTCCTGCCATCCTGTGGTGCTGAGCCCTCCTATACTTATATCTGTAGGAGTATATATGTATTCCTGCCATCCTGTGGTGCTGAGCCCTCCTATACTTATATCTGTAGGAGTATATATGTATTCCTGCCATCCTGTGGTGCTGAGCCCTCCTATACTTATATCTGTAGGAGTATATATGTATTCCTGCCATCCTGTGGTGTTGAGCCCTCCTATACTTATGTATCTGTAGGAGTATATATGTATTCCTGTCATCCTGTGGTGCTGAGCCCTCCTATACTTATATCTGTAGGAGTATATATGTATTCCTGCCATCCTGTGGTGCTGAGCCCTCCTATACTTATATCTGTAGGAGTATATATGTATTCCTGCCATCCTGTGGTGCTGAGCCCTCCTATACTTATATCTGTAGGAGTATATATGTATTCCTGCCATCCTGTGGTGCTGAGCCCTCCTATACTTATGTATCTGTAGGAGTATATATGTATTCCTGCCATCCTGTGGTGCTGAGCCCTCCTATACTTATATCTGTAGGAGTATATATGTATTCCTGTCATCCTGTGGTGCTGAGCCCTCCTATACTTATATCTGTAGGAGTATATATGTATTCCTGCCATCCTGTGGTGTTGAGCCTTCCTATACTTATATCTGTAGGAGTATATATGTATTCCTGCCATCCTGTGGTGCTGAGCCCTCCTCTACTTATATCTGTAGGAGTATATATGTATTCCTGCCATCCTGTGGTGCTGAGCCCTCCTATACTTATATCTGTAGGAGTATATATGTATTCCTGCCATCCTGTGGTGCTGAGCCCTCCTATACTTATATCTGTAGGAGTATATATGTATTCCTGCCATCCTGTGGTGCTGAGCCCTCCTATACTTATATCTGTAGGAGTATATATGTATTCCTGTCATCCTGTGGTGCTGAGCCCTCCTATACTTATATCTGTAGGAGTATATATGTATTCCTGCCATCCTGTGGTGCTGAGCCCTCCTATACTTATATCTGTAGGAGTATATATGTATTCCTGCCATCCTGTGGTGTTGAGCCCTCCTATACTTATATCTGTAGGAGTATATATGTATTCCTGCCATCCTGTGGTGTTGAGCCCTCCTATACTTATATCTGTAAGAGTATATATGTATTCCTGCCATCCTGTGGTGCTGAGCCCTCCTCTACTTATATCTGTAGGAGTATATATGTATTCCTGCCATCCTGTGGTGCTGAGCCCTCCTATACTTATATCTGTAGGAGTATATATGTATTCCTGCCATCCTGTGGTGCTGAGCCCTCCTATACTTATATCTGTAGGAGTATATATGTATTCCTGTCATCCTGTGGTGCTGAGCCCTCCTCTGCTTATATCTGTAGGAGTATATATGTATTCCTGCCATCCTGTGGTGCTGAGCCTTCCTATACTTATATCTGTAGGAGTATATATGTATTCCTGCCATCCTGTGGTGCTGAGCCCTCCTATACTTATATCTGTAGGAGTATATATGTATTCCTGCCATCCTGTGGTGCTGAGCCCTCCTATACTTATATCTGTAGGAGTATATATGTATTCCTGCCATCCTGTGGTGTTGAGCCCTCCTCTACTTATATCTGTAGGAGTATATATGTATTCCTGCCATCCTGTGGTGCTGAGCCCTCCTATACTTATATCTGTAGGAGTATATATGTATTCCTGTCATCCTGTGGTGCTGAGCCCTCCTATACTTATATCTGTAGGAGTATATATGTATTCCTGCCATCCTGTGGTGCTGAGCCCTCCTATACTTATATCTGTAGGAGTATATATGTATTCCTGCCATCCTGTGGTGCTGAGCCCTCCTATACTTATATCTGTAGGAGTATATATGTATTCCTGTCATCCTGTGGTGCTGAGCCCTCCTATACTTATATCTGTAGGAGTATATATGTATTCCTGCCATCCTGTGGTGCTGAGCCCTCCTATACTTATATCTGTAGGAGTATATATGTATTCCTGCCATCCTGTGGTGCTGAGCCCTCCTATACTTATATCTGTAGGAGTATATATGTATTCCTGTCATCCTGTGGTGCTGAGCCCTCCTATACTTATATCTGTAGGAGTATATATGTATTCCTGCCATCCTGTGGTGCTGAGCCCTCCTATACTTATATCTGTAGGAGTATATATGTATTCCTGCCATCCTGTGGTGCTGAGCCCTCCTATACTTATATCTGTAGGAGTATATATGTATTCCTGCCATCCTGTGGTGCTGAGCCTTCCTATACTTATAACTGTAGGAGTATATATGTATTCCTGCCATCCTGTGGTGCTGAGCCCTCCTATACTTATATCTGTAGGAGTATATATGTATTCCTGCCATCCTGTGGTGCTGAGCCTTCCTATACTTATATCTGTAGGAATATATATGTATTCCTGCCATCCTGTGGTGCTGAGCCCTCCTTTACTTATATCTGTAGGAGTATATATGTATTCCTGTCATCCTGTGATGTTGAGCCCTCCTATACTTATATCTGTAGGAGTATATATGTATTCCTGCCATCCTGTGGTGCTGAGCCCTCCTATACTTATATCTGTAGGAGTATATATGTATTCCTGTCATCCTGTGGTGCTGAGCCCTCCTATACTTATATCTGTAGGAGTATATATGTATTCCTGCCATCCTGTGGTGCTGAGCCCTCCTATACTTATATCTGTAAGATATATATGTATTCATGTCATCCTGTGGTGCTGAGCCCTCCTATACTTATATCTGTAGGATATATATGTATTCCTGCCATCCTGTGGTGCTGAGCCCTCCTATACTTATATCTGTAGGAGTATATATGTATTCCTGCCATCCTGTGGTGCTGAGCCCTCCTATACTTATATCTGTAGGAGTATATATGTATTCCTGTCATCCTTTGGTGTTGAGCCCTCCTCTGCTTATATCTGTAGGAGTATATATGTATTCCTGCCATCCTGTGGTGCTGAGTCTTCCTATACTTATATCTGTAGGAGTATATATGTATTCCTGCCATCCTGTGGTGCTGAGCCCTCCTCTGCTTATATCTGTAGGAGTATATATGTATTCCTGTCATCCTGTGGTGTTGAGCCCTCCTATATTTATATCTGTAGGAGTATATATGTACTAGATGGCAGCCCGATTCTAAAGAATCAGGAGTCTAGAATCCATATATACTTTATTTATTCAAATGTAAGAATAATTTGGTGGGCGGGGACCCTCGGCCTCCGATTTGGTTGGCGGGGCCCCACAGCCTCCGATTTGGTGGGCGGGGTCCCTCTGCCTCCGCTTTGGTGGGCGGGGCCGCTCGGCCTTCGATTTGGTGGGCGGGGCTCCTCGGCCTCCGATTAGGTTGGTGGGGCCCCTCGGCCTCCGATTTGGTAGGCGGGGCCCCTTATCCTCCGATTTGGTGGGCGGGGACCCTCGGCCTCCGATTTGGTGGGCGGGGACCCTCGGCCTCCGATTTGGTGGGCGGGGACCCTCGGCCTCCGATTTGGTGGGCGGGGACCCTCGGCCTCCGATTTGGTGGGCGGGGACCCTCGGCCTCCGATTTGGTGGGCGGGGACCCTCGGCCTCCGATTTGGTGGGCGGGGACCCTCGGCCTCCGATTTGGTGGGCGGGGACCCTCGGCCTCCGATTTGGTGGGCGGGGACCCTCGGCCTCCGATTTGGTGGGCGGGGACCCTCGGCCTCCGATTTGGTGGGCGGGGACCCTCGGCCTCCGATTTGGTGGGCGGGGACCCTCGGCCTCCGATTTGGTGGGCGGGGACCCTCGGCCTCCGATTTGGTGGGCGGGGACCCTCGGCCTCCGATGTGGTGGGCGGGGACCCTCGGCCTCCGATGTGGTGGGCAGGGACCCTCGGCCTCCGATGTGGTGGGCGGGGACCCTCGGCCTCCGATTTGGAGGGCGGGGCCCCTCGGCCTCCGATTTGGAGGGCGGGGACCCCCGGCCTCCGATTTGGAGGGCGGGGACCCTCGGCCTCCGATGTGGTGGTCGGGGCCCCTCGGCCTCCGCTTTGGTGGGCGGGGCCGCTCGGCCTTCGATTTGGTGGGCGGGGCCCCTCGGCCTCCGATTTGGTGTGTGCTCTGCCTGGGGCCACTGTGCTCTGCCTGGGGCCCCATATGCTGCCTGGGGCCCCTGTGCTCTGCCTGGGGCCCCATATGCTGCCTGGGGCCCCTGTGCTCTGCCTGGGGCCCCATATGCTGCCTGGGGCCCCTGTGCTCTGCCTGGGGCCACTGTGCTCTGCCTGGGGCCCCATATGCTGCCTGGGGCCACTGTGCTCTGCCTGGGGCCCCATATGCTGCCTGGGGCCCCATATGCTGCCTGGGGCCCCTGTGCTCTGCCTGGGGCCCCATATGCTGCCTGGGGCCCCTGTGCTCTGCCTGGGGCCCCATGTTCTGCCTGGGGCCCCTGTGCTCTGCCTGGGGCCACTGTGCTCTGCCTGGGGCCCCATGTTCTGCCTGGGGCCACTGTGCGCTGCCTGGGGCCCCATAAGCTGCCTGGGGCCACTGTGCGCTGCCTGGGGCCCCATAAGCTGCCTGGGGCCCCTGTGCTCTGCCTGGGACCACTGTGCTCTGCCTGGGGCCCCATATGCTGCCTGGGGCCCCTGTGCTCTGCCTGGGGCCACTGTGCTCTGCCTGGGGCCCCATATGCTGCCTGGGGCCACTGTGCTCTGCCTGGGGCCCCATATGCTGCCTGGGGCCCCATGTGCTGCCTGGGGCCCCTGTGCACTGCCTGGGGCCCCATATGCTGCCTGGGGCCCCTGTGCTCTGCCTGGGGACCCTGTGCTCTGCCTGGGGCCCCATGTTCTGCCTGGGGACCCTGTGCTCTGCCTGGGGCCCCATGTTCTGCCTGGGGCCCCTGTGCTCTGCCTGGGGCCACTGTGCTCTGCCTGGGGCCCCATATGCTGCCTGGGGCCCCTGTGCTCTGCCTGGGGCCCCATATGCTGCCTGGGGCCCCTGTGCTCTGCCTGGGGCCACTGTGCTCTGCCTGGGGCCCCATATGCTGCCTGGGGCCACTGTGCTCTGCCTGGGGCCCCATATGCTGCCTGGGGCCCCATATGCTGCCTGGGGCCCCTGTGCTCTGCCTGGGGACCCTGTGCTCTGCCTGGGGCCCCATGTTCTGCCTGGGGCCCCTGTGCTCTGCCTGGGGCCACTGTGCTCTGCCTGGGGCCCCATATGCTGCCTGGGGCCCCTGTGCTCTGCCTGGGGCCCCATATGCTGCCTGGGGCCCCTGTGCTCTGCCTGGGGCCCCATGTTCTGCCTGGGGCCCCTGTGCTCTGCCTGGGGCCACTGTGCTCTGCCTGGGGCCCCATATGCTGCCTGGGGCCCCTGTGCTCTGCCTGGGGCCCCATATGCTGCCTGGGGCCCCTGTGCTCTGCCTGGGGCCACTGTGCTCTGCCTGGGGCCCCATAGGCTGCCTGGGGCCCCTGTGCTCTGCCTGGGTGTAAGACACTGGTGACGTCACTTAGCTCCGGACATTAGCTCCGGACATTAGCTCCGGACAAAGCCACGGAAGTTGGCACAAATTGCAGGAAGTAGTATTCTAGGCAATTATATATTAGATTCCTGCCATCCTGTGGTGTTGAGCCCTCCTATACTTATATCTGTAGGAGTATATATGTATTCCTGCCATCCTGTGGTGCTGAGCCCTCCTATACTTATATCTGTAGGAGTATATATGTATTCCTGCCATCTTGTGATGTTGAGCCCTCCTATACTTATATCTGTAGGAGTATATATGTATTCCTGCCATCCTGTGGTGCTGAGCCCTCCTATACTTATATCTGTAGGATATATATGTATTCCTGCCATCCTGTGGTGCTGAGCCCTCCTATACTTATATCTGTAGGAGTATATATGTATTCCTGCCATCCTGTGGTGCTGAGCCTTCCTATACTTATATCTGTAGGAGTATATATGTATTCCTGCCATCCTGTGGTGCTGAGCCTTCCTATACTTATATCTGTAGGAGTATATATGTATTCCTGCCATCCTGTGGTGCTGAGCCCTCCTCTGCTTATATCTGTAGGAGTATATATGTATTCCTGCCATCCTGTGGTGCTGAGCCCTCCTATACTTATATCTGTAGGAGTATATATGTATTCCTGCCATCCTGTGGTGCTGAGCCCTCCTATACTTATATCTGTAGGAGTATATATGTATTCCTGCCATCCTGTGGTGTTGAGCCTTCCTATACTTATATCTGTAGGAGTATATATGTATTCCTGCCATCCTGTGGTGCTGAGCCCTCCTCTACTTATATCTGTAGGAGTATATATGTATTCCTGCCATCCTGTGGTGCTGAGCCCTCCTATACTTATATCTGTAGGAGTATATATGTATTCCTGCCATCCTGTGGTGCTGAGCCCTCCTATACTTATATCTGTAGGAGTATATATGTATTCCTGCCATCCTGTGGTGCTGAGCCCTCCTATACTTATATCTGTAGGAGTATATATGTATTCCTGTCATCCTGTGGTGCTGAGCCCTCCTATACTTATATCTGTAGGAGTATATATGTATTCCTGCCATCCTGTGGTGTTGAGCCCTCCTATACTTATGTATCTGTAGGAGTATATATGTATTCCTGCCATCCTGTGGTGCTGAGCCCTCCTATACTTATATCTGTAGGAGTATATATGTATTCCTGCCATCCTGTGGTGCTGAGCCCTCCTATACTTATATCTGTAGGAGTATATATGTATTCCTGTCATCCTGTGGTGCTGAGCCCTCCTATACTTATATCTGTAGGAGTATATATGTATTCCTGCCATCCTGTGGTGCTGAGCCCTCCTATACTTATATCTGTAGGAGTATATATGTATTCCTGTCATCCTGTGGTGCTGAGCCCTCCTATACTTATATCTGTAGGAGTATATATGTATTCCTGTCATCCTGTGGTGCTGAGCCCTCCTATACTTATATCTGTAGGAGTATATATGTATTCCTGCCATCCTGTGGTGTTGAGCCCTCCTATACTTATGTATCTGTAGGAGTATATATGTATTCCTGTCATCCTGTGGTGCTGAGCCCTCCTATACTTATATCTGTAGGAGTATATATGTATTCCTGCCATCCTGTGGTGCTGAGCCCTCCTATACTTATATCTGTAGGAGTATATATGTATTCCTGCCATCCTGTGGTGCTGAGCCCTCCTATACTTATATCTGTAGGAGTATATATGTATTCCTGTCATCCTGTGGTGCTGAGCCCTCCTATACTTATATCTGTAGGAGTATATATGTATTCCTGCCATCCTGTGGTGCTGAGCCCTCCTATACTTATATCTGTAGGAGTATATATGTATTCCTGCCATCCTGTGGTGCTGAGCCCTCCTATACTTATATCTGTAGGAGTATATATGTATTCCTGCCATCCTGTGGTGCTGAGCCCTCCTATACTTATGTATCTGTAGGAGTATATATGTATTCCTGCCATCCTGTGGTGCTGAGCCCTCCTATACTTATATCTGTAGGAGTATATATGTATTCCTGTCATCCTGTGGTGCTGAGCCCTCCTATACTTATATCTGTAGGAGTATATATGTATTCCTGCCATCCTGTGGTGTTGAGCCTTCCTATACTTATATCTGTAGGAGTATATATGTATTCCTGCCATCCTGTGGTGCTGAGCCCTCCTCTACTTATATCTGTAGGAGTATATATGTATTCCTGCCATCCTGTGGTGCTGAGCCCTCCTATACTTATATCTGTAGGAGTATATATGTATTCCTGCCATCCTGTGGTGCTGAGCCCTCCTATACTTATATCTGTAGGAGTATATATGTATTCCTGCCATCCTGTGGTGCTGAGCCCTCCTCTACTTATATCTGTAGGAGTATATATGTATTCCTGTCATCCTGTGGTGCTGAGCCCTCCTATACTTATATCTGTAGGAGTATATATGTATTCCTGTCATCCTGTGGTGCTGAGCCCTCCTATACTTATATCTGTAGGAGTATATATGTATTCCTGCCATCCTGTGGTGCTGAGCCCTCCTATACTTATATCTGTAGGAGTATATATGTATTCCTGCCATCCTGTGGTGCTGAGCCCTCCTATACTTATATCTGTAGGAGTATATATGTATTCCTGCCATCCTGTGGTGCTGAGCCCTCCTCTACTTATATCTGTAGGAGTATATATGTATTCCTGCCATCCTGTGGTGCTGAGCCCTCCTATACTTATATCTGTAGGAGTATATATGTATTCCTGCCATCCTGTGGTGCTGAGCCCTCCTATACTTATATCTGTAGGAGTATATATGTATTCCTGTCATCCTGTGGTGCTGAGCCCTCCTCTGCTTATATCTGTAGGAGTATATATGTATTCCTGCCATCCTGTGGTGCTGAGCCTTCCTATACTTATATCTGTAGGAGTATATATGTATTCCTGCCATCCTGTGGTGCTGAGCCCTCCTATACTTATATCTGTAGGAGTATATATGTATTCCTGCCATCCTGTGGTGCTGAGCCCTCCTATACTTATATCTGTAGGAGTATATATGTATTCATGTCATCCTGTGGTGCTGAGCCTTCCTATACTTATATCTGTAGGAGTATATATGTATTCCTGCCATCCTGTGGTGCTGAGCCCTCCTATACTTATATCTGTAGGAGTATATATGTATTCCTGCCATCCTGTGGTGCTGAGCCCTCCTATACTTATATCTGTAGGAGTATATATGTATTCCTGCCATCCTGTGGTGCTGAGCCCTCCTCTGCTTATATCTGTAGGAGTATATATGTATTCCTGCCATCCTGTGGTGTTGAGCCCTCCTCTACTTATATCTGTAGGAGTATATATGTATTCCTGCCATCCTGTGGTGCTGAGCCCTCCTATACTTATATCTGTAGGAGTATATATGTATTCCTGTCATCCTGTGGTGCTGAGCCCTCCTATACTTATATCTGTAGGAGTATATATGTATTCCTGCCATCCTGTGGTGCTGAGCCCTCCTATACTTATATCTGTAGGAGTATATATGTATTCCTGCCATCCTGTGGTGCTGAGCCCTCCTATACTTATATCTGTAGGAGTATATATGTATTCCTGTCATCCTGTGGTGCTGAGCCCTCCTATACTTATATCTGTAGGAGTATATATGTATTCCTGCCATCCTGTGGTGCTGAGCCCTCCTATACTTATATCTGTAGGAGTATATATGTATTCCTGCCATCCTGTGGTGCTGAGCCCTCCTATACTTATATCTGTAGGAGTATATATGTATTCCTGTCATCCTGTGGTGCTGAGCCCTCCTATACTTATATCTGTAGGAGTATATATGTATTCCTGCCATCCTGTGGTGCTGAGCCCTCCTATACTTATATCTGTAGGAGTATATATGTATTCCTGCCATCCTGTGGTGCTGAGCCCTCCTATACTTATATCTGTAGGAGTATATATGTATTCCTGCCATCCTGTGGTGCTGAGCCCTCCTATACTTATAACTGTAGGAGTATATATGTATTCCTGCCATCCTGTGGTGTTGAGCCCTCCTCCACTTATATCTGTAGGAGTATATATGTATTCCTGCCATCCTGTGGTGCTGAGCCCTCCTATACTTATATCTGTAGGAGTATATATGTATTCCTGCCATCCTGTGGTGCTGAGCCTTCCTATACTTATATCTGTAGGAATATATATGTATTCCTGCCATCCTGTGGTGCTGAGCCCTCCTTTACTTATATCTGTAGGAGTATATATGTATTCCTGTCATCCTGTGATGTTGAGCCCTCCTATACTTATATCTGTAGGAGTATATATGTATTCCTGCCATCCTGTGGTGCTGAGCCCTCCTATACTTATATCTGTAGGAGTATATATGTATTCCTGTCATCCTGTGGTGCTGAGCCCTCCTATACTTATATCTGTAGGAGTATATATGTATTCCTGCCATCCTGTGGTGCTGAGCCCTCCTATACTTATATCTGTAAGATATATATGTATTCCTGCCATCCTGTGGTGCTGAGCCCTCCTATACTTATTTCTGTAGGAGTATATATGTATTCCTGTCATCCTGTGGTGCTGAGCCCTCCTCTGCTTATATCTGTAGGAGTATATATGTATTCATGTCATCCTGTGGTGCTGAGCCTTCCTATACTTATATCTGTAGGAGTATATATGTATTCCTGTCATCCTGTGGTGCTGAGCCCTCCTATACTTATATCTGTAGGAGTATATATGTATTCCTGCCATCCTGTGGTGCTGAGCCCTCCTATACTTATATCTGTAGGAGTATATATGTATTCCTGTCATCCTTTGGTGTTGAGCCCTCCTCTGCTTATATCTGTAGGAGTATATATGTATTCCTGCCATCCTGTGGTGCTGAGTCTTCCTATACTTATATCTGTAGGAGTATATATGTATTCCTGCCATCCTGTGGTGCTGAGCCCTCCTCTGCTTATATCTGTAGGAGTATATATGTATTCCTGTCATCCTGTGGTGTTGAGCCCTCCTATATTTATATCTGTAGGAGTATATATGTACTAGATGGCAGCCCGATTCTAAAGAATCAGGAGTCTAGAATCCATATATACTTTATTTATTCAAATGTAAGAATAATTTGGTGGGCGGGGACCCTCGGCCTCCGATTTGGTTGGCGGGGCCCCACAGCCTCCGATTTGGTGGGCGGGGTCCCTCTGCCTCCGCTTTGGTGGGCGGGGCCGCTCGGCCTTCGATTTGGTGGGCGGGGCTCCTCGGCCTCCGATTTGGTTGGTGGGGCCCCTCGGCCTCCGATTTGGTAGGCGGGGCCCCTTATCCTCCGATTTGGTGGGCGGGGACCCTCGGCCTCCGATTTGGTGGGCGGGGACCCTCGGCCTCCGATTTGGTGGGCGGGGACCCTCGGCCTCCGATTTGGTGGGCGGGGACCCTCGGCCTCCGATTTGGTGGGCGGGGACCCTCGGCCTCCGATTTGGTGGGCGGGGACCCTCGGCCTCCGATTTGGTGGGCGGGGACCCTCGGCCTCCGATTTGGTGGGCGGGGACCCTCGGCCTCCGATTTGGTGGGCGGGGACCCTCGGCCTCCGATTTGGTGGGCGGGGACCCTCGGCCTCCGATTTGGTGGGCGGGGACCCTCGGCCTCCGATTTGGTGGGCGGGGACCCTCGGCCTCCGATTTGGTGGGCGGGGACCCTCGGCCTCCGATTTGGTGGGCGGGGACCCTCGGCCTCCGATTTGGTGGGCGGGGACCCTCGGCCTCCGATGTGGTGGGCGGGGACCCTCGGCCTCCGATGTGGTGGGCGGGGACCCTCGGCCTCCGATGTGGTGGGCGGGGACCCTCGGCCTCCGATTTGGAGGGCGGGGCCCCTCGGCCTCCGATTTGGAGGGCGGGGACCCCCGGCCTCCGATTTGGAGGGCGGGGACCCTCGGCCTCCGATGTGGTGGTCGGGGCCCCTCGGCCTCCGCTTTGGTGGGCGGGGCCGCTCGGCCTTCGATTTGGTGGGCGGGGCCCCTCGGCCTCCGATTTGGTGTGTGCTCTGCCTGGGGCCACTGTGCTCTGCCTGGGGCCCCATATGCTGCCTGGGGCCCCTGTGCTCTGCCTGGGGCCCCATATGCTGCCTGGGGCCCCTGTGCTCTGCCTGGGGCCCCATATGCTGCCTGGGGCCCCTGTGCTCTGCCTGGGGCCCCATGTTCTGCCTGGGGCCCCTGTGCTCTGCCTGGGGCCACTGTGCTCTGCCTGGGGCCCCATGTTCTGCCTGGGGCCACTGTGCGCTGCCTGGGGCCCCATAAGCTGCCTGGGGCCACTGTGCGCTGCCTGGGGCCCCATAAGCTGCCTGGGGCCCCTGTGCTCTGCCTGGGACCACTGTGCTCTGCCTGGGGCCCCATATGCTGCCTGGGGCCCCTGTGCTCTGCCTGGGGCCACTGTGCTCTGCCTGGGGCCCTATATGCTGCCTGGGGCCACTGTGCTCTGCCTGGGGCCCCATATGCTGCCTGGGGCCCCATGTGCTGCCTGGGGCCCCTGTGCACTGCCTGGGGCCCCATATGCTGCCTGGGGCCCCTGTGCTCTGCCTGGGGACCCTGTGCTCTGCCTGGGGCCCCATGTTCTGCCTGGGGACCCTGTGCTCTGCCTGGGGCCCCATGTTCTGCCTGGGGCCCCTGTGCTCTGCCTGGGGCCACTGTGCTCTGCCTGGGGCCCCATATGCTGCCTGGGGCCCCTGTGCTCTGCCTGGGGCCCCATATGCTGCCTGGGGCCCCTGTGCTCTGCCTGGGGCCACTGTGCTCTGCCTGGGGCCCCATATGCTGCCTGGGGCCACTGTGCTCTGCCTGGGGCCCCATATGCTGCCTGGGGCCCCATATGCTGCCTGGGGCCCCTGTGCTCTGCCTGGGGACCCTGTGCTCTGCCTGGGGCCCCATGTTCTGCCTGGGGCCCCTGTGCTCTGCCTGGGGCCACTGTGCTCTGCCTGGGGCCCCATAGGCTGCCTGGGGCCCCTGTGCTCTGCCTGGGTGTAAGACACTGGTGACGTCACTTAGCTCCGGACATTAGCTCCGGACATTAGCTCCGGACAAAGCCACGGAAGTTGGCACAAATTGCAGGAAGTAGTATTCTAGGCAATTATATATTAGATTCCTGCCATCCTGTGGTGTTGAGCCCTCCTATACTTATATCTGTAGGAGTATATATGTATTCCTGCCATCCTGTGGTGCTGAGCCCTCCTATACTTATATCTGTAGGAGTATATATGTATTCCTGCCATCTTGTGATGTTGAGCCCTCCTATACTTATATCTGTAGGAGTATATATGTATTCCTGCCATCCTGTGGTGCTGAGCCTTCCTATACTTATATCTGTAGGAGTATATATGTATTCCTGCCATCCTGTGGTGCTGAGCCTTCCTATACTTATATCTGTAGGAGTATATATGTATTCCTGCCATCCTGTGGTGCTGAGCCCTCCTATACTTATATCTGTAGGAGTATATATGTATTCCTGCCATCCTGTGGTGCTGAGCCCTCCTCTGCTTATATCTGTAGGAGTATATATGTATTCCTGCCATCCTGTGGTGCTGAGCCCTCCTATACTTATATCTGTAGGAGTATATATGTATTCCTGCCATCCTGTGGTGCTGAGCCCTCCTATACTTATATCTGTAGGAGTATATATGTATTCCTGCCATCCTGTGGTGCTGAGCCCTCCTCTGCTTATATCTGTAGGAGTATATATGTATTCCTGCCATCCTGTGGTGCTGAGCCC
The DNA here is from genome assembly GCF_051348905.1 of Ranitomeya variabilis. Classification (NCBI taxonomy): domain Eukaryota; kingdom Metazoa; phylum Chordata; class Amphibia; order Anura; family Dendrobatidae; genus Ranitomeya; species Ranitomeya variabilis. Next base: position 1,104,378,255 of record NC_135232.1, on the reverse strand, counting down.
TCCTCTGCTTATATCTGTAGGAGTATATATGTATTCCTGCCATCCTGTGGTGCTGAGCCTTCCTATACTTATATCTGTAGGAGTATATATGTATTCCTGCCATCCTGTGGTGCTGAGCCCTCCTATACTTATATCTGTAGGAGTATATATGTATTCCTGCCATCCTGTGGTGCTGAGCCCTCCTATACTTATATCTGTAGGAGTATATATGTATTCCTGCCATCCTGTGGTGCTGAGCCCTCCTATACTTATATCTGTAGGAGTATATATGTATTCCTGCCATCCTGTGGTGCTGAGCCCTCCTCTGCTTATATCTGTAGGAGTATATATGTATTCCTGCCATCCTGTGGTGCTGAGCCCTCCTCTGCTTATATCTGTAGGAGTATATATGTATTCCTGCCATCCTGTGGTGTTGAGCCCTCCTATACTTATATCTGTAGGAGTATATATGTATTCCTGCCATCCTGTGGTGCTGAGCCCTCCTCTGCTTATATCTGTAGGAGTATATATGTATTCCTGCCATCCTGTGGTGCTGAGCCCTCCTATACTTATATCTGTAGGAGTATATATGTATTCCTGCCATCCTGTGGTGCTGAGCCCTCCTATACTTATATCTGTAGGAGTATATATGTATTCCTGCCATCCTGTGGTGCTGAGCCCTCCTCTGCTTATATCTGTAGGAGTATATATGTATTCCTGTCATCCTGTGGTGCTGAGCCCTCCTATACTTATATCTGTAGGAGTATATATGTATTCCTGCCATCCTGTGATGCTGAGCCCTCCTATACTTATATCTGTAGGAGTATATATGTATTCCTGCCATCCTGTGGTGCTGAGCCCTCCTATACTTATATCTGTAGGAGTATATATGTATTCCTGTCATCCTGTGGTGCTGAGCCCTCCTATACTTATATCTGTAGGAGTATATATGTATTCCTGCCATCCTGTGATGTTGAGCCCTCCTATACTTATATCTGTAGGAGTATATATGTATTCCTGCCATCCTGTGGTGCTGAGCCCTCCTATACTTATATCTGTAGGAGTATATATGTATTCCTGCCATCCTGTGATGTTGAGCCCTCCTATACTTATATCTGTAGGAGTATATATGTATTCCTGCCATCCTGTGGTGTTGAGCCCTCCTCTGCTTATATCTGTAGGAGTATATATGTATTCCTGCCATCCTGTGGTGCTGAGCCCTCCTATACTTATATCTGTAGGAGTATATATGTATTCCTGCCATCCTGTGGTGCTGAGCCCTCCTATACTTATATCTGTAGGAGTATATATGTATTCCTGCCATCCTGTGGTGTTGAGCCCTCCTCTGCTTACATCTGTAGGAGTATATATGTATTCCTGCCATCCTGTGGTGCTGAGCCTTCCTATACTTATATCTGTAGGAGTATATATGTATTCCTGCCATCCTGTGGTGCTGAGCCCTCCTATACTTATATCTGTAGGAGTATATATGTATTCCTGCCATCCTGTGGTGCTGAGCCCTCCTCTGCTTATATCTGTAGGAGTATATATGTATTCCTGCCATCCTGTGGTGCTGAGCCTTCCTATACTTATATCTGTAGGAGTATATATGTATTCCTGCCATCCTGTGGTGCTGAGCCCTCCTATACTTATATCTGTAGGAGTATATATGTATTCCTGCCATCCTGTGGTGTTGAGCCCTCCTATACTTATATCTGTAGGAGTATATATGTATTCCTGTCATCCTGTGGTGTTGAGCCCTCCTCTGCTTATATCTGTAGGAGTATATATGTATTCCTGCCATCCTGTGGTGCTGAGCCCTCCTATACTTATATCTGTAGGAGTATATATGTATTCCTGCCATCCTGTGGTGCTGAGCCCTCCTATACTTATATCTGTAGGAGTATATATGTATTCCTGTCATCCTGTGGTGCTGAGCCCTCCTATACTTATATCTGTAGGAGTATATATGTATTCCTGCCATCCTGTGGTGCTGAGCCCTCCTATACTTATATCTGTAGGAGTATATATGTATTCCTGCCATCCTGTGGTGCTGAGCCCTCCTATACTTATATCTGTAGGAGTATATATGTATTCCTGCCATCCTGTGGTGTTGAGCCCTCCTATACTTATATCTGTAGGAGTATATATGTATTCCTGCCATCCTGTGGTGCTGAGCCCTCCTATACTTATATCTGTAGGAGTATATATGTATTCCTGCCATCCTGTGGTGCTGAGCCCTCCTATACTTATATCTGTAGGAGTATATATGTATTCCTGCCATCCTGTGGTGCTGAGCCCTCCTATACTTATATCTGTAGGAGTATATATGTATTCCTGCCATCCTGTGGTGCTGAGCCCTCCTATACTTATATCTGTAGGAGTATATATGTATTCCTGTCATCCTGTGATGTTGAGCCCTCCTCTGCTTATATCTGTAGGAGTATATATGTATTCCTGCCATCCTGTGGTGCTGAGCCCTCCTATACTTATATCTGTAGGAGTATATATGTATTCCTGCCATCCTGTGGTGCTGAGCCCTCCTATACTTATATCTGTAGGAGTATATATGTATTCCTGCCATCCTGTGGTGTTGAGCCCTCCTCTGCTTATATCTGTAGGAGTATATATGTATTCCTGTCATCCTGTGGTGCTGAGTAGTGTTGAGCGATACCTTCCGATATCGGAAAGTATCGGTATCGGAAAGTATCGGCCGATACCGTCAAAGTATCGGATCTAATCCGATACCGATACCCGATCCCAATGCAAGTCAATGGGACGAAAATATCGGAATTAAAATAAACCCTTTCTTTCCTTGTAGGTTCATTCTACATGAAGGAAAACAACTAAGAATAATGTAGGATGTATTGGGGGACGTGGCGGAGACATTAAAGGCACAGAGGTTTAGCCCAATCAAATAGAATAGCAGGATTTTTATTTTTTTTTATGACGTTCGGCGTTAGAAAGATTTTGACTATGTTATTTTTTTATTTATTTTGTCAGATATTGATGTTTCACTACTTCCACGCCCTTCACCTTCTTTTTTACTTCTCCCACATTTTCTTCTTCATTATCCTCATCATCAGCTTCTTTGACATCAACTATCTTCACCGTATTCATCTTCTTCTTAATCTTCTACCTATTATTTTTTTTGTTACATTGTTCATATTCTTTTTATTTAACTATTATCTTATTCATATTCAACTTCTTCATCATATTCTTATTTGTGACAGGCATTCCCGTAGTTGTTATCTATAAAAGTTTTAAGATTACACCTTCCGTTCTGCCTGTCACAAAAGAGTTACATTTGTCTGTGTTCAGTTTGGCCTGCAGCATCAGGCTTTATCCAGGGGCACCACGAGGAGGAACGGACTCACCCCCATACACTGCTTAGTCTTCTTCTGCTTATAATTTAGATAATATCTTTTGCTCTGATATTTAGTGTTATGCTTAATGTTCTTCTGCTGTTTGTTCTGCAGCCTCTTGTTCTTCTGCTTCTCGGTCTTCCAGGTCGTCGTCGTCTCCAGGGTCGTCGTCTCCGGGGTCGTCGTCATCGGGGTGATCTTCAGGGTCATCGTCTCCAGGGTCGTCGTCATCACGGTGGTTGTCGTCTCTGGTGTCGTTGTCATCTTAGGGGTGGTCTTCCGGGTCATCGTCTTTAGTCTCTTGAACTTGGAAATGTAGCAGAAGGCACAAGAAGGCTGAGAAAATGCAGAGAAACAGCTGATGGAACTGGAACTCGGATGGCTACCTGAAGGTCCAAGAGCCAATGGAACTACCGAGGACCAGCTGATGTTACTGGAACCCGGTTACTAAGCAGGAGGTACCCGTGCCTGAAAGCACTACCAAGGACCACCTGACGTTGGTGGAACTCGGATACCCAGAGGGAGGCACCTAAGCCAAAGGCTCTGCCCGGAACCAGCTGACGGTACTGGAACCAGGATGGGGAGCAGAAGGTACAAGAGCAAAAGACACTGACGAGAACCAGCTGACGGTGCTGGAACCCGGATGGGTAGCCGAAGGTCCAAGAGCCAATGGAACTACCGAGGACCAGCTGACGTTACTGGAACCCGGTTACTAAGCAGGAGGTACCCGTGCCTGAAAGCACTACCAAGTACCACCTGACGTTGGTGGAACTCGGATACCCAGAGGGAGGCACCTAAGCCAAAGGCTCTGCCCGGAACCAGCTGACGGTACTGGAACCAGGATGGGGAGCAGAAGGTACAAGAGCAAAAGACACTGCCGAGAACCAGCTGACGGTGCTGGAACCCGGATGGGTAGCCGAAGGTCCAAGAGCCAATGGAACTACCGAGGACCAGCTGACGTTACTGGAACCCGGTTACTAAGCAGGAGGTACCCGTGCCTGAAAGCACTACCAAGGACCACCTGACGTTGGTGGAGCTCGGATACCCAGAAGGAGGCACCTAAGCCAAAGGCTCTGCCCGGAACCAGCTGACGGTGCTGGAACCAGGATGGGGACCTATTCAAGCTTGTCTTCCTAGAGCCCCAACTAGCAGTGTTGGAGCAAAGGGTCTGCAGGAGGAGGAGAGGGAGCAGAGTGTAGGCCGAAGCCTGCACTGGCGGCAGCTTTGGGTCTGTTGTGCCTGCGTGGCTGTTGCAGGACACGTTGCCGGCTGCACAGCAGGGGAACAGCTGGCGGTGCTGAACCCCACTGACACTTTGGCTGGTGTTTTTCTCTGTGCAGCTAGCACATCTGGGCCCCAACTGGCGGTGTTAGAGCCCAGGGTCAGCAGGAGGAGGAGAGGGAGCGGAGTGTAGGCCGAAGCCTAATTGAACCAATTTCAAAGGTAACCTTAAACCCCCCTCAGGTGTTCCAAACTAGAAGAGCCACAGCTTATGCAGCAGTAGTGCTGCACAAGTCAAAGGTTACTCTTTTAATTTTTCTCCTTGCACACGCTGAATGAAACACGTATAACATTTAGCCCTTTATACAGTCAAACTGTGTTGGAGGCGAGAGTTCCCTTGGTAATGAGACGCAGCACAGATGTCAAGAATCCCACCTTGGTGCTTGGCGCGGCCTCCTGAGCATCGTTATTTGTTGCACAGGAGTCTGCGCTGTCGTGTTATCCCTTGGCCTTGCGCTGTTAGCGCTGCCCATCCTCTGACATCATGTAATGTCGGCCGTTGCGGTTTGCGATGACCATGAATCCCAGCCCCGCAGTGTCTTAACATTGTTAAAACACTGCGGGGCTGGGATTCATGGCCTGGCGCAGTACATATGTTCGCCTCTCACACTCGGGTCCTTACACCCACTTCAGACTGTGCGGCGTCAGCTGATCCCTTATCGCATGCCACGGCCATGAAGCCGCACAGTCTGAAGAAGGCGGAAGGAGATGAGGGACAGGCGAACTTATGCACTGCTCATGCCCATCAATCACACCCTCGCAGTCCAAATAAATAAGACACCGAGGGGCGTTGTGTGGGTCAGGGCGGCCGCAGAGGCGCAGGCAGCCAAACAATGATGCCAGAAGACGGGCAGCGCTACCAAGGGGGTTGCAGCGTGTCATTACAAAGGAAAGTCACACCTCTGGGACGGTTAAATGGTCACACGGAGGACACATTTTAGACGTGTTTTCAGTTCCACATGTGCGAGGAGAATAAGTTTATGAGCCACCTTGCACACATGCAGCATTACTGCTGTACAAGGTGGCTGGAAAACATACAAACGCCTGGGGGAGGGGGGACAGGTTCCCTTCAATTTCAGTTCTTGTGTCTGCGTGGCTGTTGCAGGACACGTTGCCGGCTACACAGCAGGGGAACAGCTGGCGGTGCTGAACCCCACTGACACATTGGCTGGTGTTTTTCTCTGAGCAGCTAGCACATCTGGGCCCCAACTGGCGGTGTTAGAGCCCAGGGTCAGCAGGAGGAGGAGAGGGAGCAGAGTGTAGGCCGAAGCCTGCACTGGCGGCAGCTTTGGGTCTGTTGTGCCTGCGTGGCTGTTGCAGGACACGTTGCCGGCTGCACAGCAGGGGAACAGCTGGCGGTGCTGAACCCCACTGACACTTTGGCTGGTGTTTTTCTCTGTGCAGCTAGCACATCTGGGCCCCAACTGGCGGTGTTAGAGCCCAGGGTCAGCAGGAGGAGGAGAGGGAGTGGAGTGTAGGCCGAAGCCTAATTGAACCAATTTCAAAGGTAACCTTAAACCCCCCCTCAGGTGTTCCAAACTAGAAGAGCCACAGCTTATGCAGCAGTAGTGCTGCACAAGTCAAAGGTTGCTCTTTTAATTTTTCTCCTTGCACACGCTGAATGAAACACGTATAACATTTAGCCCTTTATACAGTCAAACTGTGTTGGAGGCGAGAGTTCCCTTGGTAATGAGACGCAGCACAGATGTCAAGAATCCCACCTTGGTGCTTGGAGCGGCCTCCTGAGCGTCGTTATTTGTTGCACAGGAGTCTGCGCTGTCGTGTTATCCCTTGGCCTTGCGCTGTTAGCGCTGCCCACCCTCTGACATCATGTAATGTCGGCCGTTGCGGTTTGCGATGACCATGAATCCCAGCCCCGCAGTGTCTTAACATTGTTAAAACACTGCGGGGCTGGGATTCATGGCCTGGCGCAGTACATATGTTCGCCTCTCACACTCGGGTCCTTACACCCGCTTCAGACTGTGCGGCGTCAGCTGATCCCTTATCGCATGCCACGGCCATGAAGCCGCACAGTCTGAAGAAGGCGGAAGGAGATGAGGGACAGGCGAACTTATGCACTGCTCATGCCCATCAATCACACCCTCGCAGTCCAAATAAATAAGACACCGAGGGGCGTTGTGTGGGTCAGGGCGGCCGCAGAGGCGCAGGCAGCCAAACAATGATGCCAGAAGATGGGCAGCGCTACCAAGGGGGTTGCAGCGTGTCATTACAAAGGAAAGTCACACCTCTGGGACGGTTAAATGGTCACACAGAGGACACATTTTAGACGTGTTTTCAGTTCCACATGTGCGAGGAGAATAAGTTTATGAGCCACCTTGCACACATGCAGCATTACTGCTGTACAAGGTGGCTGGAAAACATACAAACGCCTGGGGGAGGGGGGACAGGTTCCCTTCAATTTCAGTTCTTGTGTCTGCGTGGCTGTTGCAGGACACGTTGCCGGCTACACAGCAGGGGAACAGCTGGCGGTGCTGAACCCCACTGACACATTGGCTGGTGTTTTTCTCTGTGCAGCTAGCACATCTGGGCCCCAACTGGCGGTGTTAGAGCCCAGGGTCAGCAGGAGGAGGAGAGGGAGCAGAGTGTAGGCCGAAGCCTGCACTGGCGGCAGCTTTGGGTCTGTTGTGCCTGCGTGGCTGTTGCAGGACACGTTGCCGGCTGCACAGCAGGGGAACAGCTGGCGGTGCTGAACCCCACTGACACTTTGGCTGGTGTTTTTCTCTGTGCAGCTAGCACATCTGGGCCCCAACTGGCGGTGTTAGAGCCCAGGGTCAGCAGGAGGAGGAGAGGGAGCGGAGTGTAGGTCGAAGCCTGCACTGGAGCAAGTTGAAGGGGAACCTTTAACCCCCCCCCCCCCAGGCGTTTGTAGCTGAAAGAGCCATCGTGTACAGCACTAATGCTGGAAAAGGTAAACTTAGCTCTTTTAATTATGGTCCTTGCACATGCTGAACCTAACACTTATGAAAAGTGTCCCCTCCTACCGTGATACCGTCCGGTTGGTGGAACTTTCCTTTGTGATGTGACGCAGCACAGCCGTCATTCTTACCCCCTTGGCGCCGTGCGCCGCCTCTTCAGCGTTGTTTGAATCAGTCCCGGAGCCTGCGCTGTTAGGTTAGCCCTTGGCCATGCACACATTTTGCGCTGCCCGTCTTCTGACATCATTTGGTGTCAGACTGGCTGCGCCTATGCGGCTGCGCTGGTTGAGATCCCGCCTCGCAGTGTCGTCTAATGTAATCCCACCGCGGGCCTGGGATCCGTGGCCATGCGCAGTGCATATCCTCACCTCTCACTCCCCTCCCTACGGCTTCTTCAGACTGTGCGGTGTCACGGCCGTGGCATGCTATTAGGGATCAGCTGACACCGCACAGTCTGAAGAAGCCGTAGGGAGATAAGTGAGAGGTGGAGGTTCATATATGCACTGTGCATGTCCATGGATCTCAGGCCCCCAGTGGGATTAAATCAGAAGACACTACGAGGCGGGATCTCGTCCAGCGCGGCCGCACAGGCTCAGCCAGCCTGACACCAAATGATGTCAGAAGACGGGCAGCGCAAAATGTGTGCATGGCCAAGGGCTAACCTAACAGCGCAGGCTCCGGGACTGATTCAAACAACGCTGAGGAGGCGGCGCACGGCGCCAAGGGGGTAAGAATGACGGCTGTGCTGCGTCACATCACAAAGGAAAGTTCCACCTACCGGACGGTATCACGGTAGGAGGGGACACATTTCATAAGTGTTAGGTTCAGCATGTGCAAGGGGCACCACGAAAAGAGGCACTTTTTCCCTTTGCATCATTACTGCTGCACAAGGTGGCTCCTTCAGTAACAAACGCCTGGGGGGGGGGACAGGTTCCCTTAAATTTAACTTGTTGTGCCTGCGTGGCGTTCGCAGTACACATTGCCGTATACACAGCAGGGGAACAGCTGGCGGTGCTGAACCCCACTAACACATTGGCGAGGTGTTTGGCTCTGTGTGGACAGCACTTCTGGACAGCAACTAGCGGTGTTGGAGCCCAGGGACAGCAGGAGGAGGAGGAGGTGGAGGAGATAGGAGGGATTGCCACACACACAGCTGGGGAACAGCTGACGTTACTGAACCCCAATAACAGAGGAGGGACTGTTGGGACTGTGCGTACAGCACTTCTGGACAGCAACTAGCGGTGTTGGAGCCCAGGGACAGAAGGAGGAGGAGGTGGTGGAGGAGATAGGAGGGATTGCCACACACACAGCAGGGGAACAGCTGACGTTACTGAACCCCAATAACAGAGGAGTGACTGTTGACTGTGCGTACAGCACATCTGGACAGCAACTAGCGGTGTTGGAGCCCAGGGACAGGAGGAGGAGGAGGAGGAGGTGGAGGAGATAGGAGGGATTGCCACACACACAGCAGGGGAACAGCTGACGTTACTGAACCCCAATAACAGAGGAGTGACTGTTGACTGTGCGTACAGCACTTTTGGACAGCAACTAGCGGTGTTGGAGCCCAGGGACAGGAGGAGGAGGAGGAGGTGGTGGAGGAGATAGGAGGGATTGCCACACACACAGCTGGGGAACAGCTGACATTACTGAACCCCAATAACAGAGGAGTGACTGTTGACTGTGCGTACAGCACTTCTGGACAGCAACTAGCGGTGTTGGAGCCCAGGGACAGGAGGAGGAGGAGGAGGTGGAGGAGATAGGAGGGATTGCCACACACACAGCAGGGGAACAGCTGACGTTACTGAACCCCAATAACAGAGGAGTGACTGTTGACTGTGCGTACAGCACTTCTGGACAGCAACTAGCGGTGTTGGAGCCCAGGGACAGGAGGAGGAGGAGGAGGTGGTGGAGGAGATAGGAGGGATTGCCACACACACAGCTGGGGAACAGCTGACATTACTGAACCCCAATAACAGAGGAGTGACTGTTGACTGTGCGTACAGCACTTCTGGACAGCAACTAGCGGTGTTGGAGCCCAGGGACAGGAGGAGGAGGAGGAGGTGGTGGAGGAGATAGGAGGGATTGCCACACACACAGCAGGGGAACAGCTGACGTTACTAAACCCCAATAACAGAGGAGGGACTGTTGGGACTGTGCGTACAGCACTTCTGGACAGCAACTAGCGGTGTTGGAGCCCAGGGACAGAAGGAGGAGGAGGTGGTGGAGGAGATAGGAGGGATTGCCACACACACAGCTGGGGAACAGCTGACATTACTGAACCCCAATAACAGAGGAGTGACTGTTGACTGTGCGTACAGCACTTCTGGACAGCAACTAGCGGTGTTGGAGCCCAGGGACAGGAGGAGGAGGAGGAGGTGGTGGAGGAGATAGGAGGGATTGCCACACACACAGCTGGGGAACAGCTGACGTTACTGAACCCCAATAACAGAGGAGCGACTGTTGACTGTGCGTACAGCACTACCAGGCAACAACTGGCGGTGTTGTAGCCCAGGGACAGCAGGAGAAGCAGAGGAACACAATGTAGGCCGAAGCCTGATTGGAGAAAGTCGAAATGGAACCTTTAACCCCCCCCAAGGCGTTTGTAGCTGAAAGAGCCAGCTTGTGCAGCACAAAAGATGCAAAAGGAAAAGGTGGCTCTTTTCATTATGCTCCTTGCAAACACAGAACTAAACACTTATAAAATGTGTCCCCTGAAACCGTGAGACCGTCCCGGAGGTGGGACTTTCCTTCGTAATATTACGCAGCACAGCTGTCATTCCTACCCCCTTGGCGCCATGCCCCGGCTCCTCAGCGTTGTTTGAATCTGTCCTGGAGCCTGCGCTGTTATGTTATCCCTTGGCCAGGCACACTTAGCGCTGCCCATCTTCTGACATCATTTGGTGTCAGGCTGGCTGCGCCTGTGTGGCTGCGCTGGCCGAGATCCCGCCTCGCAGTGTCGTCTAATGTAATCCCACCGCGGGCCTGGGATCCGTGGCCATGCGCAGTGCATATCCTCGCCTCTCACTCCCCTCCCTACGGCTTCTTCAGACTGTGCGGCGTCACGGCCGTGGCATGCTATTAGGGATCAGCTGACGGCGCACAGTCTGACGAAGGCGTAGGGAGATGAGTGAGAGGCGGAGGTTCAGATATGCACTGCGCATGTCCATGGATCTCAGGCCCCCAGTGGGATGAAATCAGAAGACAATGCGAGGCGGGCTCTCGGCCAGCGCGGCCGCACAGGCGCAGCCAGCCTGACACCAATTGATGTCAGAAGATGGGCAGCGCTAAGTGTGCCTGGCCAAGGGATAACATAACAGCGCAGGCTCCGGGACAGATTCAAACAACGCTGAGAAGCCGGGGCACGGCGCCAAGGGGGTAGGAATGACAGCTGTGCTGCGTCATATTACGAAGGAAAGTCCCACCTCCGGGACGGTTTTACGGTATCAGTGGACACATTTTATAAGTGTTAAGTTCTGCGTGTGCAAGGAGCTAAACAAAAATAGCTACCTTTTCCTTGTGCAGCATTACTGCTGCACAAGGTGGCTCTTTCAGTAACAAACGCCTTGGGGGGGGGGGACAGGTTCCCTTACATTTCGGTTGTTGTGTCAGCGTGGCGGTCGCAGGACACATTGCCGGCTACACAGCTGGGGATCAGCTGACGTTACTGAAACCCAATAACACTGGGTCGTATGTTTTGACTGTGCAGACGGCACTTCTGAGCCTCAACTGGCGGTGTTGGAGCCCAGGAATTTAAGTTCAGGTGGTAGAAAGATGAACACAACAGGAGACCTGGATAACGTAGACAGTCACCTAATTATTTAATCAGGAAGAGGAGTGGCAAATTCCTGCGAGATCCAGGCCTTGTTCATTTTCAGGAAAGAAAGCCGGTCAACGTTATCGGAGGATAGTCACATGCGACGGTCAGTATGTACACCACCTGCAGCACTAAAGACGCGTTCCGATAATACACTAGCCGCAGGGCAAGCCAGCACCTCCAATGCATACTGGCTTAGCTCTGGCCATGTATCCAGCTTTGAGACCCAAAACTTGAAAGGTGAAGAGCCGTCTGGGAGTACAGCAAGAGGGCAAGACATGTAGTCTGTCACCATCTGACGGAACCGTTGCCTCCTGCTGACTGGAGCCGTCTGTGATGGTGTTGGCTTTTGTGGCGGGCACAGAAAACTGTGCCACAGTTGGGCCATACTGCTCTTGCCTTGGGCAGAGGCACTGCTTCTGCTCCCTCTTTGTGCAGAGCCTCCACCACTGCCTGGACGCACTGAGCTGCTTTGTAATGCACTAGCAGCACTTCTCTCAGTTGGAATGGAGAAGATGATGGAATTCACCAGTGTGTCTTGGTACTCCCGCATTTTTCGCTCCCGGTTCAACGGTGTGATGAGGCTTTCTACGTTGTCCCGGTAGCGAGGATCGAGGAGGGTGAACACCCAATAATCAGACATGTTGAGAATGTGGGCGATGTGGCGGTCGTTTCTCAGGCACTGCAGCATGTAATCCACCATGTGCTGCAGACTGCCAACTGCCCAAGAAACGCTGTCCCCTGCTGGAGGCGTGATCTCTGCCCGCTCGTCATCACCCCACCCTCGCTGTACACACTGAGTACTGGACAATTGTGTAACTCCCTCCTCTGGACGGATGTCTTCCTCCTCCATTGACTCCTCCTCATCCTCCTCACAAACTGTCCCCTGCCTACGCGTTTGTGAGGAACCACGTGGCGCTGACTGTCCAGAAGATGATGGAAATGGTGAATCCTCATCCTCCACCTCTTCCACAACATCATCCCTTAGCGCTTGCAGTGACTTTTCAAGCAGGCAGATAAGGGGGACAGTCATGCTGACTAGTGCATCATCTGCACTCGCCATCCGCGTGGAATAATCGAAGGGACGCAAAACCTGGCAGACGTCATTCATAGTGGCCCACTCTGTGGTTGTGAAGTCTGAACGGCGCGGAGTGCGACTTCTTTGCCCCTGATGCAGCTGGTACTCCATTACAGCTTGCTGCTGCTCACACAACCGCTCCAACATATGTAACGTGGAATTCCACCTGGTAGGTAGGTCACATATGATGCGATGTTCCGGCAGGTGGTGTCGGCGCTGCAGAGCCGCAATGCGCGCTTTTGCCGTGCTGGAACGCCGCAAGTGAGCACACTCTAGGCGGACCTTGTGCAGCAGTGCATCAAGATCCGGATAGTCCCTCAAAATCTCTGCACAACCAAATTGAGCACATGTGCCAGACATGGGATGTGAGTGAGGTTGCCGAGGCCCAGAGCTGCCACCAGATTTCGGCCATTATCACACACTACCATGCCTGGCTGGAGATTCGCTGGCACAAACCACACATCGCTCTCCTGCTTGATGGCATTCCAGAGCTCCTGCGCTGTGTGGCTTCGATTCCCCAAAGAAATTAATTTCAAGACGGCCTGTTGACGTTTGGCCACGGCTGTGCTCATGTCAGTCGTAACAGGTAAACGTTCATCACGGGTCCATGTGGAGGTGGACTGTGACGGCTCCTGCAGCGATGATTCTGAGGAACTGGTGTAAGAGGAGGAGTCAATGCGTACAGAATGGATTCCTGCAATCCTTGGAGTGGGCAGGACACGTCCTGCGCCACTCGCACGATCTGTACCCGGCTCAACGACATTAACCCAATGGGCAGTGAGGGAAAGGTATCGCCCCTGTCCATGTTGACTGGTCCACGCATCGGTGGTGAGGTGGACCTTGCTACTGACGGCATTTAGTAGCGCGTGTTTTATGTGTCCCTCCACATGCTTGTGCAGGGCAGGGACGGCTTGCCTGCTGAAGTAAAAGCGGCTGGGCACATTGTACTGTGGGACTGCCAATGACATCAAGTCACGGAAGCTGTCAGTCTCCACCAGCCTGAATGACAGCATTTCCAGTGACAGAAGTTTGGCAATGCCTGCAGTCAGAGCCTGTGCTCGTGGGTGGTTTGACGAGAAAGGCCGCCTTTTCTCCCATGCCTGTACTACCGATGGCTGTACACTGGGCTGGGAGTGTGTGGATGACTGGGAACGTGGTGCTGCGGGTGGAATTACAGCGGGTCTCTGGACAACAGGGCCAGAGGTTCTTCCACAGCGATCATGGGAGGAAGCTGAACCAGCTGCGTGTGAGCTGGAGGAAGAGGCAACACGAGCTGAAGAGGTGGTAGCTGCCGCTGTTGTTTGGCCTAGCTCTTCAGTGTGTTTTTCTAACTCCGCCGCGTGCCTGTTGCGCACATGTTTCCACATGTTGGAGGTATTGAGGTTGCTGACATTTCGACCTCTTTTTACTTTGTGATGACACACCTTGCATTTGACATAGCAAATGTCATCTACAACTGTGTCAAAAAAGGACCAGGCACTGCAAGTCTTGGGAGTGCCCTTTTTGGCTTTTTTTTTTTGGCTAAAGATAAGCAGAAAAGTACTAACGACTTTGTGTGCTTATTCCTGAACAACTCCTAACAGGTATAAGAAACACTAATTTTCTAAAGTGTGGACTAGACTTTAATATGAGCTAATGTGGCCTACACAAATGTTAAGTGGTGTCACTGGTGTGTTTGGTGAACTTTATTATTTATTTATTTTTTGGGGACTGAACTGACAACAGAGAGAGCTGCAGTCACACGGAGACCGTGCAGACAGCCGTAAACGGCGCTGCAAGGCCCAAAAACCCTCCTCTACGTTATCCTATGTAGTGTTTTTCCACAAGTTAGCTGGAGACGGGTGGAAAGACACTAATAGGAATGTTTTGAAAAAATGTGCAGCAGCCTGCACTACTTAAAACAAAAGGAAAATTGATTTTACGGTATGACGCAGTGAAGAACCCTGAGCTGGAGACAACCAGGCTATGGCTGCTCACAGACTACAGGGCGAGCTGCAGTCACACGGAGACCGTGCAGACAGCCATAAACGGCGCTGCAAGGCCCAAAAACCCTCCTCTACATTATCCTATGTAGTGTTTTTCCACACGTTAGCTGGAGACGGGTGGAAAGACACTAATAGGAATTTTTTGAAAAAATGTGCAGCAGCCTGCACTACTTAAAACAAAAGGAAAATTGATTTTATGGTATGACGCAGTGAAGAACCCTGAGCTGGAGACAACCAGGCTATGGCTGCTCACAGACTACAGGGCGAGCTGCAGTCACACGGAGACCGTGCAGACAGCCGTAAACGGCGCTGCAAGGCCCAAAAACCCTCCTCTACTTTATCCTATGTAGTGTTTTTCCACAAGTTAGCTGGAGACGGGTGGAAAGACACTAATAGGAATTTTTTGAAAAAATGTGCAGCAGCCTGCACTACTTAAAACAAAAGGAAAATTGATTTTACGGTATGATGCAGTGAAGAACCCTGAGCTGGAGACAACCAGGCTATGGCTGCTCACAGACTACAGGGCGAGCTGCAGTCACACGGAGACCGTGCAGACAGCCGTAAACGGCGCTGCAAGGCCCAAAAACCCTCCTCTACGTTATCCTATGTAGTGTTTTTCCACAAGTTAGCTGGAGATGGGTGGAAAGACACTAATAGGATTTTTTTGAAAAAATTAGCAGCAGACTACACTACTTAAAACAAAAGGAAAATTGATTTAACGGTATGACGCAGTGATGAACTCTGAGCTGGAGACAACCAGGCTATGGCTGCTCACAGACTACAGGCCGAGCTGCAGTCACACGGAGACCGTGCAGACAGCCGTAAACGGCGCTGCAAGGCCCAAAAACCCTCCTCTACGTTATCCTATGTAGTGTTTTTCCACAAATTAGCTGGAGACGGGTGGAAAGACACTAATAGGATTTTTTTGAAAAAATGAGCAGCAGACTACACTACTTGGAAAAAAAAAAAAAAAAAAAGAACAGTATGAGGCAATGAACCACCCTCCCTGAACTGAATACAACCAGCTATGGATGGCCTATGTGGCTGCACTCAGACTAGAGAGTGGGCTGCACTCACACACACACACACACAGACCTTGCAGATCGCTGTGAAAACAGCGCTACAAGGCAAAAGCAAGGTGAATAGTAGGTGAACACAGCGGTTGCTAAATTAGCCTTGGAAAAGCACAAAGAAGCAAATCGCTATCTCTAAACTGGCCCTCAGTCAGCAAACAGCGTCCTGTCACTAACTGAATTCACAGCAGAGTGAGCGCAAAATGGCGCCAGCGACTTTTAAACTGCATCATGACATCATTTCAGCAGCCAATCACAGCCATGCCAGTAGTTTCATGCCCTCCATGCTGAACAGGATGTGCCCACACTTGGAATCAGTCTCATTGGCTGATTTCGTACAAAGTTGTGCAGTTTGAATCCTGGGAACTTCCGATTCCGGTATCCGATACGCGGCAAGTATTGGATCTCGGTATCGGAATTCCGATACCGCTAAGTATCGGCCGATACCCGATACTTGCGGTATCGGAATGCTCAACACTAGTGCTGAGCCCTCCTATACTTATATCTGTAGGAGTATATATGTATTCCTGCCATCCTGTGGTGCTGAGCCTTCCTATACTTATATCTGTAGGAGTATATATGTATTCCTGTCATCCTGTGGTGCTGAACCTTCCTATACTTATATCTGTAGGAGTATATATGTATTCCTGCCATCCTGTGGTGCTGAGCCCTCCTATACTTATATCTGTAGGAGTATATATGTATTCCTGCCATCCTGTGGTGCTGAGCCTTCCTATACTTATATCTGTAGGAGTATATATGTATTCCTGTCATCCTGTGGTGCTGAACCTTCCTATACTTATATCTGTAGGAGTATATATGTATTCCTGCCATCCTGTGGTGCTGAGCCCTCCTATACTTATATCTGTAGGAGTATATATGTATTCCTGCCATCCTGTGGTGTTGAGCCCTCCTCTACTTATATCTGTAGGAGTATATATGTATTCCTGCCATCCTGTGGTGTTGAGCCCTCCTCTACTTATATCTGTAGGAGTATATATGTATTCCTGCCATCCTGTGGTGCTGAGTCTTCCTATACTTATATCTGTAGGAGTATATATGTATTCCTGCCATCCTGTGGTGTTGAGCCCTCCTCTACTTATATCTGTAGGAGTATATATGTATTCCTGCCATCCTGTGGTGCTGAGTCTTCCTATACTTATATCTGTAGGAGTATATATGTATTCCTGCCATCCTGTGGTGCTGAGCCCTCCTATACTAATATCTGTAGGAGTATATATGTATTCCTGCCATCCTGTGGTGCTGAGCCCTTCTATATTTATATCTGTAGGAGTATATATGTATTCCTGCCATCCTGTGGTGCTGAGCCCTCCTATACTTATATCTGTAGGAGTATATATGTATTCCTGTCATCCTGTGGTGCTGAGCCCTCCTATACTTATATCTGTAGGAGTATATATGTATTCCTGCCATCCTGTGGTGCTGAGCCCTCCTCTGCTTATATCTGTAGGAGTATATATGTATTCCTGCCATCCTGTGGTGCTGAGCCCTCCTATACTTATATCTGTAGGAGTATATATGTATTCCTGCCATCCTGTGGTGCTGAGCCCTCCTATACTTATATCTGTAGGAGTATATATGTATTCCTGCCATCCTGTGGTGCTGAGCCCTCCTATACTTATATCTGTAGGAGTATATATGTATTCCTGCCATCCTGTGGTGCTGAGCCCTCCTATACTTATATCTGTAGGAGTATATATGTATTCCTGCCATCCTGTGGTGCTGAGCCCTCCTATACTTATATCTGTAGGAGTATATATGTATTCCTGCCATCCTGTGGTGCTGAGCCCTCCTATACTTATATCTGTAGGAGTATATATGTATTCCTGCCATCCTGTGGTGCTGAGCCCTCCTATACTTATATCTGTAGGAGTATATATGTATATATGTATAATGTAACGGTGACCACTCTCTGCTCATTCTCCTCGATCTTTCTGCAGCTTTCGACACTGTTGACCACCCTGTCCTACTCTCTAGGCTCCAGTCACTAGGCATTAAGGACACTGCTCTCTCCTGGTTCTCTTCCTATCTTTCTGAACGCTCCTTCAGTGTTCTGTTCTCCGGCTCCACTTCATCTCCTCTTCCTCTCACTGTCGGGGTACCTCAGGGCTCAGTCCTTGGCCCCCTTCTCTTCTCCCTCTACACGGCCCCAATTGGACAGACCATCAGCAGATTTGGCTTTCAGTACCATCTTTACGCTGATGACACACAACTATACACGTCAGCCCCTGACCTTACCCCCGCTGTACTACAGAACGCCACTAACTGTCTGTCCGCAGTCTCTAACATCATGTCCGCTCTCTATCTGAAGCTCAACCTCTCCAAAACTGAACTTCTTCTGCTCCCGCCTTCTACTAACCTCCCTAAATCTGACATTTCCCTCTCCGTGGGTGGCACCATAATAACACCTAGGCAGCAGGCATGCTGTCTGGGTGTCATGTTTGACTCCGATCTCTCCTTCACCTCCCACATACAATCTCTTGCCCGCTCATGCCGCTTACACCTAAAGAACATCTCTAGAATCCGCCCTTTTCTCACCATGGAGACAACAAAAACTCTCACTGTCACCCTAATCCACTCCCGCCTGGACTACTGTAACGCTCTATTAATTGGCCTCCCCCTCACGCGACTTTCCCCTCTCCAGTCTATCCTTAATGCAGCAGCCAGGGTCGTCCATCTGGCTAATCGTTACTCGGACGTGTCCGCTCTTCGCCAGTCATTACACTGGCTGCCCATTCATTACAGGATACAATTCAAAGTACTTGTTCTCACCCACAAAGCTCCCCACAGTGCGGCACCCCCTTACATCTCCTCCCTCATTTCTGTCTATCGGCCTAGCCGACCGCTGCGCTCTGCAAACGACTTTCGACTAACCTCTGCACTAATCCGTACCTCCCACTCCCGCCTCCAAGACTTCTCCCGTGCTGCGCCAATCCTCTGGAATGCTCTACCCCAAGATATTAGGACCATCCACAACTTGCATAGCTTTAGGCACTCACTCAAAACTCATTTGTTCAGAGCGGCCTATCACGTTCCCTAATCAGTCATTTTATGTTTGTGTGTGTGTGTAGCCCATTCACTCTCATCTACCCCCCACCCCCTGAAGATGGCTGGACCATCATTGTAAATACATCATTGTAAATACACACCTGTACTTTGTATCTCCCCACCTCATTGTAGATTGTAAGCTCTCACGAGCAGGGTTGTCTTATTTTGCTTTATTGCTGTATTGTTAACATTGTTACCTATGACTGTTGTGTTTGAAACTGTTAAACTGTAAAGCGCTGCGGAATATGTTGGCGCTATATAAAGATTATTATTATTATTATTATTATTATATGTATTCCTGCCATCCTGTGATGTTGAGCCCTCATCTGCTTATATCTGTAGGAGTATATATGTATTCCTGCCATCCTGTGGTGCTGAGCCCTCCTATACTTATATCTGTAGGAGTATATATGTATTCCTGCCATCCTGTGGTGTTGAGCCCTCCTATACTTATATCTGTAGGAGTATATATGTATTCCTGCCATCCTGTGGTGCTGAGCCCTCCTATACTTATATCTGTAGGAGTATATATGTATTCCTGCCATCCTGTGGTGCTGAGCCCTCCTATACTTATATCTGTAGGAGTATATATGTATTCCTGCCATCCTGTGGTGCTGAGCCCTCCTATACTTATATCTGTAGGAGTATATATGTATTCCTGCCATCCTGTGGTGTTGAGCCCTCATCTGCTTATATCTGTAGGAGTATATATGTATTCCTGCCATCCTGTGGTGCTGAGCCCTCCTATACTTATATCTGTAGGAGTATATATGTATTCCTGCCATCCTGTGGTGCTGAGCCCTCCTATACTTATATCTGTAGGAGTATATATGTATTCCTGTCATCCTGTGGTGCTGAGCCCTCCTATACTTATATCTGTAGGAGTATATATGTATTCCTGTCATCCTGTGGTGCTGAGCCCTCCTATACTTATATCTGTAGGAGTATATATGTATTCCTGTCATCCTGTGGTGCTGAGCCCTCCTATACTTATATCTGTAGGAGTATATATGTATTCCTGTCATCCTGTGGTGCTGAGCCCTCCTATACTTATATCTGTAGGAGTATATATGTATTCCTGCCATCCTGTGGTGCTGCTGAGCCTTCCTATACTTATATCTGTAGGAGTATATATGTATTCCTGCCATCCTGTGGTGCTGAGCCCTCCTATACTTATATCTGTAGGAGTATATATGTATTCCTGCCATCCTGTGGTGCTGAGCCCTCCTATACTTATATCTGTAGGAGTATATATGTATTCCTGCCATCCTGTGGTGCTGAGCCCTCCTATACTTATATCTGTAGGAGTATATATGTATTCCTGCCATCCTGTGGTGCTGAGCCTTCCTATACTTATATCTGTAGGAGTATATATGTATTCCTGCCATCCTGTGGTGCTGAGCCTTCCTATACTTATATCTGTAGGAGTATATATGTATTCCTGCCATCCTGTGGTGCTGAGCCTTCCTATACTTATATCTGTAGGAGTATATATGTATTCCTGTCATCCTGTGGTGCTGAGCCCTCCTATACTTATATCTGTAGGAGTATATATGTATTCCTGCCATCCTGTGTTGTTGAGCCCTCCTATACGTATATCTGTAGGAGTATATATGTATTCCTGCCATCCTGTGTTGTTGAGCCCTCCTATACGTATATCTGTAGGAGTATATATGTATTCCTGTCATCCTGTGGTGCTGAGCCCTCCTATACTTATATCTGTAGGAGTATATGTGTATTCCTGTCATCCTGTGGTGCTGAGCCCTCCTATACTTATATCTGTAGGAGTATATATGTATTCCTGTCATCCTGTGGTGCTGAGCCCTCCTATACTTATATCTGTAGGAGTATATGTGTATTCCTGTCATCCTGTGGTGCTGAGCCCTCCTCTACTTATATCTGTAGGAGTATATATGTATTCCTGTCATCCTGTGTTGTTGAGCCCTCCTATACTTATATCTGTAGGAGTATATATGTATTCCTGCCATCCTGTGGTGCTGAGCCCTCCTATACTTATATCTGTAGGAGTATATGTGTATTCCTGTCATCCTGTGGTGCTGAGCCCTCCTATACTTATATCTGTAGGAGTATATGTGTATTCCTGTCATCCTGTGGTGCTGAGCCTTCCTATACTTATATCTGTAGGAGTATATATGTATTCCTGTCCCTGGCTAGATACCATGTGCTGGGACACTTCTCCCCCAATCACACAGCTCTGATCATCTCCCTCTGCAGCGTTTGAAGATCACTGGGGAACATGGAAGATTAGATCTTGTACCAAAACTTTCAGTTGTGGAAGCTGTGGAGAAGATCAAAAGACAGAAGTCAGGAGAAGGTCCCGGGGCTGAGGACACCATTCATGGATTGTTTGGGAGAGCGGCTTCATGCTTGTCACACACCTTCTGACTCTCGGTACAGAGCATTGGAATCTGCTGGATGAAATCACTTGGAAGTCAGGGCTGTCAGTGGCAGCATTCCACAACTGGGGGGGACACCCCACATCTTCTAGGCCTCACCCCCTTGGCCGGCACCTCCAGCCCCCCATGGCCGGCACCTCCAGCCCCCCATGGCCGGCACCTCCAGCCCCCCATGGCCGGCACCTCCAGCCCCCCATGGCCGGCACCTCCAGCCCCCCATGGCCGGCACCTCCAGCCCCCCATGGCCGGCACCTCCAGCCCCCCATGGCCGGCACCTCCAGCCCCCCATGGCCGACACCTCCAGCCCCCCATGGCCGGCACCTCCAGCCCCCCATGGCCGGCACCTCCAGCCCCCCATGGCCGGCACCTCCAGCCCCCCATGGCCGGCACCTCCAGCCCCCCCATGGCCGGCACCTCCAGCCCCCCAAGGCTGGCACCTCCAGCCCCCCACGG
The DNA here is from genome assembly GCF_051348905.1 of Ranitomeya variabilis. NCBI lineage: Eukaryota > Metazoa > Chordata > Amphibia > Anura > Dendrobatidae > Ranitomeya > Ranitomeya variabilis. Next base: position 1,104,356,805 of record NC_135232.1, on the reverse strand, counting down.
CTGGCACCTCCAGCCCCCCAGGGCTGACACCTCCAGCCCCTCATGGCTGGCACCTCCAGCCCCCCCTGGGATCCTGGCTCCTTACATCCCATATGAATAGTCTGACATGCCTGGAGATCCATACCTTCCACAACCTCACTCACTCCCCTCATTCCTAGGCTTGGCACCCCTCACCCATAATTCCTCCTTGGCTTGTCACCTTCATAAATTACTTATTTGCCTAAAATATCAGTTCCCTAATGACTGTTCCCATAGGTGTGATCCTTGCAGTGCCCACCATAGCCGCCTACTGGCATCCTTACAAAGCCCAACCGTGGAAGCCCCCTCCTCAGCGATGAGTAATAACCCCTGTCAATCAGTATTACTTAACCCCTTCATTCCCACAGGCAGCAACCTCGCTGGATCTCCGGAGGGAGAGGGTTAAGTGCCCCTGGGCTAAAAGTCCCTGGTTGCTCAATTAAATCCAGATGAGAACAATTAATAAATAGGTGATAACAATAAGTTGGGAATCACACGGTTCATTGCTTCCTCTCAATGGGGAATTCTGCTACAAAGGAGCAGAAAGGATTTGTCGGCTCTTTTAAGAGGGAGAATTGTGCCCCGGGCAGAGCGCAGAATGCAGCCCACTGCTGGGCCCATTGTAGTCCCGGGGTCTCAGCGGCCACAGAATGGGGGGCTGTCTGCCGGCTGTGGGTGATGGCGCCGGACAGACCCTGTCATACAGTGAGGGGAGGAGGCCGGGGGCAAAGGGGAAACTGCTCAGCCCTGCTGCACAGGGGCCATCCATACACAATCACATCACAGAGGTATACATATAGGAGATGGATAGATAATAGATAGATGATAGATAGATAGATAGATAGATAGATAGATAGATAGATACATGATAGATAATAGATAGATGATAGATAGATAGATAGATAAATAATAGATGGATAGATAATAGATGGATAGATAATGGATGGATATATAGATAATAGATAGATAGATAGATAGATAGATAGATAGATAGATAGATAGATAGATAGATAGATTGAAAAAATTAGAACAGCATCATATTACCACACTTGCAGTGCAAAGCTTTCCAGACCAATGTTCAGGTGGTTCCAATAATATGAGAAAAAAAGGAAAACAGCACAAAGAAAGTAACAAAAAAGTGGGTCTTTAATGCCTGGACGGCGTGGCAACGTTTCGGATTTTCCAATCCTTTTTCAAGGCTTGAAAAAGGATTGGAAAATCCGAAACGTTGCCACGCCGTCCAGGCATTAAAGACCCACTTTTTTGTTACTTTCTTTGTGCTGTTTTCCTTTTTTTCTCATAGATAGATAGATAGATAGATAGATAGATAATAGATGGATCGACAACTTATACCAGATAGGTTATATAGCTTGAACATAAGGGAAAGACTGAGGCCAATGCATTCCATGGATGCTGTCAGCCTTCACCGCAGACTGTAGATTATATAAAAATGAACCTTTACTACCTGTATTAACTCTTACTTCTCTGACACTGTCAGCAGCATCAGTGGCATTGTATAGTGCAGATTTATGCTATCAGATATAAATGATCCTCCTGTAATTACCACACTTAGTATTAGTAGGAGTGATAGTAGCAGCGCTTGTACTACTGGAGATAGTAGTAGTTGTAGTAGTTGTGGTAATAATATTAGTTTTGTATTAGTACTAGCTGTAGTATAGTTTCCCAGCAAATTCCTTCATTAACTTTTAGAGATGGACAAATAGTAGTAAATTTAATGCAGCCATATTTTTCATAAACGAAATGTGTATTTTAACATTCATGTATTTACTATGGTATATAATAATAATATCACCCTGATTAATTATGACGTGTAATGGGGCAGATGTAAGGCCAGTCCACAAGTGCCATCTTTATGGTCCGATCTACAGGTGAATCAGGACTACTTATGTCAGTCTGTGGCTGCATCGTCTGTGCAATATCGTTAGATAATGTCGCATGATCACACGCAGTCCTATGTAAAATGAGGTAAAGTCAGCGCTAGCACATTGGTGACCTCCATCTGTATTTGTAGTGGTGTGAGGAGTACAGCCCCCCGATCTGATGCTGCTGCACCCCCAGTACCGGGGTGAGGTCACTATCACTGCAGACACCATCATCACTACACATATGTGTGCTGTGGAATCATCCCAGGATCAGTACAGCGCTGGAGAATTACAGGCTGTCACATGTGTCATCATCACCTCCCCGGCTACTGGGCTGTAATATAATGGGGGCATCAATCAGGGAGGAAGATAATGAAGCCATCACATCGGGAAGCTGCCAGGTGGAGACATTTCTGTACTGAAATTATCATCATTATTTATTATATCACATGTAATACTGATAGATTAGCATCACATGCACCATAATAATCCGCTAAAACACACTGGAAAGTGTTCATTTAAATGGACTGTGTGCACCAAAAATGACCTGACATGACCGTGTCCTGTGCAGTGTTATCAGTCACTATAAATGACAATATTACTACACGATGTAGTAATGCACTGATTTCACAGTTTATAATATTATCTTGTAAATTGTTATTACACTATAGCCTAACCTCCTGTGCATTATTATAACCCTACATGATCGTGTCCTGTGCAGTGTTATTGCACTATATAATACCAGTGGGCACTAGAATTACACGATATCAGTGGACTGTACAGTGTTTTTTTTCCACTAAATAATATTCACAACGATTGCACGATATAATTATATTCTATGCACTGCTATTATAATATATCATACTGTCTTATAAATTATGACACTGTACAATCCATGATACTATAGGGCAGTGTGCATTATTATTATTAATTATTATATATTACAGTATACATATTATCCTTGTTCCCTATTGATATATAATTATTAAGGTTCTATGTACTATTGCACTATATACTAAGATCAAGTTTACTATAAATTTAAGCCCTCTGCTTATTGTCATACACTATGCACCGTGTATTACTATGTGTGTCATATATATCATTATACTTCAGAATAATATCAGAAAGACTTTTGTAAGTTAATGCCACATACACACTTAAGACAATACAGATGACATATAAGCTATTTGCTGATAATAATAATAATGATAATCCTGCCATACACAGTGCTATACATACACATTATCTTGTAACAATAAGGATTTTCATTGTTAGCTCAAGTGCCCTATTATAACTCACAAAATCAGGTTATTGTGCTGAAATAATATAATATGCAACATTAATATACTGCACAACATTGTGACACTCACTATGTAATATTATTATATTAATAATATCAGCATTTTGTATGTAACTTCTTCCTTAAATAGTTCTTGCATGATTTGGAGGTGTGCTTTGGGTCATTGTCCTGTTGAAGGATGAAATTGGCTCCAATCAAGCGCTGTCCACAGGGTATGGCATGGCGTTGAAAAATGGTGTCAGGACTCTGAACATTTTTTTATTACCTTTTTGTGCATTACTGCCTTTTTCCAAGATGGCGTCTTTGGTCTCATGTGCACTGTGTCTTCCTGCTATAAAACTCCACCCCAGCCTTCAGTCTGTGCTAGAGTATTCTGCCTTGCATCCACCTCCTGACCTCTGGTGACTCCCTGGCTACATACCTGCTCCTGTGAACCTGTGGGGTTATCCTGCTACTCTGCTCTGAGTTCCTGCTGCATACACCAGTTCCAGTAATCCTCCTTCATCTGCTGCTCGTGTTTACTTCCATCTGCATTTGCTGGACATGTAAGCTGTTGCTGCTTTGCAAGAACCTGAGACTATTACCCAGACCTCCCTGGTTGAGCTAAGATATTGTTTGAACTGCCTTATAGCATATCTATCTGTGTTTTGGACTAAGCAAGGACTTATTCGTGTCAGGTATCCTCAAGAATAATTGTGCTTCATAGACTTTCTGCGTGATTGCATTTTCCTCTGAAGTTTCCTATAGACTGCTGAGCTGCATTTGATATTTGCACCAAGTGTTGTGGACTTGAGTTTCTCTCTGCACCTGTTTGAATCACTGTGTGCTAATATAGACTTTACCACTTATAAAACTGTGTCCTGTAGTTGTCTTGTTCCACGCAAAGAGTCTCCTGAGTTATCCCCTATAAGTATTACAAATGGAGTGATAGCCTTCCTTATTCAAAATACCTTTTACCTTGTACAAATCTCCCATTTTACCAGCACCAAAGCAACCCCAGACCATCACATTACCTCCACCATGCTTGACAGATGGCGTCAGGCACTCTTCCAGCATCTTTTCAGTTGTTCTGTGTCTCACAAATGTTCTTCTGTGTGATCCAAACACCTCAAACTTGGATTCATCTGTCCATAACACTTTTTTCCAATCTTCCTCTGTCCTATGTCTGTGTTCTTTTCCCCATATTAATCTTTTCCTTTTATTAGCCAGTCTCAGATATGGCTTTTTCTTTGCCACTCTGCCCTAATGGCCAGCATCACGGAGTCGCCTCTTCACTGTAGACATTGACACTGGCGTTTTGCGTGTACTATTTAATGAAGCTGCCAGTTGAGGACCTGTGAGGCATCGATTTCTCAAACTACAGACTCTAATGTACTTGTCTTGTTGCTCAGTTGTGCAGCGGGGCCTCCCACTTCTCTTTCTACTCTGGTTAGAGCCTGTTTGTGCTCTCCCCTGAAGGGAGTAGTACACACCGTTGTAGGAAATCTTCAGTTTCTTGGCAATTTCTCGCATGGAATAGCCTTAATTTCTAAGAACAAGAATACACTGTCAAGTTTCACATGAGAGTTCTTTTTTTCTGGCCATTTTGAGAGTTTAATGGAACCAACAAATGTAATGCTCCAAATTCTCAACTAGCTCAAAGGAAGGTCAGGTTTATAGGTTCTCTAATCAGCCAAACTGTTTTCAGCTGTGCTAACATACTTGCACAAGGGTTTTCTAGGGTATTCTAACCATCCATTAGGCTTCTTACACAGTTAGCAAACCCAAAGTACCATACGAACACTGGAGTGATGGTTGTTAGAAATGGGCCTCTATATACCTATGAAGATATTGCATTACAAACCAGACGTTTGCAGCTAGAATACTCATTTACCACATTAACAATGTATAGAGTGTATTTCTGAATCATTCAATGTTAGCTTCATTAGAAAAAACTGTGCTTTTCTTCCAAAAATAAGGAAATTTCTAAGTGACCCTAAATTTTTGAACGGTAGTGCATCTATCATCTATCTATCTATCTATCTATCTATCTATCTATCTATCTATCTATCATCTATTATCTATTTCCTATCTATTATCTATCTATATATCTATTATCTATCACTATCTATTTCCTATCTATTATCTATCTGTCTATCATCTATTATCTATTTCCTATCTATTATCTATCTATATATCTATCTATTATCTATCATCTATCTATTTCCTATCTATCTATCTATCTATCTATCTATCTATCTATCTATCTATCTATCTATCATCACTATATTAATGTTTTTGGTGTATTACTTTATAATATCTATCACTGATACAATTATTAAATACTATTATTAATAATAATAATAATAATAATAATAATAATAATAATAATAATAATAATATTACAAGCAAAGGAGGTGCAGAAAATGAATTAATATGTCACATATTGTCCTGCTGGGAGTGTTTTGTACCAATGTCTCATTAGGTGATTATAATCATCTTCAGGGCAGTATAATAGAGGGGTAAAGACTGTGTATAAAACTGAGTTATGGATAAGATAATTAATACCAACAGTCACAATGTCATAAAATAATCACATCCATTGGAAGAGAGACTTCATGTTACAGTTATAGGACTCGTGTGTAACATTATCTAACACTTCGCAGCGAGTGAAGATTCATTCATCTGTACAACAATAAAGAGTGAAGTCAGAAATACAAATATTAGTACAAATGATGGGTGAAGAGCAAGTACAGAGATCGTACAGAAATATCAGGTGAGAAAAGGATGGAGGGTCCTACCAGGAGGTCAGAGGGTAAACCAGAGAGCTAAGAGATGAGAGGGAGAGAAAGAAATGACACCTATAGATATAATGTTACCGGACAGGTATCAGAGGTATGAGGTAGATAAATACATAGCTAGAATATTTCAAAGGAGGATCAAAAACGGAAGTCAATGTCATCAGATCTATAAATTTCAAGCTTTATTGAATATTATTTAAAAAAACACAAAATCCAAATATTAAAAAGTTCCTAACAATGGAGAACACATGCAAAAAAACCGCACAAAGACAGTAATGTAGCACATATTGTGTAAACATGTGTATATAAAAGTCTTATACATATGCATGGGATGCCTATTATACTGATTTGTTATCCTTGTTGCTGTTGAGGTGCTGGATATAGAGATTATAAATTGCTCATATATATAGAGCTATCCCAGCACTGTAGTAGCACTGCATCACTACTGTGGAGGCATAATGGTTATATATACAAAGTAAAGTGCATAGTGTAGAATGTAGATTCCCCCGGACGAAGCTAAACGCGAAACGCGCGTTGGGGCTCAGGACCGCACAATCAGGTTATGTAGCACAGTCACTTTATATATTTATCTCGTGTTAAAATCTGTCTATTACTTGTGTATGCACTATTAGTATATGGGGCCAAAGGACTGCTGGTTACCTAGATGTTTCCTCATTTAGCAGCTGCACTCTATGTGGTGGCTATGTGGCAGCAGTAGTTGGATATATTGCACTATGCACTTTACTTTGTATATATAACCATTATGCCTCCACAGTAGTGATGCAGTGCTACTACAGTGCTGGGATAGCTCTATATATATGAGCAATTTATAATCTCTATATCCAGCACCTCAACAGCAATAAGGATAACAAATCAGTATAATAGGCATCCCATGCATATGTATAAGACTTTTATATACACATGTTTACACAATATGTGCTACATTACTGTCTTTGTGCGGTTTTTCTGCATGTGTTCTCCATTGTTAGGAACTTTTTAATATTTGGATTTTGTGTTTTTTTAAATAATATTCAATAAAGGTACCTTCACACGAAACGACTTTGTAACGATATCGCTAGCGATCCGTGATGTTGCAGCGTCCTCGCTAGCGATATCGTTTCGTTTGATACGCAGCAGCGATCAGGATCCTGCTGTGATGTCGCTGGTCGCTGAATAAAGTCCAGAACTTTATTTGGTCGTCCGATCGCCGTGTATCGTTGTGTTTGAAAGCAAAAGCAACGATACCAGCGATATTTTACACTGGTAACCAGGGTAAATATCGGGTTACCAAGCGCAGGGCCGCGCTTAGTAACCCGATGTTTACCCTGGTTACCAGCGTAAAAGTAAAAAAAACAAACAGTACATGCTCACCTGCACGTCCCCCAGCGTCTGCTTCCTGACACTGACTGAGCCCGGCCCTAAAGTGAAAGTGAAAGCACAGCGGTGACGTCACCGATCTGCTGTTAGGGCCGGAGCTCAGTCAGTGTCAGGAAGCAGACGCTGGGGGACGCGCAGGTGAGCATGTACTGTTTGTTTTTTTTACTTTTACGCTGGTAACCAGGGTAAACATCGGGTTACTAAGCGCGGCCCTGCGCCTAGCAACCCGATGTTTACCCTGGTTACCCGGGGACCTCGGCATCGTTGGTCGCTGGAGAGCGGTCTGTGTGACAGCTCCCCAGCGATCAAACAGCGACGCTGCAGCGATCGGCATCGTTGTCGCTATCACTGCAGCGTCGCTTCGTGTGAAGGTACCTTAAAGCTTGAAATTTATAGATCTGATGACATTGACTTCTGTTTTTGATCCTCCTTTGAAATGTGCTGACTTAATGGAAGTGTCATATACCTAGGCCATTAGCTCTACTTATGTGATTCACATAGCTAGAATAATTGGGATATACATAGATACTTCAATACACTAATATGGAATGGATGATAGATAGATAGATACATATGAGATAGATAGATCTATAGATAGATAATAGATTATAGATAGATGATAGATAGATAATAGATTATAGATAGATAATAGATAGATAGATAATAGATTATAGATAGATAATAGATAGATAATAGATAGATAGATAATAGATAGATGATAGATAATAAATAATAATCTTTATTTATATAGCGCCAACATATTCCGCAGCGCTTTACAGTTTAACAGTTTCAAACACAACAGTCATAAGAACGTTAACAATACAATTAATAAAGCACAATAAGACGCCCCTGCTCGTGAGAGCTTACAATCTACAATGAGGTGGGGGAGATACAAAGCACAGGTGTGTATTTACAATGATGAATTTACAATGATGGTCCAGCCATCTTGAGGACCACATAAAGACGGAAATGTCACCTTTATGGGCTATTAAAAATGGACTTTCTTAACACACACACACACACGCGCGCACTATAAATACATATAGCACTATATAGATACATATAACAAGATATACACACATTATACACACATATAGTACTAAATTATTATTATTATTTATTATTATAGCGCCATTTATTCCATGCCTCTTTACAAGTGAGGAGGGGTATACATAATAAAAACAGGTACAATAATCTTAAACAGTACAAGTCATGACTGGTACAGGAGGAGAGGACCCTGCCCGCGAAGGCTCACAATCTACAAGGGATGGGTGAGGATACAGTAGGTGAGGATAGAGCTGGTCATGCAGCGTTTTGGTCGATCGGTGGTTACTGCAGGTTGTAGGCTTGTCGGAAGAGGTGGGTCACACACATACACACATATAGCAGTATATGCACACATAGCACTATGTACACACATTATGTACACATATAAGAGTAAACACACACATAGAGCAGTATATACACACATATAGCTGTATATACACACATATAGCAGTATATACACACATATAGCAGTATATACACATATAGCAGTATATACACACATATATAGCAGTATATACACATATATATATGGGCAGCACGGTGGCGCAGTGGTTAGCACAGCAGCCTTGCAGCGCTGGAGTCCTGGCTTCAAACCCCACCAAGGACAACATCTGCAAAAGAGTTTGTATGTTCTCTCCGTGTTTGCGTGGGTTTCCTCCCACATTCCAAAGACATACTGATAGGGAATTTAGATTGTGAGCCCCATCGGGGACAGCGATGATAATGTGTGCAACCTGTAAAGCGCTGCGGAATATGTTAGCACTATATAAAGATTTATATTTTATATAGCAGTATATACACACATTTAGCAGTATATACACATATAGCAGTATATACACACACATATAGCAGTATATACACACATTTAGCAGTATATACACATATAGCAGTATATACATACATATAGCAGTATATACACACATGTATAGCAGTATATACACATATATAGCAGTATATACATACATATAGCAGTATATACACACATATAGCAGTATATTCATATATAGCAGTATATACACACATATAGCAGTCATTATATACACACATATAACAGTATATACACATAGCTGTATATACACACATATAGCAGTATATACACATAGCAGTATATACACACATGTATAGCAGTATATACACATATATAGCAGTATATACACACATATAGCAGTATATACACACATATAGCAGTCATTATATACACACATATAGCAGTATATCCACATATTATACACACATATCGCAGTATATACACATATTATACACACATATCGCAGTATATACACACACATATAGCAGTCATTATATACACATATATAGCAGTATATACACACATATCGCAGTATATCCACATATTATACACACATATCGCAGTATATACACATATTATACACACATATCGCAGTATATACACATATTATACACACACATCGCAGTATCCACATATTATACACACATATCACAGTATATACACACATATAGCAGTCATTATATACACATATATAGCAGTATATACACACATATCGCAGTATATAGACATACTATACACACATATCGCAGTATATCCACATATTATACACACATATCGCAGTATACACATATTATACACACATATCGCAGTATACACATATTATACACACATATCGCAGTATACACATATTATACACACATATCGCAGTATATAGACATATTATACACACATATCGCAGTATACACATATTATACACACATATCGCAGTATATCCACATATTATACACACATATCGCAGTATACACATATTATACACACATATCGCAGTATATCCACATATTATACACACATATCGCAGTATACACATACTATACACACATATCGCAGTATATCCACATATTATACACACATATCGCAGTCTATCCACATATTATACACACATATCGCAGTCTATCCACATATTATACACACATATCGCAGTCTATCCACATATTATACACACATATCGCAGTATACACATACTATACACACATATCGCAGTATATCCACATATTATACACACATATCGCAGTCTATCCACATATTATACACACATATCGCAGTCTATCCACATATTATACACACATATCGCAGTCTATCCACATATTATACACACATATCGCAGTATACACATACTATACACACATATCGCAGTATATCCACATATTATACACACATATCGCAGTCTATCCACATATTATACACACATATCGCAGTCTATCCACATATTATACACACATATCGCAGTCTATCCACATATTATACACACATATCGCAGTATATAGACATACTATACACACATATCGCAGTCTATCCACATATTATACACACATATCGCAGTATATACACACATATAGCATTCACAATTTCTTTACTGACTGTGCCTTTTCCCTAAGTAAAGCTGCAGGCACCGACCCACATCCTTCAGCATCGCGCCTCACGGCACCAGATCTTGGCACAGCCGTGACCGTGGGCCGTGTAGCTGGCATGTGTCTCATTAGTAGCAGCCCCCGGGCAGTGGACGTGTCCTCCATCTCTATAGACATCAAACACAGGGCCGGACACTGGGGAGAGAGTGACAATGGCCGCCTCCAGTGACGGTGACAGCAGAGCTGTGGCTCCCCTATAAGAGCCCGGCCTCTCATGTGCTGCCTCTGGGGGGAACCTGTGCAGGTACCGGACCCCCCACCGTCCTCCCCGCCCCCAACACCTACCTGCCCCACTGCCCGGACTCTGGGCACCGGCCCCTCTGCTGTGCGACCAGGCAGAAATGTCCTCCTACCTCAGCACTGACTGCATCTGATAACTGGGGAGCCGCCATACATCAGCCCCATGGAATCAGCTCAGGCCTGGCGCCCATTATATACAAGCCCCCTGTAAGCCTCACAGCACTGCCTGTGGGGGAGGGACGCCCTGGGGGACAGATATACTGTATAGACTGCATATATATAAATATATATATATCTCATTCACAAATCTTATATATATCTTCCTTAATATATATACATATATATCATTCATATATCTTATATATATATATATATATATATATATATATATATATATATATATATATATATATAAATATATATGTACATATATAACATTCTTTTATCTTATATATACAAATATATGTATATATATATATCATTAATATATATTATATATGTTTATATAAACACACACAAATATATATAAATATTTATTAATATATGTATTTATATTTAACTATAGATATATAGATTTATATAGATATACAGTATTTATGAATATATTTATATGTTTATTGCAATACATAATGTACTATTGTTATTTTAGAAAGAGTATTTTTATTATTTTATTACTATTATATTGTTGTTATTATTATTATTATTTATTTATTTCATTTTTAGGATTTTCGCTTTATATTTGTTTTTTTATGTTTCATGATTGAAAGCTCCAGAAAGTTATATTGGGCTTAAGGGTATTTTGGGGTGATTATTTTGTAAAAAAAAATAAATAAAAGTTCTATCCAGCCAAAGCTTCATATTATTACCCGGTGAAAACTCTTCCACCGATCATGTGATCATCGAAAAAATGTTCTGCATTTGTCCTTGATTGTCATTTTATTTTACGATCATGTAAAAATGATAGTTTATGGATGAAAAAAGGAAGAAAGACAAGAGATCAAAATAATGAAAAAACGTACGAAAAGAACGACAAGGGTTCGCCTTTCGAAAGTCAAATCGAATTTTGTAATCGATCAAAGCTGATTTTCAGATCTTAGGGATGAGGAAATTGTTCTGGGTTGGCAGCTGACACCCTCCGATATTCTGCTAGGATAGAACCAATTCTCTTCCTCCTCCTCATCTGTTTTGACTCTTCTAGAATATTCAATTATTGTGATTACTAAACACATTATTTTAGAGATCAGATCATATTTAGGGCAGATGAGACAGATTTCAACTAGATATTGGTCTGATTGTACAGAAATTGGTCAGATATCTGTACATTCAAAAACTCCCATACACCCCTTGGTACTTAGAGTACTAATTCATCCTTTTTTTTTTCTCTCTCTATAAAACCAAGACATGAAACCGTCATATATAATGTGTAATAAAATGTATTATAAAGTCTACAATTCCCCTCCGAATTGTAAAGTGCTGTGGAATAAGTTGGCGCTATAGGAATCACATTATTACAGGTATTTCTGTTAACAGAAGTAAAAAAAAATACACAGCAGATCTGACTACTGGATCAAAATATTAAAATAAAGATTATTGGGATAAAAAAAACTATTACATCTTAAATCTTATAAATGGATGAGGGAAATATTCATCTTATTTAATGAGAAATAAGAATGAGAAGTAATATAAATGAATGCATAAAAGAGCACAAATGTCAGAAAATGATCCTTTGACCAACTCTGTTTTTTTTTAAGGGAAACTTTTAGGCATCAGTCTGTATAAAAAATACACAAGGCTCATTCCAAAGACTGTAACAAAGTCCACACAGACAGTGTGTGTATATATATATATATATATATATATATATATATATATATATATATATATATATATATATATATATATATATAATATATATCTATCTATATATATATATGTCTATCTATCTATATATATATATATCAGATATATATTTATTAACATTTATTTTTTTTGTGTACATTATCTATTAGAATAAATGCGTTCAATAAATCAATCTGTTAATTAAAATTGTATTTATTATAATGTATAAAGTAAATCCTTTTTGAGGCAACAACCCAAAATTATCTTTCAGTGGCATTGTGTTCTCTCAAAGAATAGAAATCTGCTTTGAAATAATATCTAGTCCTGGAAATTGGGGTGGTCGTCTCAAAGAAGTGGGTTATTGTACTGGATATTTTTATATAATTATATACTATATTTTATTTATGTATCTATTATTTGTATATCTGTTACTGAAGTCTTTGTATGCATTTGCTTTACATATTGTCTGTATAATGCATCTATTACTAGTGGAATATATATATATATATATATCTCACATTTCTGTATGTAAGCCTCTATATGGTTAAGGGATTCTTGCTTTTCTGGGTTATTTCTCTATTTATTCTGCTATTTTGCTCTCTGATGTTAGGTCTCTATTGTAAGCCTCATCTTGTACCATATCTGTTTCTATTGGTCTCCATTCTTTCCTCCCCATAGCAGTACTCTATACATCTGTCCCTTGTATTTATTTTCCTTTTATGTGGCTATTGCATTTAGCTGCACATTTCTTCATGATAGTTTCTAATTTCCCACATTTACCTAGTATGGGGATAATTCTTTGGATTACTTTTTCCATATCCCCTTTTGTTGCATGTAGATTTTTATACCGGCTTTTATATGTTTTTTTTTTTTTAATGTACAGTTACTTTCAGTGTATTTTCTTTTACAATAAACTTTATACATGTACTTTGCAATATCTGGTGTTCAATTTTTTCTGTGCAATTTTCCTCTTCTTGGTTGAAGGTAAGTATTCTGTGCACAGTATTAGTAGCCCCCTAATTACACTTTTGCTGGGCCCCTTGTTTTATTTATTTTACTCATTTATATAGTGCCATTAATTCCACAGCGCTTTACATACATTATTGTTCTTTCTCATGGTTTGCTGCTTACAAGCACATATATTACTTTATTTGTTTACATCAACAAATTATGTTTTGCATTTGCTACTTTTGCAGGATATCATTTTTGACTGTTGCCTTTAAAGGGGAGATCTCATTGACCTGACATTTCTATATATAAAAAATACTTCAATTCCAAGCCTATAGATGTGCCATTATCTGTTGTTCTCCCTGAAAAAATAAATATATATATATATATATATATATATATATATATATATTATATATATAGACGACAGCATTCCATTAATAGGCAATAAGTGTGGACTTTATGATATATATATATATATATATATATATATATATATATATATATATTTAATCATTATTTTTATTTTTTTTATAGAGCACAATTTATTCCATGGTACTGTACATGAGAAAGGGTTTACCTACAGAGTTATAGATATCATTTACAGTAAACAAATAGATATATATCTCTGTCTGACTATATATATACATATATATATATATATATATATACAGTAGATAATAGAAAGATAGATAATAGCTAGATGATAGATAATAGATAGATCGATAGATGATAGATAGATAATAGATAGATAGATGATAGATAGATAGATAGATAGATAGATAGATGATAGATAATAGATAGATAGATAGATGATAGATAGATGATAGATAGATGATAGATAGATAATAGATAGATCGATAGATGATAGATAGATAATAGATAGATGATAGATAGATGATAGATAGATAGATAAGATAGATGATAGATAATAGACGATAGATAGATAATAGATAAATGATAGATAGATAATAGATAGACAATAGATAGATAATAGATAATAGATAGATAGATAGATAGATAGATAGATAGATAGATAGACAGATAGATATGACTCTATTGACAAGAACAAAAGTAAAGTCCAATGGTCAATTTGCTCCCACATTTCCAAGAGGGATAACAGAGGAACGTCACAATGCAAAATTGTAAAAAAATAATGGCTTCAGAATGATCATCTCATGGGAATTTCTAGTATTTACTGACCAAAAATCAAAAGTATAAGTTAGTATACATGGAATGTGTAGGAGGGTGTTCACACCGACCACTAAACAGACAAACCCTAAGATAGAAGAAACGTCTACCCTGCTATAAGTAGGTGAAAGCAATAGTGCCTGTAAATAACATAGGTGACTTACTAAACACTGTTTTTGATGAAAAAAAAGCATAACATCCATCCCACGGTGAGCAGGTTTGTCTTTAGGTTCTGTCACTCTCGGCCTCCCGTTCTTTGAGCTGGGCATTATGTTTATATGGCTTCCCATAGCTGGGTGTCCATAGTGAGGCCCGGGTCCTTCTCAGCTATTATTCACATTGAGGTCATTTTTGACTCCTGGTAAGGTTTATAATACTAGAGGTTAGGACCATCCCGATTTGGTCACCTTGGCGCGGTTGGAGGGCTTTTACAATTTTTTTCAATCTAAAACTGTCTTTGCTAGATACCCGACATTATTTATATGTATTATTACTATTTACTTACTTGCAGCAGGGTCTATGCTCATTTTGTTTCTAGCTTAGGTTTTTTCCATTTACTAAACCGCACATAGGTCATCTCGAGGGTCTCAATTAAATGAGACATTTTATCAATAATTCATTTTTTAATTAATCTGATGAATACTGGATCCATTGCTTATTCCATTCAGAATGATCCCTCCCTATGGCACTATGGCAAGGTGGAGGGTGGATTGTGAAGGAGTCATCCTCAGCTTTCGCCTCTCAGGGCTATGACTGTGCACACCATGTTTTGGGTCTTCATTCAGAGCCAAGTACAATATTGTAGAAATTGTATGAGATTTGCTAGTTTTTCCTTCGTATTTGGCATTTCATATTCATGTGTGTTTATTATCCTAGAGACTTTATATTTTGCTTCTGATAAGTGTCAAGGACGTTTTATTATAGTTTATTTTTAGGGTTAAGCAGCAGAATGGTGATGGAGTGTATGGCTTGTCTTCATTCTCAGAGATAAGGGCTCCACCTAGTGGCCATTTGAAAATATGCAAGTAGTAAATAAAAGTTTATTTTTTTGCATTGTTTTACTTTTTGATGGGCAGAATAACTTTGCACCCTGACCTATAATATCCAGTAAACTTAACCTTTCAATGTATGGAAAAAAAAGAACATTACTGACCATAATGAGTTATAATGGATTCACAAAACAAACCATAACTATAGTATGATTTATGAAAAAAAAAACAAAGAAGTAAAAAAAAAGTCATAGCTCCAAAGAATAGTAATTGCTCTAACATAAAAAAAATAACTAATTCCTTTTATAGTGGTTTTTTTTTGTAAACAGTTCAGGGGAATAAATGAGTTCAAAGGGCATTCAGGATATAACAAGACACATACATGACCTGCTATATCCAAATGAGGACAACATTCACACATTCTTGTGATCAGCGTTTATCTCAGCAGTCAGAAAGTCACAGATCTAGTGGTTATATCACCTATTGTGTTAATAGGCAAAAGCTTGTTATAACCGTAATACCCCTTTATAACCAATAGGGGGCTCACTGCATAATGATGTATTCTTGAACATAATGGGATCTGTATGCATTTCTGTGCAGTGAGCTCCCTCTAATGGCTGCTGTGTGTTATGTCTTACCTGATGATGTCGATCTCCTTGAGGACCCTGAGTCTAAATGATCAAGACCGACTGAAACAGTGATGCCTGGACAGTAATAACAGATGTATCAGAGCTGGAAGAGCAATGATTGGAGTAGCAGAGTTGTTATAGCGGAGCTGGAACAATGGCGACTTAATAGTAGGGCTTTAGCACCAATTGCTGATGTAGCAGAGCTGAGCTTGCAGTGTATAGGGGCAGGAACACAAACTACCTGAATACTCTGGCAGCGGCCCACTGCCTGAGCCAGATGTAAATGATTTGGGCAAGCGAAATCTCAGAAGCACGTCACGATGCCATGGCAAGAACTAATGAGGACCTATTAAGACTCAATAAAAATATAATGACTCTAGACACATTATTTTAACTCTTTAACTATTCTACATGAAATATTTACATCATAGACTGTACTTCTATCATTTTAAATGGGAGGTTAGAAAGTTGAAAAAATTAAACTAGCTGGAGGAAGTTATCTAAAATACGCACAAAAACCCCTCTTAAATGACGTTAGTACATCCCCCATCACTCCACTGCAGATGCTGGGGGGCCCACACTGGTCTCTGTTACTGTACTACAGTAATGGCTGTAGTACCAGATCATCAATAGAGGAAAGCCAAAAGACCTGCCAGGAAAAAAGCAAATCAACCCCAAAGTGGAAGAGGCTCTAGCTCATTTCTTGCAACTGGATTGATTTCTTTATCCATGACTCCAGTTTTATTTAGTATTTTTAAACCCCTCGAGACCACAATGATAGGAATACAAAGTAAACATTTTACTTATATTTTTCTCGTCAATATAGTAGAGCAACGCCTGAGAAAAATTATTTGAGCACTGATCCTGTCATGTTTCACAACTTGGCAATCATACATTGTATTGTATCTTTGTTGTTGCATTGCAATGCAATAAGTTTTACCTTTTAGAAGTTTGTCCTCCTTCTCTCCCTGTCTGACTCCCTAGCTCTTCCCCATTCTGTGTAAGTCAGCCATATTCTGAAGCTCATGCCTTGAATCTCTGGTTCAGTATTATTTTTTTTCACCTACCGTAATAGTGCAATTCAGCATGAAAATAATTCCTTGTTTTGGAATCTTCATAAGTTCCTCTGCAGTTGAGTCAAGCTATCTGATAAAATCTCTCTGTGTGAGTACTGGTACATAGAATGCAAAACAGGAGAAGAGGACGCACAACCAACAATAAGGAAGTGGGTGATACATTAAGTATCAAGAGAATACTAACCAAAAGGAAAAAGGGATACCAAAGAGATGAGCACACACCTAAAATTAATACATTTTATTGCATATATATACTCACAAACCACTATAAAACCATTAAAAGCGAAAATACCAACAATGAAAATATTTTTTTATTTAGTGTTTTTGTCTTGGGTTTTGTTTGTTTAGTGGCCAGTGTTAACATGCGCCACGCTGCATGCACATCAACTTATATTCCAGTTCATATCTTTATTTTAGTTTTTTTTGCACTTTGAGCTGGACATTACATTCATGTAGTTCCCCTACGCTGGGTGTCCATTAGCCTGGTCTCAGTACTTCTCATCCCTTATTCACATTTTTCGTCACTTGACAAGTGGTAAAGTTTTAAAATTAGAGGTTAGGACCATCCTGAATAGGGTCACCTTGACGTGGTTGGACGGCTTTTAATTTTTTAAGAAAATTATGTTAACAAAGTACCCTATATTATTTTCAGGCACTATTGGTATTTATTTACTGGAGGGTGTTTGCATGTTCTGTTTTTGTCTTGGGTTTTCTCTTAATGAATTTGGCACATCTTGGCCCTGAATCAAGATTTGTATATATACCCCCAGAGTATATGACAAAAACAGATTGAGTGTTCCATCTAAGCTGTATAGTCTGGAACTGTTAGGGTTAAAAAAAAACTAAAACTAACAGACAGATACAATGAGTATTAGGCTTATTAACCTCATGTTGCTTTAACGCCTTTATTTATAGAGTGCACAACTTAGAGGGGGGCTCTGGACAGGATTCCCTAATACTTGGTTGTACAGTCTTTGGCAATAGTGACAGCCTTCAGACATTTTTGTAGTCATATTTATGCTTCTTACGCTTGTGTCTTGGAGGTTTCTACCACTTTTCCAAAGCAATTCTTTCAAGCTCTTGTATGTTTGCAGTTTTCTTTTTCCCAGTGGCTGATTTCAGCTCTCTCCGAAGATTTTCAATTGAATTAAGCCAGGACTCAAAACTGCCTAAAGAGTCAATGTTTTCCTTCTTAATGCACACTTGGATGTGTGATTTGGATCCTACTGGAGGTTCTATTTAGTTTTAATCAAACTTAGTCTCCTCACCCTTATGAGCACATTTCATTTTCGAATGCTCAGAAAATCTTCTGATTTTATTGTTACTGAAACACATTCATGTCCTCCAATTGGATCTTCCACCATGTTTCATTTTGTGGAGTTACAGTGGGGCAAAAAAGTATTTAGTCAGTCAGCAATAGTGCAAGTTCCACCACTTAAAAAGATGAGAGGCGTCTGTAATTTACATCATAGGTAGACCTCAACTATGGGAGACAAACTGAGAAAAAAAAATCCAGAAAATCACATTGTCTGTTTTTTTATCATTTTATTTGCATATTATGGTGAAAAATAAGTATTTGGTCAGAAATAAACAATCAAGATTTCTGGCTCTCACAGACCTGTAACTTCTTCTTTAAGAGTCTCCTCTTTCCTCCACTCATTACCTGTAGTAATGGCACCTGTTTAAACTTGTTATCAGTTTAAAAAGACACCTGTGCACACCCTCAAACAGTCTGACTCCAAACTCCACTATGGTGAAGACCAAAGAGCTGTCAAAGGACACCAGAAACAAAATTGTAGCCCTGCACCAGGCTGGGAAGACTAAATCTGCAATAGCCAACCAGCTTGGAGTGAAGAAATCAACAGTGGGAGCAATAATTAGAAAATGGAAGACATTCAAGACCACTGATAATCTCCCTCGATCTGGGGCTCCACGCAAAATCCCACCCCGTGGGGTCAGAATTATCACAAGAACGGTGAGCAAAAATCCCAGAACCACGCGGGGGGACCTAGTGAATGAACTGCAGAGAGCTGGGACCAAAGTAACAAGGCCTACCATAAGTAACACACTACGCCACCATGGACTCAGATCCTGCAGTGCCAGACGTGTCCCACTGCTTAAGCCAGTACATGTCCGGGCCCATCTGAAGTTTGCTAGAGGGCATTTGGATGATCCAGAGGAGTTTTGGGAGAATGTCCTATGGTCTGATGAAACCAAACTGGAACTGTTTGGTAGAAACACAACTTGTCGTGTTTGGAGGAAAAAGAATACTGAGTTGCATCCATCAAACACCATACCTACTGTAAAGCATGGTGGTGGAAACATCATGCTTTGGGGCTGTTTCTCTGCAAAGGGGCCAGGACGACTGATCCGGGTACATGAAAGAATGAATGGGGCCATGTATCGTGAGATTTTGAGTGCAAACCTCCTTCCATCAGCAAGGGCATTGAAGATGAAACGTGGCTGGGTCTTTCAACATGACAATGATCCAAAGCACACCGCCAGGGCAACGAAGGAGTGGCTTCGTAAGAAGCATTTCAAGGTCCTGGAGTGGCCTAGCCAGTCTCCAGATCTCAACCCTATAGAAAACCTTTGGAGGGAGTTGAAAGTCCGTGTTGCCAAGCGAAAAGCCAAAAACATCACTGCTCTAGAGGAGATCTGCATGGAGGAATGGGCCAACATACCAACAACAGTGTGTGGCAACCTTGTGAAGACTTACAGAAAACGTTTGACCTCTGTCATTGCCAACAAAGGATGTATTACAAAGTATTGAGATGAAATTTTGTTTCTGACCAAATACTTATTTTCCACCATAATATGCAAATAAAATGATCAAAAAACAGACAATGTGATTTTCTGGATTTTTTTTTCTCAGTTTGTCTCCCATAGTTGAGGTCTACCTATGATGTAAATTACAGACGCCTCTCATCTTTTTAAGTGGTGGAACTTGCACTATTGCTGACTGACTAAATACTTTTTTGCCCCACTGTAGATCACAGAATATTTTCCCAGAATGATTGTGATTTGTCTATGTAGCTTTTGGCAAAGTTCAGTATGCTCTATTTAATGCCTTTCTTTAACCAGTGTGGTCCTCCTTGACCTTTGACCATAGAGGTCTATTTTGTTTCGTGTGCGGCATAAGGCACAAGTGGAACCTATCACTCAAAATTACTTCATCTCAGCCTAAAGTTCTTTGGATGATGTGCATGATTTCTTTGTCACCTTTCAAGCCAACCTTTGCAGACCTCACTCACCATTTTTTCTCTTTCTACCCTGTCCGAGAAGGTTCGTAACTCATCCATGAGTAGCACATTTCTTGATGACATCTTGAACTGTTGGAACTGGAATGCCCGGGTCTTCGGTGATAGTCTTATACACTTAAAACTGTTTGTACTTGGTGATAAAAACATTTCTCATCTGCTCAGAATGCTTTTCTGGTTTTCCAATATGAAAAAGGAACATGTAATCAGACTGGTCTTTGTAATCTTCAAAGCCACCATTCATAGGTCAAAGCCAAGTAACTGCTAAGTACACCCCAATGAAACTCTTAGGAGCAAAGCTACATTTTAGACTAAAAGTACTAATGAGCAAAAATTCAACCACAGGTAAGTCTGTTCATTCATTTCTAAACATGTGTCCACACAGCTAACTGTAAAATGGTGTTAACAAAGAAAACTCCCCGCTTCATGCTGTTAGCAATGGCACCACATGGAAGAGAAATGTCACAAGACCTGAGAATGAAAATCACTTCTTTACACAAGAAAAGGTGAAATCTACAAAGCAAAGCTTACTTATCAGTCAGAATACTGGAGCAAAAGTGATACAAAAATTTAACCAAGATGGAACTGCCACCATCTCACAAAGCCGTTCAGGTGACCACGGTAGTTATCACTTAAACATGAGCGTCTTCAGATGAGAAGGATTGAAGAAAATCAACATGGAAGTTCTTTGCAGTTAGCTAAAGAAGTATAGAGCCAAACTGGGATAAATATTTCCCATGATACATACACTGCAGAGGAATGTCATGCATGGGGGTTGTGATGAAAAATATGAAGATACTGGGACTCTATGTTCTGGAGTGAAGAGACCAAGATAATTGCTTTTGGAACTGATGGCTTGAAAATTGTATTGTGTCACAAAGGAAAAATGCATGGGGCCTAAAGTGAGACATGGTGGTGGCTCTAAATTTAAAGAGAAGATGATACCTTCTCTCTGCCCTTGTTAGACGTGCACTTTTTGAAAGATGTCAATGATGCAAAACCCACATCTGTTGCATTTCTGAAGAACAGGCTGAAAGGGATTCACTGGCCAATTGTCTCCTAATGTAACACCAACCGAACACCTATGAGGAATCCTGAAGAAGCAAGTTGTCACCACTCTCCATACAGCATTAAGGCTCTAAAATAGGTCGTTGGAAAAAGATAGATGTTGCAATATGTCGCCAACGTGTTAATTCCATGCCTAAAAGACTTGGTGCTGTCCTTTAAAATCATGGATGTCATATAAAATACAAGATGGATTAAGTTTCGAGTTGGGGTGTGTTCATTTGTGCATTAACTAATTTGAGCAAACCTGAAGATTTTGTAATGAAAGTTTTTTATGGGTAAAATAAAATGTTCTATGAAGTTCAGTTTTGTCAAAAATATTGGAAATTGTTCTTGTGTTCAGTGAGATACTAATTAAAATTTTACTTTTGAAAAGGGGGTGTACTCATTTATGCTGCACAAATCTAGTGGAACCAGTGATCCTAATACCCATCTCCGTTTATACGAGGCGACGATCTTTAGCTCTCCGTCAAGCCTTAATGAGGTAAGGTAAGATGTTATGTATGATTATTTATTTTATGTATTCGCCTTTTATTGAGGTTGTGGTTTCTGCATCGTATGTATCGGACCAAACACGAGGCGCCAGAGATCATCATCTTCGGCAAGAAATTGAAAGGCCGCAACGCTTGTTAAACTATAAACATTGCGATTGAGCAGCTCGTTCGGGTTTATGTGCTTTGTCTTTAGGTTTCAGTACTGATCATTTTAATGTATATTTATGGCTGAACCCTATGAGCGGAGGAGAAAATCATTAGTGCATGTGAACCTCTCCCCGTACATTGTGAAGCTTTATCCTTGGCTTTCATTGATTTGTTTCCAGTATGGAGGCGCAGTAATTTGAAGTATGCTTTAATCAATCCATTTTAATAGACTGCCCGGTACGCTTAGTAAATCAGGTCTGGCAATCTTATGGTATACTAACTAAAACCACATGCTGCCAGTATACTTCACTTGTAATATTAATTTGTGAACTATAGGGAGCTTTCCAGATATTATGCTATTCTTTATGAAGAATGGCTGTAATCCATTATATTCAGCCCTAAACTGTGTGGTATATGAGGTTACTCTTATATTAACCCCTTGCCAGTGGGTCCAGCAACAAGTAAAATATTTAATTTTTAATAAAATTATAATTCTAATCCTCGACAGGCATCAGTCCTAGAATATTTTTTTTTTAGGCATTAGTACCATATTTTTTGGACTATAAGATGCCCTTTTTTCCCCAAAATGTTTTGGGGAAAATGGGGGTGCATCTTATAGTCTGAATATACTTACAAGTAGTGTGGCGGCAGCAGGGGTCAGGCAATTCTGCGGCGGTCTGACGCTGCAGGGCGTTGATCACACTCTCTTCCCAGGCTGGTTGGGCAGGTTCAGCGATGCTCTGTGGTGCAGGGGCATTTTGTGAAAGCCCGAAGAATTCAGCTTGAAAGTAACCTTCTTCTGGAATCTTCCTAAGTGCCTCTGCAGACGAGTTCAAGCTTTCAGACGATATTGCTATGTGTGAGTACTGGTACATACTAAGGCAGCCTGAAAATGGTGTCTCAAGCACCCTACACTCGCACCCTAGCTATGAAGTCAGAATAGTAAAAAAGACTTCTGCCAGATTCATCTGTAAGCCGGATTACCGCTTCTGTAAAGATTGATAGCATGTTTACTCCCTGTAAGAAGTCAACAGTGTGTGTATAAAGCATAACAGCACAGTCTCCCTCAATATAGGCCCTGCTGCCATCCAACAGCTCACCTCACTATACAGAACCATTCCGCCTATATAGGCCTAATCCATCCACGTCACTCATCAGGTTGGTCGCTGAGATTATATTTTTGTGCTATATCTAAAACTTGTGATTAGAAATACTTGGTTTTACCCTACATATGTCAGCTGCTATAGTTATCTATAATTATTGATTATATGGCTTGTATATATTTCCTGGAATGGGCTCTATACATACTTGGCACATTATACTCCTTGCAATATATTATTATCTAATTAATTTATCATGATTATTCAGATGCACAAGCGCTTTATACTGCCCCTAGTATTGTTTTACTAGTTATCTGCATTTCTCAGCCTTCTTTGTCCTTCTTTCTCTCCATTGCATGCTCTTTTTTATCCCATGGATCTTGTGCCCCTGTATGGACGTGGCACATTGGTGTCGCTTTTCTCCCCCATTGTAAATAACTATGTTTTGCCTTTTACTCGTTATGGTTTTATGAAATATGTTAATAAAGATTTTTGATATTTTTAATACGCTCCTGTGTTCAATTTCTTCTTGGGTTAATATTACCGTTATGGATGAGCGCTAAAAATTGAGTGGTTTTCTGTTTTCTGATTACTATAATAAACTCTGTCAGCGTTTGAGCCCATTGTCATCTAAGGCTTCTTTCACACTTCCGTCGGTACGGGGCTGTCACGAAGCGTCAGGGAGACGTACTGACGGACGTTGTGAAAATTCGGCACAACGTGGGCAGCGGATGCAGTTTTTCAACGCATCCGCTGCCCATTCAAAAATCCCGGGGAGGAGGGGGCGGAGTTCCGGCCGTGCATGCGCGGTAGGAAACGCAGGACCCGACGTACAAAAAAACGTTCTCTTGAACGTTTTTTCGTGATGACGGTCCGCCAAAACACGACGCATCCAGTGCACAACGGACGCGACGTATGGCCATACAAGTCTGAGGGAAAAAAAACACATCCTGCGGGCACATTTGCAGGATGCGTTTTTTTCCAAAACGACGCTTTGCGACGGAGGCCAAACGACGCAAGTGTTAAAGTAGCCTTAGTGTGATCCGATTCTCCCACATGATAGAATTGCAGCAGAAGTGCGGAGAAGACGTTGAACTTAATTTCTAGATCTTCTCCATTGTCTCTATGAGTGTACATTGGACTGCACTTGGATGTTTCACATCACCCATAGACTTGCATGGGTATATTCGAGATCCGAGTATTGGAACCACTTGCAGCATGCTGCGATTGTTTTCTCATACAACATGAGAAAATATTCACAGGTCTGCACTGCCCATAGTATAACATTGGACAGAGTGCTTCCTATAAAACATCGGATAGTGCTCGGTATGAAAGCATCTTTCTCAATAACTTGTTCCTCACTGGGCCTAACCTCAACAGCACCCTTATAAGAATACTGATTGGCTTCAGACCAGAACCTGTTGCAGTAATGGCTGACATCCCGCAAATGTTTCATTGTTTTGTTGTGAGGGAAGACAGTAGAAACTACCTCAGGTTCCAATGGCGCAGGACAATTCCATCCACAATGAGGTCATAGATTATCGGATGAAAATACATTTCTTTGGCAACAGACCCTCACCTGACTGAGACGGACAGCCCATGAAGGTGACACTACGGATCTGATGCTCATCTATTTGTGGAAAAGAACTTCTACATACCGTATTTTTCGGACTATAAGACGCACCGGACCATAAGACGCACCACAAATTTTGGGTGAAAATTGCAGAAAAAAAGATTTTTTATAAGATGGTGGTCCGTCTTATTGTCTGAATTTACAGTATCTTACCTGAGGGCTGGCGATGGCAGAGCAGGGTCACAGGAGGCATGGTGATGAGGTACGGAGTGCACCTGAGCAGGGTCCCTTCCTGCTTAGGTGGGCGATGCCACGGCCTGGTGTCCATGGGGGGGTTGCAGCAGAGGTGCGGCGGCGGCAGAGGTGCGGGGATGATGAGTGGTATGGCGTGAGCAGGGTCCCTTCCACAGGTGAGGTGACACAGGGGCCCGGTATCCAATGTGAGCAGCAGAGCCGGGTTAATTACCGGTTTCTCGGTGGCAGCGGCCATCTTCCTGAGGTCGCGCGTGCACAGATGGAGTGCTCTGCTTCCCGTGGCTTCAGGAAAATGGCCGTGGGAGGCAGCGCGTGTGCAGATGGAGATCGCAGTGGCCATTTTCCTGAAGCCGAGTTTGCAGATTTAGATCTCGGCTTCAGGAAAATGGCCGCCGTGATCTCCATCTGCGCACGCGCTGCCTCGAGTGGCCATTTTCCTGAAGCCCCGGGAAGCAGAGCACTCCATCTGCGCACGGGTGGCCTCAGGAAGATGGCCGCCACCACCGGTAATGCCATGATTCACCCGGCTCTGCTGTTTACCGGGCTGCTGCATCACCTCACCTGTGGAAGGGACCCCGCTCATGCCATATCACTCACTGCGCCTCCTCATCCCCGCACCTCTGCCGCCACTGCACCTCTGCTGCCGCCACACCACTGCCGGTAAGCCTGTATTCCAACTATAAGATGCACCCCCCATTTCCCCCCCTTTTTTTGGGGGAAAAAGTGCGTCTTATAGTCAGAAAAATACGGTTGATGATGGACTTAAGTCTTTGCCCACAAGTGAAGTGGCAATTGATCTGCTCTCCAGAACACAGGAAATACTATCGGCAGCAAACTTCAAACTTCACAAGATCATCTCCATCAGCCAGGTGGTAATGAAATCATTTACATCTGAGGACCATCCAACAAACGTTATTATTAAATTTGCAAAAATGTCTACATTTTTGTTTTTTTCCAGTCAAGACGGGGTGCAGAGTGTACATTAATGAGAAAAAAATGAACTTTTTTGAATTTACCAAATGCCTGCAATGAAACAAAGAGTGAAAATTTTAAATTGGTCTGAATACTTTCCGTACCCACTGTACATATTATGGCAAGTCCTCCTATGGTTCTGCTGGAGTGAGGGCTATTCTGTTCTGATCGATTGATAGTGGACACAAGCATGACACAACATTCTGTTAGATATTGTATCAGTTCATTACAGTAACACTCTGGTATATAATTGCTTATATAGCGCCATTAATTCTACAGTGCTTTACAGACATTATCATTCGTGTCCCCATTGGGGTTCACAATCTACAGTCCCTATCAGTATGTCTTTGGAGTGTGGGAGGAAACCAGATGCAAACACGGGGAGAACATACAAACTCCTAGAAGATGCTGAACACAGAACCTCAGCTCTGCAAAGCAATAGTGCTAACCACTGAGCCAGGTACGGACTGGGGCTGAAATTCAGCCCTGGCATTTGCAATCACACAGGCCCATGTTGTCCCCATCTCCATGAGCCAAATGATGTATATTACTAATATTACCCTAGATGGAAGAAAGGAAGATTTACTACAGGACCAATATTTCTAATGATACCCATGGCCTGCTGGGGTAAGTGACGGAGTCAGCGACTTTGTGCTCCATCACAACTCTTAACAGTATGGGTGTCTTGAAAACACTAATTTTGTTAACAACGTAGCAGACAAGGCAGCCCACGACCAGACAGGCCCTTCTGGCATTTGCCAGAATTGCCAAATGGCCAGTCCGGCCCTGCACTGAGCCACTGTGCTGCCCTACACATACGCGGCTTGCTGACAATTTTAGTCGATGGCATGAATTAGAGTATTAGAGCAATTAGCTGGATCTAATGAAGGTGTGGCACCCCAGGAGTCCGGTTGCCAAAGTGGCATTGCCTCCCTCTCAGGTGATGCCATGCCTGGAAGGAAGGAGGGATACCATTAGCAGGTAATACAATCAGCATGCAACACCTTTCCTACTCCAGACCAGAAGGGGGATCTCTATTACCTGATTTCAGGGGAGCTTCCCTATAAATTCTGGCCTGGAGGCGGAGTTAGTCAGTTTAAGTCAGAGTCTGAGACAGTGAAGGAGGAAGATGTAAGTGAGGAGAACCTGAGGGATTGGAGCTGCGACTGAGCTCACCCCAGGACTGAGCGCCAAAGACCAGACACTGGAGTCCGTGGTTCTGTGGGAACTGCAGGCCCAGCAACTAAATCCAGAGGTGGCAAGTCTCCTGGCCCCAGCCGACACCCTGAGGCACAGCAGCATACTAGAGCCCAGAATCACCACGAGGGAGTGACATCTGGAATAGGCTCAAGCTGCCTGCCATGCGAGGAATGTTCTATTTCATAGACAGACAGCAATAGGGACTTGTGGAGAGCTTAAGACATCAAGAACCTAGGAAACAGCGCAGAGGGAAGGCCTCCAAATCCACCTGGCTAGGTGGGTCCTGAAATGCTTCCAGGCTGCCTGGACCTCCATGATCACCTGTCACCAGTGCCCCAGACTGCTCCTGCAGTTAAAGGTAAAGAAACTACAGTCCTTGTATCCTCCAATTATTTCCTGCACCCTCATTCCTGCACTCCAACGTCCACCATCCCTCATAAACTGTTCTGGTAGTCCTGGGGCTCCGCTCCACCTGTGGGGAGCCGAACAATCTCAGCTGCAACACCACCGGCCCCAGCGGTCCCCTTAAGCAGCGTCGGCCATCTATAGCCGATCACCACAGGTGGCGTCATATGAAATCCCCTACAAACATTTCCTCATCACTTTTATTGCACGCCCAGGGCCACATACCGGGTCACTGCTGCTGTGACCACCCCTTTAAGAATCGTCCGACCCAGTTTCGAGTACCCCATGGCACTAGCGGTTGTTGCAAAGGTCAGCAAGTGACTCCCAAATGCTTCAATCATGCTGAGCCCAATTTACTTGACATACTTCTTGTGCTTAGCTGTACCCACCATGGAAACAGTCAGTTGTACTCAATGCTGTATCAAAAATAAAATCCAGAAGATTGTATATATACTGTATATAAATTAATTTGCATTTTGCAGTGAGAAATAAGTATTTGATCCCTCTGGCAAACATAGGCTTAATACTTGGTGGCAAAACCCTTGTTGGCAAGCACAGCAGTCAGACATTTTTTGTAGTTGATGATGAGGTTTTCGCACATGTCAGGAGGAATTTTGGTCCACTCCTCTTTGCAGATCATCTCTAAATCTTTAAGATTTTTGTGGCTGTCAACTCGGAGCTTCAACTCCCTCCATGAGTTTTCTATGGGATTAAGGTCTGGAGACTGA
Source organism: Ranitomeya variabilis (assembly GCF_051348905.1). Lineage (NCBI taxonomy): Eukaryota > Metazoa > Chordata > Amphibia > Anura > Dendrobatidae > Ranitomeya > Ranitomeya variabilis. The sequence continues at coordinate 1,104,327,853 of NC_135232.1, read as the reverse complement.
CTAGGCCACTCCATAACCTTAATGTGCTACTTTTTGAGCCACTCCTTTGTTGCCTTGGCTGTATGTTTTGGGTCATTGTCTTGCTGGAAGACTTAGCCACGAGATATTTGTAATGTCCTGGTGGAGGGAAGGAAGTTGTCACTCAGGATTTTACGGTACATGGCTCCATCCATTTTCCTATTGATGCGATAAAGTAGTCGTGTGCCCTTAGCAGAGAAACATCCCTAAAACATAATGTTTCCACCTCCATGCTTGACAGTGGGGATGGCGTTCTTTGGGTCATAGGCAGCATTTCTCTTCCTCCAAACACGGCGATTTGAGTTAATGCCAAAGAGCTCAATTTTTGTCTCATCTGATCACAGCACCTTCTCCCAATCACTCACAGATTCATCCAAGTGTTCATTGGCAAACTTCAGACAGGCCTGCACATGTGCCTTCTTGAGCAGGAGGACCTTACGGACACTGCAGGATTTTAAACCTTTACGGTGTAATGTGTTACCAAAGGTTTTCTTGGTGACTGTGGTCCCAGCTGCCTTGAGATCATTAACAAGTTTCCCCCATGTAGTTTTAGGCTGATCTCTCACCTTCCTCATGATCAACGATACCCCACTAGAACAGATTTTGCATGGTGCCCCAGATCGATGTCGATTGACAGTCATTTTGTATTTCTTCCATTTTCTTACTATTGCACCAACAGTTGTCTGCTTCTCACCCAGCGTCTTACTTATGGTTTTGTAGCCCATTCCAGCTTTGTGCAGGCCTATGATCTTTTCCCTGACATCCTTATAAAGCTCTTTGGTCTTGCCTATGTTGTAGAGGTTAGAGTCTGACTGACTGAGTCTGTGGACAGGAGTCTTTTATAAATGTGACTATGTAAGACGGCTGTCTTTAATGCAGGTAACTAATTGATTAGGAGTGTCTAACTGGTCTGTGGGAGCCAGGCAGGGGATCAAATACTTATTTCTCACTGCAAAATGCAAATTAATTTATATAACTTAAACAATTGGATTTTATCTTTTATATTCTATCTCTCAATGTTAAAATTAACCCACTCTTAAAATTATAGACTGTTCATGTCTTTGTCAGTGGGCAAACTTACAAAATCAGCAAGTGATCAAATACTTATTTCCCTCACTGTATCTAAAGACCGTGAAACTTGTTAAACTGCTGCAGTTCTTCTCCGGTTCACGAGACAGAGCTCACCATGCTTGAGAGTAACCACCGAGTACTAAGCCTTTGTGGAGACTGTAACCACTTATACAATGGGCTAATTTCTCTTTATTTTAATATATGTTGGGGACATGGTGTTGTGGCATTACTAATATATCAGTGTTACATCTTCTCTTCCTACACACGTTAGTGCATCATGTCCTATGTCCTATGCAACCAGAGGTGCCCATCAGATTCCTCCATTAAAAAACGCTGTAAATCGGAAAGCTGCTTTTCGGTTAAAAGGAAGTTGATGGACAGACCTGAGCTGATGATAAATAATAGCAGGAGGCACGAGAACAATTTTAATTGTAGTTATTTTTTTTTTTTCATTCCTACAGGTTATGTGGAGTTCAAAACTTTACAGCGAAACTGGGAGAACTCCTTTAGGTGCACATAGGATTATCACCATACATCTGTACAATTGAAAAGTATCGGCAGGCATAAATGAACTATAACATTTCACTTTCCTTAGTGAAACAGTTCTCCTTCTCCTGGTGCCAGCGATGACCAAGTTTAACTCTTAATGACCCAAATGTCTGGCACCCTTGTCTTATCCCGTCCGCAACTAAGAAAATGTCAAATCCTGACCACACTGTCACGGCCTACAGTGCCCCTAGTAGTCGGATTATTGCTCTGCAGGGTTGTTTAATGTGAATTTATAGAAAACCCATCTGTTTGGTTCCCCCCTCGTTTCAGCTTAGAGTATTACAATAGACAATCTCTTTTATATCCAAATTTACATTAGCATCTGGATACATTAAGAAAAAAAAAAACGATAATGAAACATTGGCATGTTTTATAAAGTGTCCTGAAATTACAGGGATTATTTGATTTTCTTCCTTTGTATAGGCATAAAAGAATCTTTTTGTTGAAGCCAACAGAGCTAGAACAAAACACAAAACACGAAAAAAAAAAATCAAAACAAAAAGAAACCAAGAGCATTGTATTTATATAAAAAAATAGAGAAAACATTGCATCCCTACAATAAAAACATAAATAGAATGAACCGCTGTGACCATAAAAAAAACAGCTAAAAGAAGTTGTAAAATTTAGAGACCTTAAAGCAGTTGCCCACTTTATCTTTATTTTAACACATGCTGTGGACATGATTTTTTGGCACTTACCAGTATATTAGTATTAGGGGTTCTCCTCCTGTACTTGTTTGTTCATCCTTTCACTTGGAGGAGGTTGAGGGACAGGTCTGGTGACATGATCTTCCATCAGCTGCCAATCTGAGTGCAGCCAATCAGGAAGGTGACAGTGAGTAAGTACCACAAAATTATGTCTCCAACCCATTTGGTAAAGATAAAGTGGCCATCCTCTTTATTTAAAATATTAAAGTGAATATTTGGCTTGGAGACCCTAGACCTGCGTTCATGTCCGTAGACCATGGCCACCTGGCCCTGAGTACTGTGAATCTCTTTCTATCTTCATCCCCGACACCTCTTCTGATTAGGAGGCCACTCATAACGTTGTGTGTGCATCAAACCAAAATGTAATAGCGCGACAGGATTTTTTACTCAGTAGAGTCACCATGGATGGTTGTAGGAGATTCGCTCTGCTCTGGCCCGGTGGCCATGGACTATTGAAGTGGCTCCTGGACGAATACCCTGGAAATCATTTTGCTTAGCTCTAAACGCTGCCCTAACAATAAGCTGATATCATGGGGTCCCACTACTGAAATTATCAACAATCAGTTGAAACCTCATAGTAAGTGTTCAATTTGTGACGCCCCAGGGTCCTCGTCGTCACAGTGGCATTGCTTTCCTCATGGGGAGAGTGATGTCACGCTTGGAAGCGATGAAGGATCTTTTTCACCAGGTAACCACATACACACAACACGTTCATACTCCAGGCCAGAAGGGGGAGCTGTGAACCCGGATTAAGGGGAACTTGCTTATATTCTGTCTGGAGGGGAAGTTAATGAGCAGTCTGAAGCAGACAGTGGAGGAGGGAGGATTCTGTCAGAGGACAGAGACGAAGGCAGACTGACATAGAGTGTCAGAAGGTCTGGATTGGCCGTGTAGTCAGAGGTACTACAGCTCCTGGAGAGAGGAAACATAGAAGGAAAGAACAACTTGTGTAAAGTGTGCAGCAGAGAAAAGGCACAGGAGAGTGACACCCGGGGAGCAGAGCAGTGATTTGGCTACCTCCCTGGCTAGCGCAGATTCCAGTAGCTGGAAGACATAGGCTGTGTCGGACTCTAAGAGGCATAGCTGTTATGACCCCAATGGCGAGGGTCTCAGAGGAACGTGGAAGTCTGCAGAATACAAAAATCCAGCTCATAGGGCAGTGGTAACTGGGTTGACCATATATCTACTCCTAACGCCAACACTAGAAGTAGCCGGGGATCATTCCTACGTTGATTCTAGATGACACGCGCCAGCCGGAGAATCTAGCTACCCCTAGTAGAGGAAAACAAAGACCTTTCTTGCCTCCAGAGAAGGGGACCCCAAAGCTGGATAGAAGCCCCCCACAAATAATGACGGTGAGGTAAGAGGAAATGACAAACACAGAAATGAACCAGGTTTAGCACAGAGAGGCCCGCTTACTGATAGCAGAATAAAGAAAGGTAACTTATATGGTCAACAAAAACCCTATCAAAATCCACACTGGAAATTCAAGAACCCCCGAACCGTCTAACGGTCCGGGGGGAGAACACCAGCCCCCTAGAGCTTCCAGCAAAGGTCAGGATATAGATTTGGAACAAGCTGGACAAAAATACAAAACCAAAACAAATAGCAAAAAGCAAAAGGCAGACTTAGCTGATATAACTGGAACCAGGATCAGTAGACAAGAGCACAGCAGACTAGCTCTGATAACTACGTTGCCAGGCATTGAACTGAAGGTCCAGGGAGCTTATATAGCAACACCCCTAACTAACGACCCAGGTGCGGATAAAAGGAATGACAGAAAAACCAGAGTCAAAAAACTAGTAACCACTAGAGGGAGCAAAAAGCAAATTCACAACAGTACCCCCCCCTTAGTGAGGGGTCACCGAACCCTCACCACGACCACCAGGGCGATCAGGATGAGCGGCATGAAAGGCACGAACTAAATCGGCCGCATGAACATCAGAGGCGACCACCCAGGAATTATCCTCCTGACCATAGCCCTTCCACTTGACCAGGTACTGAAGCCTCCGCCTGGAGAGGCGAGAATCCAAGATCTTCTCCACCATGTACTCCAACTCGCCCTCAACCAACACCGGAGCAGGAGGCTCAGCAGAAGGAACTACAGGCACAATGTACCGCCGCAACAAGGACCTATGAAATACATTGTGAATAGCAAACGACACAGGAAGATCCAGACGAAAAGATACAGGATTAAGGATTTCCAATATCTTGTAAGGCCCAATAAAACGAGGTTTAAATTTGGGAGAGGAGACCTTCATAGGAACAAAGCGGGAAGAAAGCCACACCAAATCCCCAACGCGTAGTCGGGGACCCACACCGCGGCGGCGGTTGGCAAAGCGCTGAGCCTTCTCCTGTGACAACTTCAAGTTGTCCACCACATGATTCCAGATCTGCTGCAACCTATCCACCACAGAATCCACCCCAGGACAGTCAGAAGGCTCCACATGACCCGAAGAAAAGCGAGGATGGAAACCAGAGTTGCAGAAAAAAGGCGAAACCAAGGTGGCGGAACTAGCCCGATTATTAAGGGCAAACTCAGCCAACGGCAAGAATGTCACCCAATCGTCCTGATCAGCAGAGACAAAACACCTCAAATAAGCCTCCAAAGTCTGATTGGTTCGCTCCGTCTGTCCATTAGTCTGAGGATGGAAAGCAGACGAAAACGACAAATCAATGCCCATCCTACTACAAAAGGATCGCCAGAACCTGGAAACGAACTGGGATCCTCTGTCTGACACAATATTCTCAGGGATGCCGGGCAAACGAACCACGTTCTGGAAAAACACAGGAACCAGATCGGAAGAGGAAGGCAGCTTAGGCAAAGGAACCAAATGGACCATCTTGGAGAAGCGATCACATATCACCCAGATAACGGACATGCCCTGAGATAGCGGAAGATCAGAAATGAAATCCATGGAGATATGTGTCCAAGGTCTCTTCGGGACAGGCAAGGGCAAGAGCAAACCGCTGGCACGAGAACAGCAAGGCTTAGCTCGAGCACAAGTCCCACAGGACTGCACAAATGACCGCACATCCCTTGACAAGGAAGGCCACCAAAAGGACCTGGCCACCAGATCTCTGGTGCCAAAAATTCCCGGGTGACCTGCCAACACCGAGGAATGAACCTCGGAAATGACTCTGCTGGTCCACTTATCCGGGACAAACAGTCTGTCAGGTGGACAAGACTCAGGCCTATCAGCCTGAAATCTCTGCAACACACGTCGCAGATCCGGAGAAATAGCTGACAAGATAACTCCATCTTTAAGAATACCAACAGGATCAGCGACTCCAGGAGCATCAGGCACAAAGCTCCTAGAAAGAGCATCGGCCTTCACATTCTTTGAACCTGGTAAATACGAGACAACAAAATCAAAGCGGGAGAAAAACAATGACCAGCGGGCCTGTCTCGGATTAAGGCGTTTAGCAGACTCGAGATACATCAGATTTTTGTGATCAGTCAAGACCACCACACGATGCTTAGCACCCTCGAGCCAATGACGCCACTCCTCAAATGCCCATTTCATGGCCAACAACTCCCGATTGCCCACATCATAATTTCGCTCGGCAGGCGAAAATTTCCTAGAGAAAAAGGCACAAGGCTTCATAACAGAGCAACCAGGGCCTCTCTGCGACAAAACGGTTTTCCATTCATCACCTTGCTTAATGCGCACAAGGTTGTACGCACCACGAAGGTCTATCTTGGTGAACCACTTGGCACCCTTAATCCGGGCAAACAAGTCAGACAACAGCGGTAAAGGATACTGAAATTTGACAGTGATCTTATTTAAAAGCCGATAATCAATACAAGGTCTCAAAGATCCGTCCTTTTTTGCCACAAAAAAGAATCCCGCACCAAGAGGGGAAGAAGACGGACGAATATGTCCTTTTTCCAGAGACTCCTTGATATATGAACGCATAGCGGTATGTTCAGGTACCGACAGATTAAACAGTCTTCCCTTAGGAAATTTACTGCCTGGGATCAAATCTATAGCACAGTCACAGTCCCTATGAGGAGGCAGTGCACTGGACTCAGACTCACTGAAGACATCCTGATAATCAGACAAATACTCCGGAACTTCCGAAGGCGTAGAAGAAGCAATAGACACAGGCAGGGAATCCTCATGAATACCACGACAGCCCCAACTTGAGACTGACATAGCCTTCCAGTCCAGGACTGGATTATGGGTCTGTAACCATGGCAGCCCTAAAACGACCAAATCATGCATTTTATGTAAAACCAGGAAACGTATCACCTCGCGGTGTTCAGGAGTCATGCACATGGTAACCTGAGTCCAATACTGTGGTTTATTTGCTGCCAATGGTGTAGCATCAATACCCCTAAGAGGAATAGGATTTTCTAATGGTTCAAGAGTAAATCCACAGCGCTTAGCAAATGAGAGATCCATGAGACTCAGGGCAGCACCTGAATCTACAAACGCCATGACAGGATAAGATGACAGTGAGCAAATCAAAGTTACAGACAGAATAAATTTAGGTTGCAAATTACCAACGGTGACAGGACTAACAACCTTAGCTATACGTTTAGAGCATGCTGAGATAACATGTGTAGAATCACCACAGTAGTAGCACAAGCCATTCCGGCGTCTATGAATTTTCCGCTCATTTCTAGTCAGGATTCTATCACATTGCATTAAATCAGGTGTCTGTTCAGACAACACCATGAGGGAATTTGCGGTTTTTCTATCACATTGCACCGAATTAGGTGTCTGTTCAGACAACACCATGAGGGAATTTGCGGTTTTGCGCTCCCGCAACCGCCGGTCAATTTGAATAGCCAGTGCCATAGTATCATTCAGACCTGTGGGAATGGGAAAACCCACCATAACATTCTTAATGGCTTCAGAAAGGCCATTTCTAAAATTAGCGGCCAGTGCACACTCGTTCCAATGTGTCAGCACGGACCATTTCCGAAATTTTTGGCAATACACTTCAGCCTCGTCCTGCCCCTGAGACATAGACAGCAAGGCCTTTTCTGCCTGAATCTCAAGATTGGGTTCCTCATAAAGTAAACCGAGCGCCAGAAAAAACGCATCAAGATCAGCCAATGCCGGATCTCCTGGCGCCAGCGAAAAAGCCCAATCCTGAGGGTCGCCCCGTAAGAACGAAATAACAATTTTTACTTGCTGAGCAGAATCTCCTGATGAACAGGGTCTCAGGGACAAAAACAATTTACAATTATTCACGAAATTCCTAAACTTAAACCTGTCTCCGGAAAACAGTTCAGGAATCGGTATTTTAGGTTCTGACCTAGGATTTCTGATAACATAGTCTTGTATGCCCTGCACACGAGTAGCCAGCTGGTCCACACTTGTAATCAAGGTCTGGACATTCATGTCTGCAGCAAGCATAGCCACTCTGAGGTAAAGGGGAAGGAGAAAAAAAAAAACTCAGAATCTTCTTTCTTATAATCCCTCTTCTGCAATGCATTAAACATTTAATGTTGGCCTGGCAAACTGTTATGACCCCAATGGCGAGGGTCTCAGAGGAACGTGGAAGTCTGCAGAATACAAAAATCCAGCTCATAGGGCAGTGGTAACTGGGTTGACCATATATCTACTCCTAACGCCAACACTAGAAGTAGCCGGGGATCATTCCTACGTTGATTCTAGATGACACGCGCCAGCCGGAGAATCTAGCTACCCCTAGTAGAGGAAAACAAAGACCTTTCTTGCCTCCAGAGAAGGGGACCCCAAAGCTGGATAGAAGCCCCCCACAAATAATGACGGTGAGGTAAGAGGAAATGACAAACACAGAAATGAACCAGGTTTAGCACAGAGAGGCCCGCTTACTGATAGCAGAATAAAGAAAGGTAACTTATATGGTCAACAAAAACCCTATCAAAATCCACACTGGAAATTCAAGAACCCCCGAACCGTCTAACGGTCCGGGGGGAGAACACCAGCCCCCTAGAGCTTCCAGCAAAGGTCAGGATATAGATTTGGAACAAGCTGGACAAAAATACAAAACCAAAACAAATAGCAAAAAGCAAAAGGCAGACTTAGCTGATATAACTGGAACCAGGATCAGTAGACAAGAGCACAGCAGACTAGCTCTGATAACTACGTTGCCAGGCATTGAACTGAAGGTCCAGGGAGCTTATATAGCAACACCCCTAACTAACGACCCAGGTGCGGATAAAAGGAATGACAGAAAAACCAGAGTCAAAAAACTAGTAACCACTAGAGGGAGCAAAAAGCAAATTCACAACACATAGCTGAAACCGGCAGGACAGCTAAACTTTAAGTTACCTGTCCGCCTTTACACCAAGGAGGCACAGTGACACATAGAGCCCGGGTCATGATAGAGAACCTATAAAAAGGCTCGAGTCACCTATCATACGGAGGACAGAGAGGAACTGTGAGGACCTTTTCAGAAGGCATAGGCAGCAAGGGACTACAATACCACCGCGCTTTCAGGAAGGCTTTCATCTCCACCTGGTCAGAGGACACTGGATTCGCTTCCAAGCCGGCTGGACCCTGCCTGTACCTGTGATCTGGTGCCCTGGACTGCGGTTGCCTGAAGGTACAGTAAACAAGGTAAAGAGACTGCAAACCTGTGTCCTCGTTCTTTACTGCACCATTCACCATATCCATCTACACACAGGAGCCCTGAGGACCTACTTTACCTGTGGGAAGTTATACCATCTAGCTGCCATACCATCACCCCAGAGCACTCCTTTAAGCAGCGTCGGTCCCTACTGACCGAATACCACAGGTGGCGTCACAAACAACAGACTTTATTCACAATTCCCCTTAAAAGACCGTTCCCCTTTGTTTGAGCGCCCAGGGCCACGGACCGGGTCGCAGCCACCGTGACATTTCCTTTAAGTGCGACCGGACCCGGTGCTGAGTACCCCACTGCCCAGGCGGGCGACTCAATTTTGGCTACACGAACAGGATACTTTATTCACAATTCCCCTTAAAAGACCTTTCCCTTTAATTGGGTGCCCAGGGCACGGATCGGGTCGCAGCCACCGTGATATTCCCTGTAAGAGCGACCGGACCCAGTGCCGAGTACCCCAGGCCCTGGCGGGCAACCCAAATTCTCATAAAGAGCCTCTAGCAGAAAAATGGAGTTGTACAATGGTTTATGTTGAAATACATAGGCTGTCCATGTAATGCTCAGGCTTACCTGACCTTTCAAAGATTAATGGAGTATTTTTTTTTAAAAAAAGGTTTCCAAATCCAAACGATATCTTTAAGCTCTTCCCAACAAACACCATGGATGTATGGCACACGTCGGGTTTGGGGTTATGAAGCAGGCTCAAGTGCTTTGATATAAAGCCGACATCTGCCTATAGCTGCAGTAACTGGAGCTGACTGATCCGACATCTGGTAAATTAATAAATAGGCTGCAAACGTACAGTGCAATATTGCCAAAAAAGCTACAAAAATGCATTGCTATCAAAAGAGGTGACAAAAAATTGGATGATTCAAATGTTTTTTTTCGTAATCATTAATGGCCAAAATTTCAAAGTGTTTATAAAAACAAGCAACTTTTTAATTTACCTCTTATTTCAAATCCTGTCCTTTCCCAAGATATGAGGAATTTTTAATTCTATTGTTTATATTTCATTGACTAGGTTACTGGACACCTCTACTGTCTACGATTGAAGGCTCTATGCTATAGAGGTTGCAAGTGCTGCTCTGAAGCTGGCTGGATTACTTGGTTGATTAGGAGATCCTGAGCTCCTCTGATGCTGCAGAATTCAGACTTCAGTCATAGAGAGGTATTCACATTAGACACGTTAGGACCCATCAGTTTTGAGACCACCTTGTCATTGGTTGCTGCGCATGCATGAATTGGTCAAATTATGTGCTAAGCTGTGGAGAAACAGGGTCAGTGGGTGCTCTCGTCCGCTGGCCCGGCTGTCTTTAGCAAGACTGCATGGACCACGGCTCATACCACTGAACGCCCATCTCCCAGTGGGCAATACACTACACAGACAACACAGGGTTAAGGTAAAACAGTGTGGCAATACTTTATTGAACCACAGCACACAATAGCAAACAGAACACTCCCACCAACCACCCCAAGATGGTGGACACCACAGGGCCTCACCCTTCCGCTGACTCGTCGAGACAATGGTAGATGTTATGTCAGAGCTCCCAGGGTCGCTACTCCATCTGTGGATGAACGCACAGAGAAGGGGTAACGACAAGCATAGGGAGATGACCAAGAACTGGCCATAGAGTCCATACAAGGTCCAAAGCCAGTTGACACGATGTCAGAGCTCCCAGGGTCGCTACTCCATCTGTGGATGAACGCACAGAGAAGGGGTAATGACAAGCATAGGGAGATGACCAAGAACTGTCCATAGAGTCCATACAAGGTCCAAAGCCAGTTGACACGAGAGTCACCACCTGGCTTATCTGACCATCTCCATGGAACCAGGCGACCAGCGGGTCCCAACCCTTGCTTTCTCCAAACATATCCATGGTTCAGAGATGGTCACTGGATCAGATCTGTGTCCTTCCAACCGGAGCCGAAAACCCCTGGGTTGTTTCCTATAGAATCATAGATCAGTGTCCTTCGTGATGGTGTCATGATGAATTGGCTGCAGGTCATGATGAATTAGGCTGCAGTCCTTTCTCTTGTCTGTTGGGTGGTTTGCAGAATGTCTGGCTGATAGCTCTGTGTTACTTCAGTCTCCCAGGATGTGATCTCTGAGTCTTTTTATACCCAAGGCATGTAAGCTATTTTTAGAATTACCCAGGGCCCTTCAGTCCAACATCAAGATAAGGTAAACAATGGTGATGGGATTAAGTAGCACTATTAGCATATAAGCACACATCAATAAACAAAGCTTAACACACCCTATGTACAGTCACTATTAGGCTATGTGCACACGTAGCAGAATTGCCGCGGAAATTTCCGCGGCAATTCTGCGCCTCCTGCCGCGGGTATATCGCATGCAGAATTTGCATGCATATACCCGCAGAAAACTAGCGTTTTGCAAGCATAATTAGCTTGCAGAATGCTAGCGTTTCCCAACCGATCTGTAGCATCGCTTGGAAAACTGACTGACAGGTTGGTCACACTTGTCAAACATAGTGTTTGACAAGTGTGACCAACTTTTTACTATAGATGTAGCCTATGCAGCATCTATAGTAAAAGGTAGAATGTTAAAAATAATAAAAAAAATAAAAAAAAAGGTTATACTCACCTCAGCGGCGTCAGTTCCTAATGCTGTGTGTTCAGGACCTTCCATTGACGTAGCGGTCACGTGACCCGTGGTCATGTGACCGTGACGTCATCGCAGGTCCTTCACACACACCACAGAAGCCGTTGAGGAGGTCGGGCCGCCAGAGGGTGAGTATATCGCTATTTTTTATTTTAATTCTTTTTTTTTTACCACTTATATGGTGCCCAGTCCGTGGAGGAGAGTCTCCTCTCCTCCACCCTGGGTACCAACCGCACATGATCTGCTTACTTCCCGCATGGTGTGCACAGCCCCGTGCGGGAAGTAAGCAGATCAATGCATTCCTATGTGTGCAGAATCGCCGCGATTCCGCAATTTTAATGAACATGCTGCGTTTTTTTCTGGATTGCGATTCTGCTCAGGAAAAAAATGCAGCATGTGCACAAAAAATGCGGATTGCATTCTGTTACATAGGATGCTTAATGTTAGCGTTTTTTTCGCAGTTTTATAGCGTTTTTATAGCGAAAAACCGCGAAAAAAATGCAAAAAATCTGCTACGTGTGCACACAGCCTTACAGACTTACACAGTATGTTAGATAGTATATCAGTTGGCAAGTCTGTCTTCTTGACCCACCAGACATAAACACTTAAATTCACAAGACAATATACAGATAAAAAGCCAGTTCTTTTGGTTTGCAAAAAAACATGGTTGTCTGGGAAATTAAGATACAATCTGGTTTCTACACATAAGCGTCTCATTTTTTCCTAGTATTCAGAAGCAGTATTGCTATATTGCTATTCATATTTCATATATTTCACATTGACATGCTTTAGCATGATAGAGTGCAACTTTTTTTATTATTGTACATGTAGGTAGCTGCTCCTAGTTGGCACCTGTTCACATTAGCTTGGAAGTGCCAGTCAGTCATTTTGTCATTGTGTGTTTGCTTTCTGACTCCACCCTTCAGCATGTGGTGGATTTTAATTGCAGCAAGGTCATACCTACCCATAAAATCAGACTTGGAAAAGAGGTTTTCACATCTACCCATGAATTCATACTTCAGTCTTAGAGAGGTATTCACATTAGACACGTTAGGACCCATCAGTTTTGAGACCACCATGTCGTTGGTTGATGGGCAGATTATGTGCTAAGTGTCTCATTTTTTCTAATATGCAGAAGCAGTATTGCTATTCATATTTCATATATTTCACATTTGCATGGTTTATCTCTACAGAGTGCAACTTTTTTTGTTTATTTCAGCATGAGAGCACACAGTTCGAGCAATCGACAAAGCCATGTTACCATCCCAAATCATCAATTTTAATCACCAGCACGCAAGAAGCCTGAAGGCAGGGAAGGGGTGCAGTCCTGAAGAAAGGATCATGAAAAAACCCTTATAAACCCTGACAGATGTAGAGTGCGGCGCTGTAAGAAGACTGAAATGGAAATTGTACCTTTTTAAAGGTGAAGCTGCTGAGGAAATTGCCAGCAGGCTGTATAAATTGTCGCAACTGCAAGTTCACTAGGTTGTAAAACCCAACTACCTAAGCTTGTTCAAGCTGTTGACTCTTATGATAATGTTTTTACTCATCAACAAACATGCAACAGTATACATCGGGCTTTTTAGTAACAGATCATGATCTGGAGGGAAACATTTTAGCCATTTTGCTATATTTTCTCCTTCCAGAAACCCTCCACAACGATTTACTGTAGCAATAAAATAAATGGTATTTCTAAAATTACATTCACATAGTGCATTTTTTTTTATTTATCAGCAGTTAATTTTTTTTTTAAAGCGATGTAAAAAAAACCAAAGCACACAAGTTAAAAAATACATAAAAATGCATCTAAAAGACTGTATAGTGCGCAGCATTTTTGTTGACAAAACTCTGATTTTTGGTGCAGAAAAATCCATGCTGATACTCAATGTGTGAACACACCCTTAGTACCAGAACGGAGAGCTGTGTCCATGCATATCCTTGATCTGGTTGATCTATAACATGTATAATACCAGCGTAAGTACAGCCGGCCCTTACAGCTAACGGCACTTCATAATTCTCTCCCTAAACATCGCTAAGCAATTAGCCATTTTTTTCCCCTTCTGCCGAGTCTAAATTTTTTGATTGAAAAACATCTCAGTGACCAAAATAATCAGGTCCAAATGTTTTTCTAAAGACAATTAAACACAAGATTATATGGAAAATTGCCTTCAGCTCTTCTACATTAAAATTCCTTCTACGTTCTTAACTCATAAATGTGTATTTCACCCTATTGCTTAGTTTCTAAAACTTCCTTAATGTCAAATATTTTTATTCCTTAAATAGTTAAACGCCATACATAACACACGATTAGAGCGGGACGACTGTTTACAATAATAAATTAGGTACATTAAATCAAGGAAAATACAATTTATTGTTGTTGAAACGTCGTTAAGTAGGTAAATGGAAAAAAAAAAGAAAAATCAATGTATAGGAAATGGTTTATATTTATACTTTACAGGACAAATCAGTCATTTGAAATAATAAAAAAATTCTATTAAGGTTCCCAAGAATGAATATGCTTTTTAAGAGCTAATATATCCCCTATTTGATCCCCCTTGACTCGCTTTCCTGTGTTTTTCCCATTCCTACTGTTATATGTTTATTCACAAACTGAAATGGCCAGAAATGTCCACTCAACCTAAATCTGGCCACCTCCTTGGCCTGTGATTAGTCGAGTGGTATTTCCAAAAATTGTTTTGAGACAGGACCAGGATGAAAGGACCAAAAAGAACCGGGTAAGCATTGGATTGGGATCTGTGGGGGATAGATAACTTTTTTATTACTTTTTTCAAGTTCTGTGAGCTCTTTAAAGGGAATCTGTCAATAGGATCAGCCCTCTTAAGGCTGCGCGTGCAGGTCATAGGTTAATGAATAAAATGATACCTTGATATCTGTGATCGAATGTCTTATTCCAAAGAAATCCACATATTTTTAATACACTGACGAGAAAAAGGGTAACAATGTGTTGAACTTTTGTCTTTCAGGCTCCATATCTCACCATCCATTGCTGCTTCAAATGTCATTTTATAGACAACTAGCTGTACTACCCGGCTTCGCCCGGGTTAATGACTGCTGTTAGCAAAATAGAATGTGTTAACAAAAATTTATTCTGCACACAAAAACCACAAAACAAATAGATAGAAATGTAATTATTAAAAGGCAAAAACTAAGCTAATAGAAGAATTTCACAACATATATTGGCTTTGTTATACTGAGAATGTCTTTGTTGCCTATATTAACCAATCAGAGCTCAGATTAATTAACTGTAGCAAAATAGAAGCTGAGCTGTGATTGGTTGCTATTGGCAGCCTGATAAATCCCCAGCCAACAGGAAGCCCTCCCCCTGGCAGTATATATTAGCTCACACATACACATAATAGACTGGTCATGTGACTGACAGCTGCCGGATTCCTATATGGTACATTTGTTGCTCTTGTAGTTTTTCAGCTTATTAATCAGATTTTTATTTTTGAAGGATAATACCAGACTTGTGTGTGTTTTAGGGCGAGTTTCATGTGTCAAGTTGTGTGTGTTGAGTTGCGTGTGGCGACATGCATGTAGCGACTTTTGTGAGATGAGTTTTGTGTGGCGACATGCGTGTAGCAACATTTTGTGTGTCGAGTTGCATGTGACAGGTTAGTGTAGCAAGTTGTGTGCAGCAAGATTTGTGCATGGCGAGTTTTGCGCATGGCGAGTTTTATGTGTGGTGCGTTTTGAGTATGTGCAAGTTTTGTGTGAGGCAACTTTTGCATGTGGTGCAACTTTTGTACATGTGGCAATTTTTCTGTGTCTGCAAGTTTTGCATGAGGTGTGTTTTTCATGAGGTGAGTTTTGCACGTGTGGCGAGTTTTGCGTGAGCCTAGTTTTGCATATGGCGAGTTTTGCATGTAGCGAGTTTTGCATGTGGCGAGTTTTGCATGTGGAGAGTTTTGCGCGTGGCGAGTTTTGAGTGGTGACTTTTGTGTTTCGACTTTCATGTGGCGAGGTTGGTGTGTGTGTGGTGAAATGTGTGCTGAGGGTCGTATATGTGTTCAAGCATGTGGTAGTGTGAGGCGCATTTTGTGTTTGTGTTCATATCCCCATGTGTGGTGAGTATCCCATGTCGGGGCCCCACCTTAGCAACTGTACGGTATATACTCTTTGGCGCCATCGCTCTCATTCTTTAAGTCCCCCTTGTTCACATCTGGCAGCTGTCAATTTTCCTCCAACACTTTTCCCTTCACTTTTTCCCCATTATGTAGATAGGGGCAAAATTGTTTGGTGAATTGGAACGCACGGGGTTAAAATTTCACCTCACAACATAGCCTATGACGCTCTCGGGGTCCAGACGTGTGACTGTGCAAAATTTTGTGGCTGTAGCTGCGACGGTTCAGATGCCAATCCCGGACATACACACACACATACATACATACATACATACACACATTCAGCTTTATATATTAGATTATCTTGGCTATCTCATACATAAATTTGACTTACAACTATTTAGCTTATTATTAGTTATGCAGATTCTTGTCATGTGACTGCATTGTTAATGTTTAGTATTTTGTAAATCCACCTTTAGCTTTAAACATTGTCTGTATACTTCTGGGAATGCTCTCGACCAAATTCAAGCATGTCTCGACCAAAATCTAATCCCAGGTCTCTTCTACATGTTCCCAAAGTTGGTGCATACTGATCAACTCAGTTGGGTATGTATAAAGCTTTTTTTTCAACTCAACCAACAAAGGTTCAATTGGGATGATGTCTGGGGACTGTTGGGGCCAATCCAGTGTAAGGGGGTTCAAAGGCGGTCCTATCCCCCACACTCGCACCATCATGTTTTGTTGTAATATAAGGTTTTACTGTTGGATTGCATATTTTATGTGTATTGATCTAATGCTCCTGCACAATGTATGTTATTTGACTAGGCAAAGTGTAGATATCTAATAGATACACTAGAGGGAGCACATTGTGTTAGTAGTTTGCACACTGTACATAGTTAATTTAGAAGGGGCCACTGTGGGATAAGATAGGGAGTATTTCTTGTTTTCAAGTAGAGAAGCCTGGGAGCTGAACAGTTCAGGAGGGCCTGAGTGCCCAGATAATCCCGACGGGCTTAAAGCCCGGGACCACACAGTGACCATGAAATTTTCTAAGGGAAGAGCCCAGCTATCCAGGGTCAGCAGGCCAGATCAGCAGCAGAGCAGCAGCAGTGATAGCATTAGTAAGAATTGGAGCTGCAGAAGAAGTCACAGCAGTAACGAAGGGCAAGTCATTCACCATGTGGCGGATCATCGCATGGGCTGATGCCCTCATATCCGTCGCGAAACGGGTGAGGGAACCTCCAAGTGAAGTGAGTCTGAACAGGGAGGACGTTGAGGAACCTATGATACGGTCCATCCCGGGCATGTGCTGTGTGACAAGGAGAAGAGTATAGGGAAAGAGGAAGAAATGTGTAATGCGTAAACTGTTGTTGATGCTGTTATGAAAATGGATGAGCTGCAAAAACATAAAAGTAAAGTTTTGCCTTTGAAGTTTGAAACGGACTCTGTGTCTTTAAATGGAACAACAGCAGCAGTGGAACTTCAGCCAGCCTGATGGGACCCCGACGGTACAGAAGGTGAAGGTATGCTGCAGTGGGGACACTATTTTCATGTGAAGGGAGACCAGGGCACACTAACGCATATTCTCTCGGCCATGACTATGGCCCTGTCTCTGCCCCTCACATCAGCACCTGTACTTCATTGTCATTGACCCATTTCTTAGCCAGTTTTGACGTATGCTTTGGGACTTGTCTCGCTGGAACATTATGTCGTCCTTTTCAAACCTATAATACACGAGAGTACAAAATAACTCGTCTTGTAGGGTACTAACATATAGCTCAGCATTGAGACCTCCATCGATTCTGGTCAAGTATCCAATGCCTTTGGGTGTGAAACAACCTCATATCATCAGGCTTCCTCCACCGAACTTGACAATTTCTTCAATTTCTTTATCCGTTAGTGCCCTTTTTCCCTTGTTTCTTCCAAACCAATTTACACACATTAGAGCCTAGTCTATGGACTTTCATCTCATCACTCCAAATCACCCGTTTTTCTTATGAGGATATTGAAGTCAAGGCTTCTTCACCTTTTTACGGGCCACCATTCTAGGCTAGTGCAATGTGTGGCACTTGGTGCTTGCATCGATGTCTGTGATCTCACTATTATTATGACGCATACAACGTGTTTGTAGTGCCAGAACTGATAGACCTTGGGATGAGCCTAATTAATGACTCTGATATTTTGCCTGGACGTCCACCTCTTGGCTTTTTAATGGATGGATGGACTTCACTTCGTATTCTTCCAACTGTCATGGCGCTCACATGATGCAGTTTGGCAATTTTCTTGACAGAGAGACCGCTATCGATGAGCTGGATGAGGCTATTTCTCTTTTCTTCAGAAATCTTCGTCATAGCTTCTCCTCAATTCGAACCTTTTGCTTTGGAATCAATCAACCTAATAACACACTGAGCTATTAGGGATTGTGATTTGTAGTATACAGGAAGAGAAAGATTTCCACCACCAGGAACAAAACAGTAACAATGCAGTGGCATGGCAAGAATCTGCATAAGTAATCATATGCTAAATAAGTGCAAGTCAAATTGATGTATAAGATAGCCAAGATGATTGTATATAAAATGATGGTAGTCTCAGGATCAAAGCAGTAGTGGTTGGTGAGATATGGAGCCTGAAAGTCAAAAGTTCAAAACATTGTTACCCTTTTGCTCGTCAGTGTATGTAAATAAACTGTTAAGATCTGTGGGGGTGACATAGATCTACCAGAGAATCTTCCTCCAGAGCTTAATTTTACTGTGGCATTACCAGTGTGAGACTTGTAATGACTGGCAGTCTGCTCTCTTGAGCTAAATGTCTCTCTCTGGTAATCCCCCTTTTCATTATAAATAAACTCTGGAGGCAGATTTTCGGAAAGATCTATGTCCGGCCCATAGATCTGAAGGGCTCATTTACATATTAAGAAAAATGTGGATACCTCTGCAATAACACATCAGATATCAAGATATCATTTTATTCAACTTTCTATGATCTGAATGCCATATAGATGGCATAGGCCCCTTTCACACATCAGTTCTTTGCCATCAGTCACAATTCATTCGCTCAACGGATCCGTCGCAGATTGTGGAAAACTGATGCGACGGATTTGTTTTTTCGATGGATCCGACTAGCAGGGATCTGGCTAATTGGATCAGAGCATGCTCAGTTAAAAAAAACGGAATCCGTTGCAGGATTCCATCATCTGGATTCAGCGCCCATAGGTTTCCATTCGAGCAAACGACGGACGGCGACGGATCCATCGCTGTCCGTTTTTTCTACCGACACGAAAAACATTACTTTCTCCGTTGTCTCCGGCCGCCAGACAAACAATTTTTGATGGATCGGGTGAACGACGGATGAAACGTGAGGCCATCCGTCGCAATCTGTCGCTAATACAAGTCTATGGGAAAAAAACGGATCTGGCGGCATCAGTCTCCGGATCCATTTTTTTTCAAAATTCGACGGATTACGACTGATAGCAAAAAACTGATGTGTGAAAGGGGCCTTTGGAGGGCTGAAACTGCTCACAGATTCTCTTTAAAAATATTAATTTGTATTACTTCCTGGAAAATCATCTTCATGGTATTTGTATATAATCATCGTGCCTTCCAACTTGCCATTTTTATTTATTTATTTTTTTGCTTTGTTTTCTTACCTTTAAAAGAAAGTCAGGCTTATGCAAAGATGTAGAGTAGAGCTTAATGTTAGGATGGGCTATAAATCAATAAAAAGTAAAGAGTACCCTTTTGATCATAGGAATAGAATGGGACTGAGTTACAACACCAAGTACTACCATGTTTTGACTCATTTTACACTCGTACATGTTTACATATTTGTAATGACTTTCACAACAATAACCCTGATAATAGATTTCCACGATACTTATGTAGGTTAGCAAAATATGAAAATTAGAGAGTCCTCAGTGGTTGATACCTTTTAATGGCTAACTGAAAATATGATAGCAAATTGCAAGCTTTCGAGACTACTCAGGTCTCTTCATCAGGCATAGACTAAAACAAATTCTGAAGTCACATATTTATACACAATTGGGCACAGAAATAAAGCAATAGATAAGACAAGTGAAGCAGAACTATCAATATGGGAGAGGGGAGAAACAGTTATGGCCGTAAATATTGGAACAGTTCATAGATAAGAAATGTGGAAGTTTTAGACCTGATTGAGGTCTGGTCCAGGGTTGTGATGTCCCCACAAGATCTGAGAAGCACATTCCTTAATTGATATAAAAAGACAAATGCATGTGACACATTCATTCCTGCACTGAGAGTGTCAAATGTCATCATAAGTTTGTACTCCCAGACTCTTCTGTCTCTCTAGGATGTGAAATTACCTTTCAATACCAGTAATTCCATGTCCATGATGATGTGATCTGGGCTACAAAAATGTTTGGCTACAGGTCGATCAATTCCTTTTTCTTTAGTTGTGTGGCAATGAGAATTCATCCTTGTTCTCAGTTTCTGCCCTGTCTCCCCTACATACAGACCCCCAGTTGGACATTTGGCACATATAATTATTACTCTACATTAGTTGTGGTGTAACTGAAAGAACCTGGGACCTGGAACCTTGTAATCCTGATGTGATTTGGGGGTCCGTTCTCATTATAAATGGACTGGTTTTACATTTTTTCTGGTTGCAGAGAAAGGTTCCTATTATTGTTGGAGAGGACAGGGAGTTTCGGACAATGATTTTTCTTAGTTTTGAACACAGAAGCAGGATGTCTGGAAATATAGATTTAATTGGGCATCTTTTTGTAGTAAAGGTTGTAATTCATGTGCGTAAAGTCAACACTGCGCATCACCAAAAGATCACCAAACCCATAATGAAGCATAGTGGAGACTTTGGATCAGTTTTTTTTGCAACTGGAATTGGGGCTTTAGTCAATTTCGCAACAAAACCTTCTTTGTTATAAAGTTGACGATGAATGGGAATTTGACTTTTCAGGATGACAATGACTCTAAGCATGCAAATAACAAAAGACCGACAGTCACTTCCAAACAGAACACTGGTCTGAACAGGTGCTTACTAAGAGTAGTCATCTCCCTACATAAGTAACAAATAAAGTAGCAGTCTGTAAATCTAAAGCATGTAAACATGAAATATATCAAATTTGAATTGAATTACTGCTCTAGAAAATAGGAAAAAACAAAGATACTTAGCCAAATTATGCGCTAAGAATCATTTTTTTCCTGTTTTCTAGAGCAGTAATGCAATTCGAATTTCATATATTTCATATTTACATGCTATAGCACTACAGAGTGCAAAAGTTTTTGCATGACCCAACCAGAGCCCGAACCGGTATCTGATTGTAGTTCTATGTGTGACCTAAGAGGGCGCTATACACATGAGGTGCTCTCACAGTTTGACAGATTTGGAGCTACTCCAAAGAAAAGTTGGCGAAAACTTGCAAATTTTAGATGTGCCATACTCATACACTCCTACCCAAAAACACTAAATGCTGCCATAAATGCAAAAGGTACTTCAACAACGTAAAGGTTTTAGGATGCGCATATTTGTGCAACCAATTAGTTCTTTTTTTTTCCATCTGAAAAGATTTCCGCTCATGTTTCAATAGATTTGTACAGATTATGGGTGTCATTAAAGTTCTGAAATTTTGGTATGATCTTTTTAAATGACAAAAAATTTTCTAAAAGAGGTGTGTAGACTTTCTATAGCCACTGAAAACTGTATATAATATAGGAAGGAACTGAGAAATTAATATAAAAGACATTGTTATTTCTTATATTTTTTTTTACTTTTATGTATTTTTCTTTTCTTTTGCTTGTTCTTAATATCGTTTTATTTTATATGATTTTTTTTTCCCTTTGACTCTTGGGAGACCCGAATCTTTCTTGATTGTTCCTGTTTATTCTATGCTCACTGATCAGGATGACAATTAAGGGATTTTTATGTTCCATAATTGGATGAAAAATATTTTTATTCCATGGCCGTCCGCATATGTGCCAGAGAATCGCATGTGACTGAATAATGAAAAGCACCGCAAATGATGTCTTGTTTTGCAAGCAAGTAATCCTGTGGATGCAGGAAAAGTAAACGTAGCAATGGTGATGTGAACGAAATAATAATACATAGAAATTTCTCTCACGCTCTCTGAGATTTAACATATGTTTAAAATTAGGCAGGCCTAATGAGGAAAGCCTGGGAGA
Source organism: Ranitomeya variabilis (assembly GCF_051348905.1). Classification (NCBI taxonomy): domain Eukaryota; kingdom Metazoa; phylum Chordata; class Amphibia; order Anura; family Dendrobatidae; genus Ranitomeya; species Ranitomeya variabilis. Next base: position 1,104,306,042 of record NC_135232.1, on the reverse strand, counting down.
AGTATGTCAAAATGGGAATTAACATTTATGGGCACATAATTTCGGCATTTATTGACTCATGGAAGTAAAGTTCTGCTATCCATAAGGGCATGTAATGTTTTCTCTCAAACTTAATAAAAAACTCAATCTACAAGCTGACTTGTCAAAAAATCTGGACCTATCCATGAAAGTCCCTACTAATTTGGGTCTCTGACAGTGCAAGATCCCAACATGCCGTATGTGATTTTGTAGGCAACCATCCTTCCAATTATTACAACTGATTTCTCAGGTCCAGCTCCTGAAACCTTCGGAGGACAGCAGATGCATTTGTTCGCCAACAAACTTTGCGTAAATCAATAGTACAAGCAAATTCAAGAAACTTTGTAGTATTTCTTCTCAGATAAATCTGATTCTTTTTCCATTTATGAGCTCCTTCTTCCACTTATTGCCTCCTAAACTCACTAGACCCAGGATGAAGTAGGGTCGAAACGCGCGTCGGGGTCTGAGGTGGAGGCCGATTTGGCCAAACAGTCTACAATTATTTTTTGGGTATGTCTGATTATAATGTATCTTTCCTACTCGCAAAATTGCATTGCAAATTACTGTGTATCTATATATATATACATATATACAGTATATATATTATTATTATTTATTTATATAGCACCATTAATTCCATGGTGCTGTACATGAGAAAGGGGTTACATACAGGGTTATAGATATGGTTTACAGTAAACAGGTTTACAGTGACAGACTGGTACAGAGGGGAGAGGACCCTGTCCTTGCGGACTTACATTCTGTATATATATATATATATATATATATATATATATATATATATAAATATATATATATATATATATATATATGCCTATACTTACCTGTAATCATTGCTCCTTGGTAGTATTCTGCCATCTAGTGGCTATCCACTGTATTGTAATCTTATTTTCACTATTTTATGTCTCTCAGCAGCCTCCCCTTTCTTTCATCGTTCCTTGTTTTACTATTAACTTTCAGATTGCATTTTTATTGTGTAGTTGTGTATCTCGATAAATGTTTACTGTGTATTTAATTATATTGGAGCAATACTTATTAGATATATTACAAAATATAGCATTGTATGTAAGTCATTCATATTAGTATAATATATAGACAGAGTAGGTCCGCCAGCCTTTGTTTTCTAGTGACATTTATTAATTACATTATTATAAGATATTCATATACCCCAATGTCTCTTATGGAGAGGGGATGTCATCTTTAAATGGTCACTTTTGTTTCAGCAAACTTTGTGCAAATCAGCAGTACAAGCAAATAAAAGACAATTTGTAGTATTATTAGAGAAATCTGCTTCTCTCTCCAGTTCTTCCTGTCACCGCCTCCTGAATTCACTATTCACTAAAAAGCAGCTAGAATCCATTTTCCTCAAAATAAGCAGGGGTGCCAGCTCACTCTCTGAATTATTAGATTACAACTGCCTATTAAATCCCATAGAGAAAGGAGAGGAGATTAGGAAGCTGGAGCAGAAAGAGGTAGAGAGACACACAGAGGAGGTTATCTCACTGCATTGCTGAATTCGCAGTTACTCTGCTCAGTACTGCTTTATCTCACTGCATTGCTGAATTCACAGTTACTCTGCTCAGTACTGCTGTGTAATGTCCTTCATGCTACTGCTGCTTTTAATCATGCACTTGATAGAGAGATAACAGGTATAATAATAATAGTAGTGAACACTAGTGGGTATAATGAAAAAAGCACACAGCTGAGGAAGCCACATGTCATATGGTGACCCCCTATTTCCCCTAGGGTCTCTGTGGTCTTATATGGTATTCATTCTTTGTACTATCACACGGTATTTTACATTATTCCTGGTTTTGGTATATCTGCATAAGCTTTGTTACATTACATGATTGAATAAAGAGATGGGAGGATTTGCACACTCCTGCATCCAATGAAGATCTGTGGTTAGTCCCCCTAGATGTTTGGAACAAACTCCATTATGAGTTCCTTCCAAAACTGTGTACAAGTGTATCTAGGAATACAGAATTGATGTTATTTCTAACATTTATATCTTTGAAAGCTTTCTATATATGTGTGTTTATACTGCTAAAAGAAGAGTATACGTACAGTATATACAGTAGAACCTGAATATGTAGTATATACAGTATACTGTAAAAAAAAATCATTAAAGATATATACTGCATATATACAACTAATGATTCTAATGGTTTTTGTTAATTTATTTTTTAGTTATAAAAATGGTATAATGACACAACAGATTACAGCCATAGTTTTTGAAGGGGTCGGTGGTAAGAAAGCAGCAGCACATCAATTTTGAAAGTGCAGGCTTTAAAGTGTCCACCAGATGTCAGCAAAGCACTAGTCATGTATTGAGTATTGTTCGTATTGTATAGGGATAGCGGCACAGAGATGGATGATTTCATAGTAAGGAGAGCCATGCTGCGATCAAGTGTATCTGCCGCTGTTTAAAGTGTTTTGTGCCTCTATTAACTCGGAAGCTGTAATCATCAAGTTTTATTAATTGCAATAGAAAACGGAAGTTTTGACTTTGACCTGCTTATCTGTACTCCTTGGCTTTATTAAGCGTCTGGGGTACACCACACAACACCAGCAGAGAAAACAGTGCAGACCTGTTGCCGTCCCTAACTATTTAGCTGGTTCTGGATATTGCGTGGAGCGGGTGCAGCTGCCACCTTCTTGGGAGGCCAATTCTACATAGTGTGTTACAGATTTCAGCCTTCCGCGAAACATTCAACGCTCAGACAGTGTGGGATTATGAACTGGTTTACAGCAGTCATTATTTCCATCATCACATCATGAAGGATGACAGAAAAAACACAACAATACACACCCGAGAGGTCCTACAATATTGTCTTGAACACAGTGTCTGCTAAATAGTCTCTTTACAGCATAAGCCTGCAGCTGTTGTATACCACGAAACCCCTTCTGAATAGCTAAGACTTAGCTCTTTAGGGTCAAACTCATCATTGGTCAGTGTGGGGTGTCAGATCATTTTAAGATTGATTCCACTGTCACTTTCTGTCACTTCCTGCGCAAATCCATTTCATCTCTACTATTCTGCTACTAACATGGTCTTTAGAAATTCTAGTATCGGTTTTGAGTCAAGCCTTATCTGTAGTGCAGAAATAAGTGCTCTGTATGTGTCAGATAAACTGCATAGCAATAGAACTGAAACATGACCGTCTTTTATAACCTTACCCACTGATCTCAGTTGTGTGATCTCTTCCTCTGTTGCATGTATATGCTTCTGCACAAATTGCAGATTGATAGAGTGTAACGTTGCAGAACAACATCACAGTACATAGAATCACTGACTGGGTGGATCAGGGAAAATGCTGTAGATATAGTATATCTTGACTTCAGGAAAGCATTTGACAAAGTATCTCACACAATCCTGAAAAAATGACTAAGTATGGAATGGACAAGGCAACTGTTAGGTGGATTCATAACTGGCTTAGTGATCGGACCAAAGAGTGGTCATAAATGGCTGCACATCCAGTTGGAAGAATGTCTCAAGTGGGGTACCACAGGGTTCTGTCCTGTTCAACATCTTTATCAATGATTTAGATGAAGGAATTGAGGGTAAACTGATTAAATTTGCTGATGACACAAAGCTAGGAGGGATAGCTAATACTAGAGAAGAGAGAGAATTCAAAAATATATAAACTGGAGCAGTGGGCAGCAACTAACAGAATGGTTTTTAAGAAGGAAAAATGCAAAATACTACATCTGGGCAATAAAAATGAAAAAAGCATATACAGAATGGGAGGAATAGGGCTAAGCAACAGCACATGTGAAAAAGACTTGGGTATACAAATAGATCACAGACTGAACAAGAGTCAACAGTGTGATGCAGCAGCAAAAAAGGCAAATGCAATTCTGGGATGTATTAACAGAAGCATACAGTCTAGATCACGTGAAGTCATTATTGCCCTCTACTCCTCTTTGGCCTGACCTTATCTGGAATACTGTGTCCAGTTTTGGGCACCATATTTTAAAAAAGACATCAACAAACTGGAGCAAGTTCAGAGAAGAGCGACCAGAATGGTGACCGGTCTGCAAACCATGTCCTATGAGGAGTGGTAACAGGATTTGGGAATGTTTAACTTGCAAAAAATAAGACTGAGAGGAGACTTAATAGCTGTCTACAAATATCTCAAGGGCTGTCACATTGTAGAAGGATCATCTTTATTCTCATTTGCACAAGGAAAGACGAGAAGCAATAGGATGAAACTGAATGGGAGGAGACAGATTAGACATTAGAAAAAACTTTTTGACAGTGAGGGTGATCAATGACTGGAACAGGCTGCCACGAGAGGTGGTGAGTTCTCCTTCAATGGAAGTCTTCAAACAGAGGCTGGACAGACATCTGTCTGAAATGGTTTAGTGAATCCTGCATTGAGCAGGGGGTTGGACCAGATGACAAAGGAGGTCCATTCCAACTCTACCATTCTACGATTCTACGTGTATAGTCCCAAGTTATGTTCTTCAGACTGCTATTTCTCGGGAATGTTGTATGGATACAGTGGCAGCCATCAACTATAAACTATTAAAACATCTGTAAAATGTATACCATAAGATGGGATGGACTACTTTACTAGAGTTGAGCAAACTTTTCAAAAATCGGTTCCGATTACGATTGGCCAGAAATATTGTTTTTGCAATATTCGCCGAACACAGCCGAACATCATTGGAGTCAATGGGAGTAGAAATGACTGAATATGTTCGGAAATGATCGTCAAACATAAATTCGGCACGATTAAAGTACTAATATGGCACGAATATGACAAATTCAGATTCGCGACTGATTCAAAACTTCTTCGCTCAACTCTATACATTACTACACAAGTCCATATTTTTTTAGCAGTATACTGACATATATCAGTCACAAGGAGGTCAAAAAGTTACTGTTTGGCCACTGCCTGTCTACAGAGCCCTATGGACATATTTAACATGTATATTGGAAGAGTTACTTGCTAAACTTAGGGAAAAACAGGAGGTGAACAGGGCCTTTTTTAAAATTTTCTAAGCATATTATCCTCTACAATTTTAGGGAGTATAATTGTTTAGCTTACTAGTATTTTTATGCTGTCTGAAGGAAAAGAGGTTCAATCTCCAGAGGAGGCAAGGCTTCTTTATTATGAGAACTATTAGTCTGTGGAATAGTCTACCTTAAGAGATAGTCGCAGAGGCAACCAATGATGGTTTCAAAAAAGACTTAGATGATTTTTTGGAAGAAAAAAAAAAACCTTATGTACAAGTGTAAAATTCTTGTTCTGAATGTTAATCAAGTCACTTGACACTCGGGATCAGGAGGGAAAATAATCATGTATTATTGATAAGCAGTGCCTTGAAAAAGTATTCATATATTCATACCCTAAAAGGTTTTATTTAGAATGTGCTTTTTGGTACAAAGAAATTTTCCACATTTTTTCAAGTTACACACACAAACTTAAATTTATTTTTTCGGTATTTTATGTTATATATGTACCAACACAAAGTATATGGTTTTCTAATTATTTAAAAAATATAAACCTGAAAATTGTGACGTGCCCCCTGTAGTCTGATATTCCTAAATACCCCTTGAGTGACCAATTGCCTCCAGAAGTCACATAATTAGTAAATTGAGTCCCCCTATGTGTAATTTATTCTCAATATAACTACAGCTGTTCTGTGAAGGCCTCAGAGGTTTGTTTGAGAAAATTAGGGATCAAAAAGCATCATGAAAACCAAGGCACACACCAGACAGGTCAGGGATAAAGTTGTGGAGAAGAGTAAAGCAGGATGAGGTTATGAAAAAATAGCCCAGTCTCTGAACATCTCATGGAGCACTGTTCAATCCAAACCATCCAAAAATGGAAGGAATATGCTACAATTGCAAACCTACCAACACATGGCTGTCCACCTAAACTGACATCCCAAGCAAGGGGAACGCTAATTAGAAGTGCGGCTAAGAGGCCCATGGTCTCTCTGGAGGAGCTACAAGGATCCACAGCTCAGGTGTCCACAGGACAGTTACACCACATTCCAAATTATTATTCAAATTGGAATTTAGTGTCATAAAAATTAATTTTTTTGTTTTTGAAATAAACTCATGGATGGTTTTGTGTCTCAGGGTTCTTTGGATCTCTCAAATCAATGTGTTCACCTATATACGTGAATTGAGTCACTATGTATCCCTGAAGGACGGGTGTCGGTATCGTGTGTGGTGATGATCTCGATCTGAGGATTCCCATTGGCTCTAGGCTATAGTGATTGAATCTGCAATCTTTACCTAAAGTTATAGTAGAGTCATAATTGTAGACGTCTGAATAGAAATCATCGTCTCTTTATTTACCTAGCGTCCGGTTCATAATGTTTAGTCTCTGATTCCGCTTCTGTTAATACGAGGAGAAACTTTACTGGAGATAATCAATTGTTCTAGTCTCTCTAATTGAAACTTAACTGAGTTCTTCTTCCTCTTTTCTTTGCATTATGAACCATTTCGGAATAAATCAAGTATTGCACACACGCAGCCTTTGATGGTATTGAATCTTCTCCAGTTACTATGGCAATTCCGGCTGGGAAGATGTCAATGAATTGCATTTCATACTTTCAAATCAATTTCGTCCTTAAGCCTCTCTAACTGGGGTAATCTAGAAAATAAACACGTGCAGAGTCTGATGATATTCCACTCGGCTCTTCGAAATGAAAAGAAAAAGGTGAAAAGTTGTTGATATTTTTGTGGTTTGGATATTATACAACATGAGTTTGTTTTGCTTTTTAAGGTAGTGGAGAATGGGGAAATGGAGAGAATAAAGCAAGATTTCAGGATCAGACTACACAGGGTTTGTTTGTAGTCTGCTACTATGGAGACACATGTTTACCTTGGAGATGTGTAAACAAAATTGTAAAACATTTCTAATTGGGACAAAGTATGAACGAATCTTCAGAAATTCAAATGTGTCAGAATGGCTCTAATTTGGCTATAAATTTTGCTTAGCATCCAGTTTATTTTATCCTAATCTAATGTGCATTGTTATATTCTGAAGTATCTCCAGACAGAGGTAAAAAAATATATATACTCACCTGGCCCATACCTTTCCATTCCAAAAAGACTTGGTCATCGTCTTCAATCTATTCCAGTCTCACAGTGACATTTTCTACCTCTCTTCGCTATGAAGGCACATGAGACCTAGTAACTAGTCATGATGTTGCTGGCCCTAGTCAGATGCTGAAGGAGTCAAAGATGCCCAGTGCAGTAGGCACCGAAGATGACATTGAAGACTGACTGAACCAAAGAAAACAACCAGTCTAGAGTTGGACTGCATGGCAAGAGAGGTGAGGACCAGGTCATTAATCATTGGTTTAGCAGAGTCAGATCAGCTGAACCAGCAATGACTGAAGTAGCAGAGTTGGATCCGCTGGACCAGCAATGACTGATGTAGCAGAATTGGATCAGCTGGAGCAGCAATGTCTGGTGAGGCAGAGTTGGATCAGCTGGACCAGCAATGACTGATGTAGCAGAATTGGATCAGCTGGACCAGCAATGACTGATGTACCTTATCTGGATCATCTGGAACAGCAATGACTGGGGTAGTAGATAGAGCTGATTAAGCAGGACCAGCAATCACTGGTGTAGCAAAGGTGGATCAGCAATGACTGGTGTAGTAGACCTTGATCAGTGCTCTACTACACAAGTCATCACGGATCCAGCATGGCCTCATAATAGTCTTTAGTGATCCAGATCTAAACAACATAAGCCTTCTCTGATTTAGCTCTGCCGAAAATGATGGTCTTTTGTGCAGCACAAAAGATGGTTTCACCCAACGAACAAGCATTTTGCTGGCTCTTTGGGTTACCAATAGTCTGTTTTCACTACAAGATTATCGAGAAATGATCATTCTTAGTAATGCACATCCACTTTGTGGACTCTTGTACAATGCATTGACTGCACACGATAGGAACACACAAACTACACTGTTCTGGTCTCTTTTGGTCCTCCCCGAGTCTCTTCATTCTAGAGTCAACTCTCCAGTTATTTTGTCCTCTTCTGTAAGTTACAGAGACAGAATTTTAAACTTCTGACTTGGGCTCCGAGGGAGCCGGTTTTTCATTGATGTTAGGGGTGACTTTATATGTAACAAAGGGGAGCGAGCAATAATTTTATATATTGTTATATAATGATAAGTCATTACTGTAAATTATAGGCCAGGTTATATGATGTATTCTCCATTAATAAAAGTACAGGCTGCTGAAAGCATTCTCCTAAGTATCATGGATCAATTTTAGCTCCAAAGAAGCTTAAGGACATTAAAGGTTTAAGAAGTCGGGGTTAAAGTAACATGATAACTTGGCATTAATGGTTAAAGGTACCTTCACACGAAGCGACGCTGCAGCGATAGCGACAACGATGTCGATCGCTGCAGCGTCGCTGTTTGGTCGCTGGAGAGCTGTCACACAGACCGCTCTCCAGCGATCAACTATGCCGAGGTCCCCTGGTAACCAGGGTAAACATCGGGTAACTAAGCGCAGGGCCGCGCTTAGTAACCCGATGTTTACCCTGGTTACCAGCGTAAAATCTAAAAAAAACAAACAGCACATACTTACATTCACGTCCCCCTGCGTCCACTTCCTGACTGACTGAGCGCCGTACAGTGAGAGCAGAGCGGTGACGTCACCGCTGTGCTGCTTTCACTTTCACTTTGCGGCGCTGAGTCAGAGGAGGAAGCAGACTGCAGGGGACGCAATGTGAGTATGTGCTGTTTGTTTTTTTTACATTTTACGCTAGTAACCAGGGTAAACATCGGGTAACTAAGCGCGGCCCTGCGCTTAGTAACCCGATGTTTACCCTGGTTACCAGTGTAAAATATCGCTGGTATCGTTGCTTTTGCTTTCAAACACAACGATACACAGCGATCGGACGACCAAATAAAGTTCTGGACTTTATTCAGCGACCAGCGACATCACAGCAGGATCCTGATCGCTGCTGCGTGTCAAACGAAACGATATCGCTAGCGAGGACGCTGCAACGTCACGGATTGCTAGCGATATCGTTATAATGTCGTTTCGTGTGAAGGTACCTTAAGGCAAGAGGTGAGATAGAAGACACTCAATAATCTGCCCCAGTCTTACCAGGAATCATGCTGAAACGTACAGATGAAATGTACAAGACGAAAGTGAGTCATCCTGTCTTCAGGGTCGGCAGATTCTGGGGTTGACAGACAGAAAGCATTAAGCTAATGGCAGGTGGATGGAGGGAAGATGCTCGATCTTTAGTATTTCGGTCACACTTGACAGCAGGAAAACCTTATCATCAATACATATTTCACTGCAGCGAAAAGCCAACTAAATATTTTCTGCACAATTGCATCGGATTTTAGATTCTTCCTTTCGTAATAAATGTTATTGCGTCAATTTAAAAAAAAATAATCTGAAAGGAAAAAGTAATATCGGCAAGCAAATAAGGCGTCTGAGCTTTTGCAATTTGTGTTTGATTTGAAGTGATATTGAAAGCCTCAGCAGACTATATCCATTATTAATAAAATGCGTATAAAGAAAATATTACATTTCACATTAAGCCACTAATTCAGTTCTAAGTGGAAATGCTCACATTACAAAGATGTCTTCAATTCCGAGTGGAAATGCTTACGGTAATGGTAATATCTTTGGCACATTTACGTGTTTTGCTTAGCATTTCCCTGACTTCTTATTGGTAAAAAAGGGTCTCAAGCGTTTCACTTTTGTGTTTCACTCTTCAACCTTTGATGAAGTTTTGATGATTGCAGGTCAATAATCCGCTGCTGATTTAGTTCTTTAAAAGGGTTGTCCACTACACGGACAAACCGTCTCAATCCCTATGCATTGAGAAGGGGTTGTCCGAGTAGTAGACAACTTCCGATAAGTTATCCTTCTTTCTGGGAGATAGGCAAAGTGCTTCAATCCAAGTGTAGACTATAGCAGTGTACAGGTTGAATTTGCAGGAAAAACATAATAATGTCAAATATTAGTAATAACAGGAGTAAGTGGATTGGGGCATGTATATTTTGGATTCCTTACAGAGCATCGATCTAGGTAATTATATAATTTATTTTTTTACATTGGGATTTATTTTATTTTATTTTTTAAATTCCCAATTTTATTTATTTTCAAAAATACAACAAAATATAGCAGAGAAATATATCCTTCTGTCTTTTTGAGGCAAGCAAAAAAGCATAGCCCACCAAACGTTTGTACCCGCCTCGAAATGGCAGACACTGCTGCGAAGTGACTCAATCTGCCTCATTAAAGTGAATGGCCATCGTGGAGGTTCCTCCCGAGTCGTGTTTTCGAGGGTCCAATTGCTATTGATTTATTAAATAAAAATGGAAATGACGGTTACGCTTCGAGTCTACTATTGATAAAGACTGTGCAGCTCCTTTTGAAGAAGAATCTATCGTGTGATTCGCAGTCTACAGAAATCTATAGAAATAACTTAGAGCAGTATCTAAGTGTAGCTTCTCATTTTTACACATCTACGGTAGGTATATTATTTCCTCTATCAAATGTCATTAAAATAAAGTAACAGCCTGCATAGTCGTTTACCCAAACGAGAAATACTAAAGTGATCTGATTTAGTTTCATGCTATCTTGAAAGTAAGATAATTGGGCACTTTGAAGAAAGCATTCACTCCTCCGAAACAAACATTTATTTACTTGCGCCTTTTTTATCTGTCTGGAAAATCTTTTTTGTGAAAAGTGATTTTACAGACAATTTCTGTTTCCTTTATGTTTTTGGAAATTATGCTGTTTCCTACATTTTTAGCACTTAATAGAGATCCACTCAATGTGGGCCAATAGTCCGGAATTTGAGTTTTATCACTTTTGACTCTGTACACGGCTGTGCATGTAAAATGTGGAAATCAGCCTTCAATATACATAATCATTCCACCTTGTGGGAAAAATTGGGACCTACAGCAACCATTATGTGCATCACCACAAAATGTAGGATACTGAAAAGACACACAAACTAGAGAGGACACGCAGAATAGTAATGACAAACAATTAACACAGCACCATCTACTATCTGCACCAAACAATCCCTCCACAGTATAAGCCTGTACTACAACGCAAACCTATACTATTAGCCTACGCTACAACATACAATACCATGCATAGTATGAAAGCTAGCTATACGGAAGGTTTCTGCTGTAACATTAACACCTCCACTTCCCCCCAGCCAGTTTTCACCTTCATGACCAGGCCAAATTTTTCAATTGCGACAAGTGTCAATTTATGAGGCAATAACTCTGAAACGCTTCAATGGATCCCAGTAATTCTGAGAATGTTTTGTTGTGACATATTGCACTTCATGATAGTTGTAAAATTAGTTTGATATGCCTTTTGTTTCTTTGTGAAAATATCAGAACTTTGGTGAAAATTTTGAAAATTTTACAATGTTCAAACTTATAATTCTTATGCCCTTAAACCCGATGGTTATCTCAGACAACATAGTTAATAAATAAAATTTACCACATTTCTACTTTATATCTGCATAATTTTTAATATATATTTTTTTTTTGGTTAGGAAGTTAAAAGATTTAAAAATTGACCAGCAATTTCTAATTCTTCTAACAAAATTTATAAAACCATTTTTTTTTAGAGACCACACTTGATGTGACTTTGGAGGGACTATATGACAGAAAATACCCCAAAATGACACCATTCTAAAAGCTGCAACCCTCAAAGCTCTCAAAACCACAGTTAATAAGTTTATTAACCTTTCAGGTGCTTCATTAGAATTAATGCAATAAGGAAGGAATAAAGGAACATTTTATTTTTTTTCACAAAAAGTTTGTTTTAGCCCCAGATTGTTTTATTTTCATAAGGGTAACAGGAGAATATGGACCCTAAAATGTGTTGTGCAATTTCGTCTGAGTACGCCGATACCCCATATCTAGGGGAAAACTATCAGAGTTTTACTGTTTGAAAACAAAAATGGCTGGAATCGAGAATGGACGTCCTGTTGGGTTTGGAGAGCCCCTTAAGTGAATAGAGAGTAGAAACCCCCCACAAGTGACCCCATTTTGAAAATTAGACCCCTCAAGGAATGTATCTAGATGTGTGGTGAGCACCTTGAGCCCCCAGATGCTTGACAGAAGTTTATAACGTAGCGCCGTGAAAATAAAAAATAAATTTTTTCCCACAAAAATGTTCTTTTAGCCCCAATTTTTTATTTTCGCAAGGGTAACAGAAAAAAATGGACCCCAAAATTTCCTGTGAAATTTCTCCTGTGTATGCTGATACCCCACGCATGGGAGAAAACTGTTTGGGCTCATGGCAAGGCATGAAGGGAAGGAGAGCCGTTCGACTCTTTGAACGCAAAATTGGCTGGAATCGAGAGCGGACGCCATGTCGCATTTGAAGAGCCACTGATGTACCTAAATAGTGGGAACCTGCCACAAATGACCCTATTTTGGAAACTAGACCCCTCAAGGAATTCATTTAGATGTGTGGTGAGCACCTTGAACCCCCAGGTGCTTCACGGAAGTTTATAACATTTGAGTTTAGAAAATAAAAAATCAGAATTTTCCTACAAAAATGTTTTTTTAGCCTCAAATTTTGCATTTTCACATTGATAACAGGAGAAAATTCACCATTCAATTTTTTGTTCAATTTCTCCTAAGTATGCTGATGCACCATATGTGTTAGAAAACTACTGTTTGGGCATATGGCAGAACTTGAAAGGGAAGGAGCGCCATAATTAAACGCAAAATTGGCTGGAATTGTTAGCTGATTCCATGTTGTATTTGGAGACGCCTTGATGTACCTAAACAGTAGAAACCCCCCCACATATGATGCCATTTTGCAAACTAGATGCTTCAAGGAATTGAAGTGTGGTGAGCACTTTGAACCCACAGGTGCTTCACAGAATTTTACAACGTTAAACTGTAAAAATGAAAAAAAAAAATGACATTTTTCCAGCAAAAATGTTGGTTTTGCCCCAAATTTTTCATTTTCACAAGGGTAACAAAAGAAAATGTATCATACAATTTGTTGCGCAATTTCTACCCATATGTGGTTGAAAACTACTTTTGAGGCACAGTGCAAATGTCAGAAGAGAAAAAGCGCCATATTGGAGTTCAGCTTTTGTTGGAATGGTTGGAAGGTCACAGTGGCAGAGCCCCTGAGGTGCCAGAACAGTAGTAACACCCCAATAGTAATGTCATTTTACAAACTACACCTTTTAATCAATTCATCTCTGGGTGCAGTGAGCATGTTGACACTACATGTGCCTCTCAGAAATTGATACCATTGGGCTGTGAAGAAAGAATAATTGCATTTTTACCACTAAAATGTTCATTTAGCCCCAAATTTTTACTTTTGATAAGGGTCATTGGGAAAAAATGGACCTCTCAGTTTGTTGTTCAATTCTGAATATACTCTACATGCAATCGGAAACTACTTTTCAGGCACTGTAAAAAGCTCAGAAGGCAGGGAGCCCCGTATTATAGGGCAGATTTTCTTTTTATGATTTGCGGGTGCCATGACCCACTGGAAGAGCCCCTGAGGCGCCTATGCAGCAGAAACCTCCATAAGTTACCCTATTTTATAAACTACACCTCTCAGTGAATTCATCTAAGGGTGCAGTGATCATAATGACATCATGGGTGTGTCACAGTATTTTATACTATTGGGCAGTGAAGAAAAAATAATTACATTTTTGCCACAAAAATTTTGCTTTGGCTCAAGAGTTTACATTTATATAATCTGTAAAATCTGTAAAAATGACACCAAAATCTGTCACACAATTTCTGCTGAAAGTGGAAATGCCCCATATGTGGCTGTACAGTACTGCTTAGCCACATAGTGAGACTCGGGTGGGAAGGAGCGCTACTTTTCTCCTTGAGCGCAAAGTTTCCTAGAATAGTTTGCAGACTTTATATGCAGAGTCCCTAATTGCTATAACAGCAGAATACCCCCATCAAGTGTCCCCATTTGAAAATTATACTCCTTTGGAAATTTATTTACAGGTGTAGTGATGATTTGACTCCTTGAGTGTTTTACAAAAAGAAGCAGCAATGGATGTTGCTGAGTGAAAATTGCAAATCTGCTATTGTAGTGCCCGTACAGTTCAGTTCCCAGCACATTATGCCCAGCCCATGCTTTTGGAGATGGATCGCCCCCACGTAAGGGCAATGGGGTACTCGGTACCGGGTCCTTCAGTTCGGGGGATGTCACGGTGGCCCGACCCAGTCCGTGGCCCTTTCAGGGACGTCCAATAAAAGGGAAAGTTTGTATAATGTTCGTGACGCCACCTGTGGTATTCGGTCAGGGCGACTGATGCTGCTTAGGGGTCCGCTGGGGTGATGTAATGGCAGCTAGATGGTATACCTTCCCACAGGTGAAGTATAACCCCAGGGCTTCCCAGAAGTGTAGATGGTGATGGTGGATGATGTAAGGCGCAGGGAATAACGAGGACACAAGGTTGCAGTCTCTTTACCTTTTACTGAAGACTTCAGTATCCACAGTCCAGGGTACAGAGTCCCCTTATCCAGGTGGAAATCAGTAGCCTTCCTACTAGCGCCTGTGTGTTGTAGTACCTCCCTGCTGAGCTTCTCGGTAAGGTCCTCACAACTCTTGTAGATGTTCTAGATGTTATTTCTTCCTCTCTGTCCCCCAGATAGTATGGATAGGACAAACCCGTATGACTGATTGCCTGAGGCTTGTTTATAGGGACCCTAGAGACGCCCTGACCCCCACAAGTTGCCACCGTGTCTTCTTAGGTATTAAGGTCGGGCAACCAACTTGGAATTGACTGTACTGCCGGTCTCTGGAGCAAGGCTTGGAGACGGTTGCTCCCTCGGTGTTCCGGCCACCGGCTACGAGTCTCAGAAGGAGGCAGCCTTTACAGGACAGAACTCCTTCTGGTGTTATCTCCTTGTGCTATGACTTTGTTTCTCACCCTCTACAACACGATTCTCTTCGTGTCCTTTCTTAGGATGCTGCCACACGTGGGGCAGGCACAGCTCTGTGTCTTTCTGTCTTGCTAGGCCTCTGACAGGATCCCACCCCTGCCAGGGACCCTCTGTCTGCAGCTCCGATGTTCTTCCTTTCCCACTGTCCGCCTGACAGGTATTGCCTGGGCAAAGCCCAGTCAGCTTCTGACAAACTTTCTATCCAGCCCACCAGTTTTACCCTTCTGTGAGAAGCTCCCTAGTAGATAGGAGCAAGGCTCCCCCTGGTGGTCTGGAGTGTGAAGTGTGGTGTATGGTTTGTGATACCTGGTAGGAAGATCTCCTTTATTGCCATCAAATGTAATATCACTCCCCCTGGTGGAAGAATGACATTACTGCAACGACCACGACTCTGGGGCGCTGCACTCCCCACCCCATTAAATCCAGTACTCCCGGACTGGGAAAAGAAAACAGCAATTACAGGTTAACAAAAGACATGCAAAATTTTTGAATGCTGTAAAACAAATTAATATAACAATGCTTCCCTTTATGGGAGGTGAGGACACTTGAACGTTGCAAACAAGAACATATTTACATTGTCAGATGTGCTAACTAACTATGAAATACTATTACCCTTACAGGTATACTATCTATTAACTACTAAGTGCAATTTCAAAACAATAAATTAACATTTTCTTTATTCAAGCATAAAACCGTTATTCTTCTCTAAGTGCAAAGTCTTTTAACTAACTACCTGAGGCTCACTAAGTGACTCACTAACCCCTACGGGTTCACTCTATTGAAATGCAGAACAGGTGTCACCCCCCTACGGGTTCACTGTATCTTTCTTTCAATCTGTTTTACCTCTATTTTATTTTAAAGTACATCATCTAACATTTCCTATTCTTAACTACATACTATCAGCTATGTATAAACATAATTACTATCTAACTATCTAAGATAACATTATCACTCTTGAGCTAAGTGCAACAAATTAACATTCCCTTTAAGAGAAACCCAAGTCTTTTCGAGGTAGTGCAAAATAATCACATCATCAATATGCAAGTCAGTTTAAAGGTGACGTGATGCAAGATGAGGGACCCGTTACAAACCCCCGAACGTTGGTCTTGGGTGGGCTACAAGACGTGTAATCCTGACCCAGAATTCTGCCGCACCAATGGGTTTTTCTTCAGGTCTGTAAGGCAAAGCAGTTATTTTTACAGCATAATTAACAGCAGTTTCTGTTAAGAGGCAGTCTCTGTAAAAGCCTCCTTTGTAAAACCAGTAGAGAGCACCTCTAAGAAGGTGCAAACTATTTAAAAACAGTTTGTGAACCATTCACCGTCCATGATTCAAATGTTCTTTGGTAAAAGTAGAAAACTTGTGCAAAAACATAGGATCCCTCCCTTTAAACAGGGGATCCCTTTAAAAGTTAACCCTGGACGGGTTCAAGCAGCAAAGAAAGAACAGTTAACTATTTACAGTCAGTCAGTGTTTCGAGGCTTAGTTGGATGGCTTCCAGGGCTGCACCTGGAACATAACCCCTCTTGGCCTGGGAAGGGTGAGGTCCAGGGTTACACCCGGTGCTGGAGAAATGCCGTTAGTCCATCTTTCATGTACGGTTAAGTCATGCGCAGCGATGGAGGTCTGTGTAGCTCGAGTATGGGCATTTGCTGCAGCAGAGGTAGTGGCTGCTGCAAGATCAGTCACTGGAAAGGAGTCAGCAGCTGTGGCAGGAGCAGTTGCGGGAGCAGGGTTGGTCACCGGGGCATGGTTGTTCTTCATACCTGCTTCAGATGTGGTCCCTCCGGTGCCGGTCTGCTCCGTCTCCAATGGGGTCTGGAATGCTGGTTGCAGGGCCTTGTGCTGCAGCATTGTCATCTCTATTTGCAGCATCTCGCTTCCCGGCAGGGCCTTGCTTTCTGGCTTCGGAGCGCTGGAACTTCGTTCTTGCTCCAGACCAGACGAGGCTGCCGACAGACGTCTGGTGAGGCTCCCGATGAAGGTCTTTTTCCACCCAGCCTCAGTGCTCAGCTGCATCCGCAGGAGTTGGTCGCTGAGCTCTTCCACGCCAGCCTGCAGGAAGTCAGGGCCAAAGGGTGATGCCTGGCCGCGGTGTCTCTCCAGGTGGCTGGGGGAGTCCTCTGCTCCGACCCCACACACTGGTCCCGGGCAGCTCACCATGGCATCCTCTACCTGGCTGGCATCTTCCTGGTCCTTTTCCTGCTCTCTCCTTCTGGGACAGTTTAGTTTTTGTTGTCTCCGCCCGCCATTGAGGATCAGGAGGCGGATCTCGGCTGCTGACGGACACGTCCTCAAGGTACAAACATATTTAGACTGGGCAGCCATTGTTCTTCGCGCTTCTCAGTTCGTTCATGCCCACAACTCCACGCCCTTCTTCTTTGTCTGCACTCCTCGTGGCGCTGTAATGGCGGCAGTTTTGGCGGGAATTTTGGCGGCAAATGGCAATATACAGTCTTTAAGCACAAACAGTTCAAATACAGTTCTGGCACAGTTCTTAGGCGCACATGACCCGATTTTCAGGCTTAAGTAGATGCTGTTCGTGATGCCAAAGAATGGATCACCCCCACGTAAGGGCAATGGGGTACTCAGTACCGGGTCCTTCAGTTTGGGGGATGTCACGGTGGCCCGACCCGGTCCGTGGCTCTTTGAGGGACGTCCAATAAAAGGGAAAGTTTGTATAATGTTCGTGACGCCACCTGTTGTGAATTTGCTTTTTGCTCCCTCTAGTGGTTACTAGTTTTTTGACTCTGGTTTTTCTGTCATTCCTTTTATCCGCACCTGGGTCGTTAGTTAGGGGTGTTGCTATATAAGCTCCCTAGACCTTCAGTTCAATGCCTGGCAACGTAGTTATCAGAGCTAGTCTGCTGTGCTCTTGTCTACTGATCCTGGTTCCAGTTATATCAGCTAAGTCTGCCTTTTGCTTTTTGCTATTTGTTTTGGTTTTGTATTTTTGTCCAGCTTGTTCCAAATCTATATCCTGACCTTTGCTGGAAGCTCTAGGGGGCTGGTGTTCTCCCCCCGGACCGTTAGACGGTTCGGGGGTTCTTGAATTTCCAGTGTGGATTTTGATAGGGTTTTTGTTGACCATATAAGTTACCTTTCTTTATTCTGCTATCAGTAAGCGGGCCTCTCTGTGCTAAACCTGGTTCATTTCTGTGTTTGTCATTTCCTCTTACCTCACCGTTATTATTTGTGGGGGGCTTCTATCCAGCTTTGGGGTCCCCTTCTCTGGAGGCAAGAAAGGTCTTTTGTTTTCCTCTACTAGGGGTAGCTAGATTCTCCGGCTGGAGCGTGTCATCTAGAATCAACGTAGGAATGATCCCCGGCTACTTCTAGTGTTGGCGTTAGGAGTAGATATATGGTCAACCCAGTTACCACTGCCCTATGAGCTGGATTTTTGTATTCTGCAGACTTCCACGTACCTCTGAGACCCTCGCCATTGGGGTCATAACAGTTTGCCAGGCCAGTATTAAATGTTTAATGCGTTGCAGAAGAGGGATTATAAGAAAGAAGATTCTGAGTTTTTTGTTTTTTTTTCTTTCTTCTTCCCCTTTACCTCAGAGTGGCTATGCTTGCTGCAGACATGAATGTCCAGACCTTGATTACAAGTGTGGACCAGCTGGCTACTCGTGTGCAGGGCATACAAGACTATGTTATCAGAAATCCTAGGTCAGAACCTAAAATACCGATTCCTGAACTGTTTTCCGGAGACAGGTTTAAGTTTAGGAATTTTGTGAATAATTGTAAATTGTTTTTGTCCCTGAGACCCTGTTCATCTGGAGACTCTGCTCAGCAAGTAAAAATAGTTATTTCGTTCTTACGGGGCGACCCTCAGGATTGGGCTTTTTCGCTGGCGCCAGGAGATCCGGCATTGGCTGATATTGATGCGTTTTTTCTGGCGCTCGGTTTACTTTATGAGGAACCCAATCTTGAGATTCAGGCAGAAAAGGCCTTGCTGGCTATGTCTCAGGGGCAGGACGAGGCTGAAGTGTATTGCCAAAAATTTCGGAAATGGTCCGTGCTGACACATTGGAACGAGTGTGCACTGGCCGCTAATTTTAGAAATGGCCTATCTGAAGCCATTAAGAATGTTATGGTGGGTTTTCCCATTCCCACAGGTCTCAATGATACTATGGCACTGGCTATTCAAATTGACCGGCGGTTGCGGGAGCGCAAAACCGCAAATTCCCTCATGGTGTTGTCTGAACAGACACCTAATTCGGTGCAATGTGATAGAAAAACCGCAAATTCCCTCATGGTGTTGTCTGAACAGACACCTGATTTAATGCAATGTGATAGAATCCTGACTAGAAATGAGCGGAAAATTCATAGACGCCGGAATGGCTTGTGCTACTACTGTGGTGATTCTACACATGTTATCTCAGCATGCTCTAAACGTATAGCTAAGGTTGTTAGTCCTGTCACCGTTGGTAATTTGCAACCTAAATTTATTCTGTCTGTAACTTTGATTTGCTCACTGTCGTCTTATCCTGTCATGGCGTTTGTAGATTCAGGTGCTGCCCTGAGTCTTATGGATCTGTCATTTGCTAAGCACTGTGGTTTTACTCTTGAACCATTAGAAAATCCTATTCCTCTTAGGGGTATTGATGCTACGCCATTGGCAGCAAATAAACCGCAGTATTGGACACAGGTTACCATGTGCATGACTCCTGAACACCGCGAGGTGATACGTTTTCTCGTTCTACATAAAATGCATGATTTGGTTGTTTTAGGGCTGCCATGGTTACAGACCCATAATCCAGTCCTGGACTGGAAGGCTATGTCAGTCTCAAGTTGGGGCTGTCGTGGTATTCATGGGGATTCCCTGCCTGTGTCTATTGCTTCTTCTACGCCTTCGGAAGTTCCGGAGTATTTGTCTGATTATCAGGATGTCTTCAGTGAGTCTGAGTCCAGTGCACTGCCTCCTCATAGGGACTGTGACTGTGCTATAGATTTGATCCCAGGCAGTAAGTTTCCTAAGGGAAGACTGTTTAATCTGTCGGTACCTGAACATACCGCTATGCGTTCATATATCAAGGAGTCTCTGGAGAAAGGACATATTCGTCCGTCTTCTTCCCCCCTTGGTGCGGGATTCTTTTTTGTGGCAAAAAAGGACGGATCTTTGAGACCTTGTATTGATTATCGGCTTTTAAATAAGATCACTGTCAAATTTCAGTATCCTTTACCGCTGTTGTCTGACTTGTTTGCCCGGATTAAAGGTGCCAAGTGGTTCACCAAGATAGACCTTCGTGGTGCGTACAACCTTGTGCGCATTAAGCAAGGTGATGAATGGAAAACCGCATTCAATACGCCCGAAGGTCATTTTGAGTACTTGGTGATGCCTTTTGGGCTCTCCAATGCGCCTTCAGTTTTTCAGTCCTTTATGCATGACATTTTCCGGAAGTATCTGGATAAATTTTTGATTGTTTATCTGGATGATATTTTGGTTTTTTCTGATGATTGGGATTCGCATGTGGAGCAGGTCAGGTTGGTCTTTAAAATTTTGCGTGAAAATTCTTTGTTTGTCAAGGGCTCAAAGTGTCTCTTTGGTGTACAGAAGGTTCCCTTTTTGGGGTTCATTTTTTCCCCTTCTGCTGTGGAGATGGACCCAGTCAAGGTCCGAGCTATTCTTGATTGGACTCAGCCCTCGTCGGTTAAGAGTCTTCAGAAGTTCTTGGGTTTCGCTAACTTCTACCGTCGTTTTATCGCTAATTTTTCTAGCATTGTGAAACCGTTGACGGATATGACCAAGAAGGGCTCCGATGTAGCTAACTGGGCTCCTGCTGCCGTGGAGGCTTTCCAGGAGTTGAAGCGCCGGTTTACTTCGGCGCCTGTTTTGTGCCAGCCCGATGTCTCACTTCCCTTTCAGGTTGAGGTGGATGCTTCAGAGATTGGAGCAGGGGCCGTTTTGTCGCAGAGAGGCCCTGGTTGCTCTGTTATGAAACCTTGTGCCTTTTTCTCCAGGAAGTTTTCGCCTGCCGAGCGAAATTATGATGTGGGCAATCGGGAGTTGTTGGCCATGAAATGGGCATTTGAGGAGTGGCGTCATTGGCTCGAGGGTGCTAAGCATCGTGTGGTGGTCTTGACTGATCACAAAAATCTGATGTATCTCGAGTCTGCTAAACGCCTTAATCCGAGACAGGCCCGCTGGTCATTGTTTTTCTCCCGCTTTGATTTTGTTGTCTCGTATTTACCAGGTTCAAAGAATGTGAAGGCCGATGCTCTTTCTAGGAGCTTTGTGCCTGATGCTCCTGGAGTCGCTGATCCTGTTGGTATTCTTAAAGATGGAGTTATCTTGTCAGCTATTTCTCCGGATCTGCGACGTGTGTTGCAGAGATTTCAGGCTGATAGGCCTGAGTCTTGTCCACCTGACAGACTGTTTGTCCCGGATAAATGGACCAGCAGAGTCATTTCCGAGGTTCATTCCTCGGTGTTGGCAGGTCACCCGGGAATTTTTGGCACCAGAGATCTGGTGGCCAGGTCCTTTTGGTGGCCTTCCTTGTCAAGGGATGTGCGGTCATTTGTGCAGTCCTGTGGGACTTGTGCTCGAGCTAAGCCTTGCTGTTCTCATGCCAGCGGTTTGCTCTTGCCCTTGCCTGTCCCGAAGAGACCTTGGACACATATCTCCATGGATTTCATTTCTGATCTTCCGCTATCTCAGGGCATGTCCGTTATCTGGGTGATATGTGATCGCTTCTCCAAGATGGTCCATTTGGTTCCTTTGCCTAAGCTGCCTTCCTCTTCCGATCTGGTTCCTGTGTTTTTCCAGAACGTGGTTCGTTTGCACGGCATCCCTGAGAATATTGTGTCAGACAGAGGATCCCAGTTCGTTTCTAGGTTCTGGCGATCCTTTTGTAGTAGGATGGGCATTGATTTGTCGTTTTCGTCTGCTTTCCATCCTCAGACTAATGGACAGACGGAGCGAACCAATCAGACTTTGGAGGCTTATTTGAGGTGTTTTGTCTCTGCTGATCAGGACGATTGGGTGACATTCTTGCCGTTGGCTGAGTTTGCCCTTAATAATCGGGCTAGTTCCGCCACCTTGGTTTCGCCTTTTTTCTGCAACTCTGGTTTCCATCCTCGCTTTTCTTCGGGTCATGTGGAGCCTTCTGACTGTCCTGGGGTGGATTCTGTGGTAGATAGGTTGCAGCGGATCTGGAATCATGTGGTGGACAACTTGAAGTTGTCACAGGAGAGGGCTCAGCGCTTTGCCAACCGCCGCCGCGGTGTGGGTCCCCGACTACGCGTTGGGGATTTGGTATGGCTTTCTTCCCGCTTTGTTCCTATGAAGGTCTCCTCTCCCAAATTTAAACCTCGTTTTATTGGGCCTTACAAGATATTGGAAATCCTTAATCCTGTATCTTTTCGTCTGGATCTTCCTGTGTCGTTTGCTATTCACAATGTATTTCATAGGTCCTTGTTGCGGCGGTACATTGTGCCTGTAGTTCCTTCTGCTGAGCCTCCTGCTCCGGTGTTGGTTGAGGGCGAGTTGGAGTACGTGGTGGAGAAGATCTTGGATTCTCGCCTCTCCAGGCGGAGGCTTCAGTACCTGGTCAAGTGGAAGGGCTATGGTCAGGAGGATAATTCCTGGGTGGTCGCCTCTGATGTTCATGCGGCCGATTTAGTTCGTGCCTTTCATGCCGCTCATCCTGATCGCCCTGGTGGTCGTGGTGAGGGTTCGGTGACCCCTCACTAAGGGGGGGGTACTGTTGTGAATTTGCTTTTTGCTCCCTCTAGTGGTTACTAGTTTTTTGACTCTGGTTTTTCTGTCATTCCTTTTATCCGCACCTGGGTCGTTAGTTAGGGGTGTTGCTATATAAGCTCCCTAGACCTTCAGTTCAATGCCTGGCAACGTAGTTATCAGAGCTAGTCTGCTGTGCTCTTGTCTACTGATCCTGGTTCCAGTTATATCAGCTAAGTCTGCCTTTTGCTTTTTGCTATTTGTTTTGGTTTTGTATTTTTGTCCAGCTTGTTCCAAATCTATATCCTGACCTTTGCTGGAAGCTCTAGGGGGCTGGTGTTCTCCCCCCGGACCGTTAGACGGTTCGGGGGTTCTTGAATTTCCAGTGTGGATTTTGATAGGGTTTTTGTTGACCATATAAGTTACCTTTCTTTATTCTGCTATCAGTAAGCGGGCCTCTCTGTGCTAAACCTGGTTCATTTCTGTGTTTGTCATTTCCTCTTACTTCACCGTTATTATTTGTGGGGGGCTTCTATCCAGCTTTGGGGTCCCCTTCTCTGGAGGCAAGAAAGGTCTTTTGTTTTCCTCTACTAGGGGTAGCTAGATTCTCCGGCTGGAGCGTGTCATCTAGAATCAACGTAGGAATGATCCCCGGCTACTTCTAGTGTTGGCGTTAGGAGTAGATATATGGTCAACCCAGTTACCACTGCCCTATGAGCTGGATTTTTGTATTCTGCAGACTTCCACGTACCTCTGAGACCCTCGCCATTGGGGTCATAACAGCCACCGTGGTATTCGGTCAGGGGGACCGACGCTGCTTAGGTGTCCGCTGGGGTGATGTAATGGCAGCTAGATGGTATACCTTCCCACAGGTGAAGTGTAACCCCAGGGCTTCCTAGAAGTGTAGATGGTGATGGTGGATGATGTAAGGCGCAGGGAATAACAAGGACACAAGGTTGCAGTCTCTTTACCTTTTACTGAACACTTCAGCATCCACAGTCTAGGGTACAGACCACAGGATAGGCAGAGTCCAGCCGGTCTGAAGGCAAATCCAGAGTCCCCTTATCCAGGTGGAAATCAGTAGCCTTCCTCTAGTGCCTGTGTGTTGTAGTACCTCCCTGCTGAGCTTCTCAGTAAGGTCCTCACAACTCTTGTAGATGTTCTAGATGTTATTTCTTCCTCTCTGTACCCCAGATAGTATGGATAGGACAAATCCGTATGACTGATGGCTTAAGGCTTGTTTATAGGGACCCTAGAGACGCCCCGACCCCCACAAGTTGCCACCGTGTCTTTTTAGGTATTAAGGTCGGGCAGCCAACTTGGAATTGACTGTCCTGCCAGTCCCTGGAGCAAGGCTTGGAGACGGTTGCTCCCTCGGTGTTCCGGCCACCGGCTACGCGCCTCAGAAGGAGGCAGCCTTTACAGGACAGAACTCCTTCTGGTGTTATCTCCTTGTGCTATGACTTCGTTTCTCACCCTCTACAACACGATTCTCTTCGTGTCCTTTCTTAGGATGCTGCTGCACATGTGGCAGGCGCAGCTCCGTGTCTTTCTGTCTTGCTAGGCCTCTGACAGGATCCCACCCCTGCAAGGGACCCTCTGTCTGCAGCTCCGATGTTCCTCCTTTCCCCCTGTCTGCCTGACAGGTGTTTCCTGGGCAAAGCCCAGTCAGCTTCTGACTAACTTTCTATCCAGCCCACCAGTTTTACCCTTCTGTGAGGAGTACCCTAGTAGATAAGAGCAAGGCTCCCCCTGGTGGTCTGGAGAGTGAAGTGTGGTGTATGGTTTGTGATACCTGGTAGGAAGATCTCCTTTATTGCCATCAAATGTATTATCACTCCCCCTGGTGGAAGAATGACATTACTGCAACGACCAGGACTCTGGGGCGCTGCAGAGACATGCACCCATAAATCGGCTTTAATCGCTACAGAAATGGCAAACAGGTGGGCGCTAAATGTAGTTTAGGCACACTGGGGCTCAGAAGGGAGGGGAGCATTTGGATTTTGGAGCAAATAATTCTCTGTATTTCATTTGGCGG
Organism: Ranitomeya variabilis; assembly: GCF_051348905.1. Classification (NCBI taxonomy): domain Eukaryota; kingdom Metazoa; phylum Chordata; class Amphibia; order Anura; family Dendrobatidae; genus Ranitomeya; species Ranitomeya variabilis. The sequence goes on along the minus strand of NC_135232.1, from coordinate 1,104,281,366 downwards.
GTGAGAAGCCATTTTGCTTTTTCGGAGACTTTGTGCTACCAGTAATGTGGACGCTCCCTATACTTCCGTTAACAGATGACGGACCTGAGTGAGGACTTCCTTTTTTTATGGATATAGTTGAAGCTTTTTGGGGAACATTTTACATAACATTTTGGCCCACGTGTATCCTGCGTTTTACCCTTGTTTGTGTGATGAAAAAGCATTGTTTTTTCTTCGTTTGTTATTCATTTTTTTTAAGGTGCTCACTTTCGGCCATGACTGTACATTCAATAGACGTTTATCTAAAGTGTACTATGTTGTATAATCAAGTCTCCATAATAATTCATTATTACACCAAAAATGTTAATAGCTATATCAATTATAATTCAGAGGATTGTTTAAATAGGACCTGTCACGCAAAAAAAAAAGAGTTATATATATAAATTACGGACCTCCCCTGACTCTGACGCTCTGGTGCAATATTATTCCATTGCAGAGATATTCACATTTGAATCTTTTGGAGTGCAGTATGTGAAATCTCTGCTTGTAGAGCAAGTAGGCATTTCTTCAGAATCTTCTGTGGGACGTGCGCTTTCACGCCTCCTTTCCAAAAGCTGCCAATCACAGATCAGCGGCATCTGAGACTGCTATATCAGCTGCAGAACTGTGATTGGAGCATCTGGTTGGGAGGGGTGAAAGAGCATGTCCCCAGAGAGGACTGTGAAGAAACACCTATTTGCCCTACAAGCAGAGATTTCACATACTGCTCCGTGTCAGGGGAGCCCAGGATTTTATTCATTTTTTTAGTAAGTGAAAGATCCTCTTTAATGACCCTACCAATTCAAGATGTCATTTCACATGCAAATTAGAAACTAGTCTTATGTATAATTTGTCAATAAGCTCAATATACACATGTACATGTAATGTGGAAAGAAGGACAACTTTTTAAACAGGAACATAAGTAAAATTTTTACTTTTTTATTTAGGTACATTTTTCCCTATTAGAATAGAAAGCAATAAAAAAAAAATAACGTAACAGAATATCTCTTTAGATATATAGATATATGTGCCTACGAGACTGATATGCTGTACGTTACTCTTTAAAATTCATGGCATTTTGAGATTTACGGAAAATAAGTTTTACTATCCTAGCCAAGACCGGGCCACACGCCAAGACATTCATTGACAGAGAGAGGATAAAGGACCTAAATTGTCCTACAGAACACAGAAAATGCTCAAACATTTGGAAATATCTCAACAGTTCCTCCATTAATCTCCTTTCATTTGCTCTTATAAAATGCCTCACACTGCAATTAAAACTGCAAAATATAGAAAGAAATATCTGAGTGTCTGAGTTCAGTCATTTCCAACCTCTTCCGTCTTACTGTCCTGTGGATGGCTGTAAGACAACTGGCTGCGGCAGAATCCTCCTCTGTGGAGCCATTACGAGCAGTGAGACTAAGGAACGCTCCACCACAACATGATATGATGGTTAATTCACTAAACAAATTCAAGGAGGATACCTTTCTCGATAATTTCACTCCTCAACATCGAACACCAAGTTATAAAATTATAGAAATCACAAGATCAACCAACATGGTAATGGTAAGCAAATGATGAAAAAATGGAATCACCATTTTCAAAACATCTCCCAGATGTTTGATGGGAGACAAGACCAGAGGTGCTGCAGGCCATGGAAGCAGGTTTAGGCCATGCAGGCTGTTCACAGTAGCCCAAGCAACATGTGACCTAGAGTTGTGTCGAGAAATGGTTCCTGTGTCACTTTGGAGAAATGGCCAACCACTCGTTCATTGATCCTTTCTGTATTGCAATTGATATGCCAAGCCTAAGGCATAAAACTATATCTTCACATATCATCTGCAGGTGTTTGCACCAGACATCCAGTTACAGGTGTTCTACTGACCTCACACCGCCACTTTCAAAAACTATAATGGTGCAGAGTAAAACGGCAAAGGAGACTGGGATGAATGTCTAACCTCTTCAGTTATGAGTCCCATGTTTGTCTCAGATGCAATAATAGTCAGAAATTGGTCTGGAAACCACATGGGCAATGCCATGAAGAGGCCTTCACAAAGGAACATCCCACCAGTCCTGCTCCTGGGGTTGCACCTCTCAAGTCTTCATTTCATGAACATTAACAGCTTGCCATTATATCAGTCTTGGAATTAGTACAGACATTTCTCAAAAGTGTTTCAGGAGCCATTTTTCATCACAACAAGGCCAGGTCGCATGTTGTTTGTACTACTGTGAGCAGCTTGCATGGACTAAGGATACTTCCATGGCCTTCAGTGTCTTCAGACCTGTCTCCCATCAACTACATGTGTGACATCATTGGTCGACAATTGCAAAGGGAGCTGCCAGCAGCTGATCTTGATAATTTCCCTGCCCAAGTACATTCAACGTGGCAGAACATTGTTCAAACAACCATTAATAACCTCACTGATAGTAGCAAAGGCTGTAAGTGTGGGAATTTGTATTTGTGGCCTCAAATTTGATACTGAATAAATCGCGATGTTTTAACAACTTTGTTTACATTTTTTCCCTCATGTGCAGATCATTAACATGTCTATCAACCCTGTGTTTTTGTAATTACACAACTTTTCCATTTTGGTGTTGCAATTTCAATTTGGAAGACTCTATAATATTACGGGTTAAGGATTCTGGATTCTGTGATGGGATGTTGATTCAGGAGACTAGTCTGATTTCCAGATGTGGAGTCGGAAAGGAATTTTTCCTCTAATATGGGGCAATTAGCGTCTGCCTCATGAGGTTTTTACCTTCCACACTAGATGATCCACATATTAGGTTTTATGTTAAACTTGATGGACTTGTGTCTTCTTTAACCTTAAAAGTATGAAGCAATAGGAAAAATATATTGGCTTTTCTATGGTTAATCTGATCTCCAACCAAAGATGAAACTGATCAGCAGGAAATTATTCCTTTAGGAATGAATATGTAGGTATTATCAAATTACCCAATGGGTAAATAGACCCTAATTAAGGGATACATTAAAGTGTTACTTTTATTGTTAAACTAAAAAGTGGTATGTAAATTTAAAATTACATCAGTTGGTCTGTGTTATTTCTATGATATTCAATCTCTAGGACCTGTATAATTAATTAATCAATCTGATTACATTGCTCCATCTGTGCTATCTTCCCTATGACTGCAGTTCATCGATTAGAATTGGTTTATCAGATAAATAGTTTGCTAAGATATACACAGATTTCCCTAGTGCTGCCTAACAACATATAGCCATCCGAACAAGTTTCGCCATTACTGGCTTCCTCAGGGGGCTGGGGCTATAAGCCAGTCATGGTATCCCTTAATTAAGCTCTCTCAAAAAAAAGGCTTCTAAAGTTATGTCTAAGAATGTTATGCCTTCCTACAATCATCAACAATCACAATGGGGAGGGGAGATTCATAAAGATTTATGTTCTATTCATTAAACTTGGCCAAAAGTTTGCTGGAGTAAGATTCGATAAATTCATTTTAAGAAGAATGCCTCCTCATGTATTTGGTGCATGCATTGGTGCGTCAGAATAAAAAAATGTACTCCAGCTCTGAACTAGAGTAGATTTCTGCTTTACTTTACAGCAATTTCTGGCTTCGATTATAATAAATGTATTGGACCACTGTTAAATCTACCACTTTCATAAAATACTGCAAAAAAAAATTGCAACTTTTATACAAGCTACAAAATCATTGACTTTCTTTCGAGGTTGTCCGTCAGGGTGGACTAGAGAATCCAACACATTGTGGACCAGCACTGTCCACATGGTCATCACCATTGGGTTCAAAGTGACTTGATTGAGTAAAAGATGGAGATAAACTGCAATACCAGATACAGAAATTGAATAAAAATGTTGATCTCCTCTTTGATAATAAGAGCAATAATAAGAATTATTGTGCCTACCCTTCTACCGCTTACCGTTGAGGTGGATTACATTGTGTTGGAAGAACGAAGCTTACACCTGGAGGAACATGATTACGCCAGTACAGTTATTAGATAGGAATTCTAATAGCACAACATTTTTTGTCTATATCAGATAATCTCCAAACTTTCGCCGTAGAGAGGTACAGAATCTCATGCTTTATCGTGAATCAAATTGGGTTGGAGGAATAGTAGTAGACGGTAAGTGTTCAAGAGCATCACAGTCGTCAACGAAGAAGACCAAGTCCTGCAGAATAGAGAAAAATAATATTATCTACTCATTACATGGTAAATTAATTTATAATTGTATAGATAATGTGACTACTCATTATTTATGACATTTATTGAGGGCTATTTCCATTCTTATCTTTGCTCGTAATCATGATGAAATACTCGCAATAATAAAATAGAATTGAGAATAAAAACATCTGACAAGAGTAAATGGGAGCCTTCTTCCCCAATGTCCATATGTCCTAATATATTTGAGGCTTTCTAAGGCTTCTTTCATACTAAGTTATCAACTCAATTACACAGTTAAAAAAAAAAGGATGAATGTACAGCATATGTTTATTCCCCAAAGGGTTCTAAAGCTCCGGTCTTTATTTTTTTCCAAGTTTCAGGAAAAAATAGATACATGTCTTCCCTTACCCTTACGCAAATTTTGTTAAAATCTCCATTTTCTCATAATTTAAATTTGAATATTCTCAAGCAGAATCATATGAAAAAAACAATGACAGACAGTATTTTTTTCCCATTGTGGGTATGGCTGTAGAAACTTATCGTGATCACCTATTTTTACTTTGCAAAGTTTTAGTTGTACATAGACGAATGGACAACCGTGCAAAACATGGATGTGCCTGGTCTGCCAAAACAGGGATGAGTAGGGATGAGTGGACACGTGGATGTTTGGGTTCGACCAAACTTTAGGCCAAAGTTCGGTTCAGGTAGCAGTGCTCTACCCGAATATGAACTAGAACCCTAACCCAACAGAAGTTAATGTGGACCTGAACTTTCCTGCTGTAAAATGATCTCTCTATTTTCTCCTGGAACTCTGAACAGTACAAAGGGCTTCCGAGAGAAGTCTGTGTTCGGAGCTCAGCACCGGACACCTAGTGTCCGGTATGAACCCCGAACTTTATAGCTTGAGATTGCTCATCTCTAATCCTGAGTGCAGGGCCAGTCTCTCCTATCCACGAAATTCATCAAGGATTACGTTTCTCACAATGCTAACTCTGTACATTATCTCAACATAGATGCAAAAGCCTCAACACTCTGCAACTCACATCACAACCACTTAAGGGCCACTAATAAATGCATATATCCCAACATTGCATGACAACATCAAGATTCTTTTTAAATCAGGTCATCTTGAGATCTCAAAGAGGACCTTTCACCAAATTTTTCATATAATGGACAGACGACGTTATAGTGGCTGCAGAGCGGAACAAAACATTTTTGTCTGTCATTAATTTCACATGTCTGTTTCAGCGATTTTATCAATAAAATTATTTGTCACCTTACTCTAATTAAGACCAAGTGGGTACCGTAAGTTCCTTGGGGGTGTGTACTTCTCCCTGTATGATTTGCTATCTATTAACCCCACTTGGAAAAGATGTGCACGCCCCCACTGAACACACCCAATTGGACTGAAGAGACGCTAACTCATTATGTGCCAATACTTTGATGGCTAATATCTTTGCAAAATTAAAAACAAACAAAAGTGGTTTTCTCCCACCCTGCCTTGTCTGTACAGTTCAACAATTCAACATGAAAAATTTGGTGAAAGGTCAAGAAGAAAAGTAGGAAAACATATTCTGTGTCTGGAAGTTCCATGTAGAGTATAGCTATGTGCAGTGTTCTTGACTGGAGATAATTGAATCTGTCAAGATTCATATTGGCAAAATTGATCGTAATTTACCTGGAAATTTGATTTGCAGTAAATTAATTTGGTGCAAAGTGATTGACCCGTACTATTCTTTTGAGTCTCACCAGACTTCTCAACATTATAAACGTAAGATGTAGAAAAAAAATCAAACAACTATTACTCACCTCACCACTCTGCTTGCCCCCCAGTGCTTAAAATTCCCTGTCCGGTCCTCGGTAACTCTTACCACCACCGGGCACTGAAACCTTGGGTCTCTTTCTGTTACACTGGGACTTACTGCAGCGACCATGTTTGAGGTGTTCCCGGACATATGTAGGAACAAGCTGGGCCTGGCCGCAGACAGAAGCTCCACTAGCATGAAGAAGCCCAGGGTTTCAGCTGGTTGTGGTGGTAAGAAGAGGAACTAAGGACTGGGTGGGGACAGTGAGCAGTGGTGGCAACCATAGAGGTGAGCACTGAGATGAGGATTTTTTCTCTTTTTTGACCTTTTTGATGGCCCTCTTTATTCATCGAAATGACTGTCAGCTGATGTTATAGTTATACCGGTAAATCAAATCATTTAGCTAGGTATGAAAATATTCAAGATTTTTCATTGGGGCCCTGAAGAACATTTCTTCTTTTCCAGAAAAAAACTTACAGAAAAATGTGGGAACGGCCTAAATGCTTGACACAAAATCTTTGATGGGTCAGAGTATGTTGCTTTGATAACCTCTAACTTCATAATATAACAATGAGTGAATAACATCTCCCTGACAAGGGACTCTGTGTATTATTCATTAAGAAGTCCTCTACGGTCTCCGGAAACATTTTTCTGTTTAACCCCTTCACCCCCGGAGCTTTTTCCGTTTTTCCATTTTCGTTTTTCGCTACCCTCCTTCCCAGAGCCATAACTTTTTTATTTTTCCGTCAATTTGGCCATGTGAGGGCTTATTTTTTGCGGGACGAGTTGTACTTTTGAACGACATCATTGGTTTTAGCATGTCGTGTACTAGAAAACGGGAAAAAAATTCCAAGTGCAGTGAAATTGCAAAAAAAGTGCAATCCCACACTTGTTTTTTGCTTGCCTATTTTGCTAGGTTCACTAAATGCTAAAACTGACCTGCCATTATGATTCTCCAGGTCACTACGAGTTTATAGACACCTAACATGACTAGGTTATTTTTCACCTAAGTGGTGAAAAAAAATTCCAAACTTTGCAAAAAACAAAACAAAACAAAATTGCGCCATTTTCCGATACTCGTAGCGTCTCCATTTTTCGTGATCTGGGGTCAGGTGAGGGCTTATTTTTTGCGTGCCGAGCTGGCGTTTTTAATGATAGCATTTTGGTGTAGATACGTTCTTTTGATCGCCCGTTATTGCATTTTAATGCAATGTCGTGGCGACCAAAAAAACGTAAATCTGGCGTTTCGAATTTTTTTCTCATTACGCCATTTAGCGATCAGGTTAATTCTTTTTTTTTATTGATAGATCGGGCGATTCTGAACGCGGCGATACCAAATATGTGTAGGTTGGGTTTTTTTTTTATTGATTTATTTTGATTGGGGCGAAAGGGGGGTGATTTAAACTTTTATATTTTTTTTATTTTTTTCACATTTTTAAAAACTTTTTTTTTTTACTTTTGCCATGCTTCTATAGCCTCCATGGGAGGCTAGAAGCAGGCACAGCCCGATCGGCTCTGCTATGCAGCAGTGATCATAAGATCGCTGCTACACAGCAGATTTGCAGGTGTGCTGTGAGCGCCGACCACAGGGGGGCGCTCACAGCCACCGGCAATCAGTAACCATAGAGGTCTCAAGGACCTCTATGGTTACCTTCCTGACACATCGCCGACCCCCGATCATGTGACGGGGGTCGGCGATGCGCTCATATCCGGCCGCACGGCCGGATGCGGTAGTTAAATGCCGCTGTCTGAGTTTGACAGCGGCATTTAACTAGTTAATAGCGGCGGGTGATCGCGATTTCACCCGCCGCTATTGCGCGCACATGTCAGCTGTAAAAAACAGCTGACATGTCGCGACTTTGATGTGCGCTCACCGCCGGAGCGCACATCAAAGCGGGGGTCCCGACATGTGACGTACTATACCGTCACATGTCGGGAAGGGGTTAGAAGTTTTCGCTACAATGATTTTGCAAATTAAAATGCAAAACTCTCTGTAAATATAACATCTCTAAGGATCCTTCCTTCGGAAATACAGAGCAACAACAGAGTATCCTCCATGGATGGGATCCCGATCTACTAATTTGTAAACATTGTTATATTAACCTCTTAAGTCACTTGATGCCGTAGCCAAAAATTCCTTTTATGGGAGAAAAATAAAGAAAAAATTAAATTCCACCATTGTTTTTCAGGTTTTGTTTTTATGGTCACTGTAGAGTAAATATCTTATATTAACTTTATTTCATGGGTCAGTATGATTAAAGCAATACAAAATGACCATAGTTTTGGTTTTACTACTTTCAAATAATAACAACTCTTAAATTAGCTTTAGGTCAGCCTTTAAAGGAAATCCGCCATCAGGTTTTTTTTTTATATAAGGGCAGAGACCCTGATTCCTGTGATGTGTCACTTAGTTTCCTGGATGTAGCAGTTGTGATACAATCATTGTTGCAGATCTAGCAGTTCTCTGAATGCTGAGCCCTGTATAACCCCGCCCACACCAGTGATTGTCAGCTTTCTGTGTTATATATTGACAGAAAGCTGCCAATCAGTGACAGGGGCGGGGCTATAAAGAGCAGGAGGACTACATGGCATGAGACACCTAGTCCTGTAGTGATAATCCCCTGCTGATAAAACACTGATTTTAATGAAACAGCAAAACACAGGCTAGTAAGAGATATACAGTTGGAATCAGGGTCTCAGCACCTTCATCATTCTGCTGTCAGATTACATAGGAAAAAAAAAGCTGACAAATTGTTGTTAAGACAAATCACTTTTTAGATTCTTTTCAATTTAGAAGAAAAGTGACTTTTCTATGATTTTCAGCATTCGAGATAGTCCGAAATTTATCATTTTTTTTTTTAGATTTTTTACTTATTGGATGGGAAAAGAGGGGCGATTTCCTTTTTTTTTTCTAAAAGTAACATTTTTTAGGCTATTCTTTTTCCCATTTTTTTTTTGATGATGAAAAAGTGATGACTTGAACAGTAAACTGCAATACTTAAGAATAGAAAAAGTGTTTTGTAATTTTCCCAATCTTCCTGCCTGTAGCTCTCCTCCTTTCTTTCCACTTAGATGCAGATTCTTTATATTGTATAGAAAATATATCTACATCTCATTCTCCAGTCCTTATAAATAATGAAAAAGAAATCCATCACTATTCCCACCAGGGTAAAATCAGTTTATTTAGATGAGATGTTCAAGGCTCCATTTTGGCCGTGTATAGAAGAGACGCTGCATTAAGACATCAGCACCTGTTCGGGGACCAACCCCTTCCTTAAGCATTGTGCTCCATTCATTATTTATGAGCATTGGAGGACAACATCCATGTTGGTACTTTTCTATAGAATATAAAGAAGTATTGAAGAAAAAAATATTGTGTTCCGGCTGCTTATTGTTGGATATTGTCTCACGACTGGGAGAGAGCTGATCAGTGGAACCTGATTGACGAGGTGTAATATATAAGGGTCAAAGGAGTTAATCCCTTAGATGCTGTTGTCAATGATGATAGCGGCATCTAAAGGGTTAAGCTGCGGCAATCAGAGCTCGGATAAGGCGGGTTTTTTGCAGGGTCAGTTGTGCTTTTAATGGCTCCTCTGAATTTCTGATATAATATTTGCGTTAGCATAATAAAAAAAAAGACCAATTCTGACTGTTTTGGTGGAATTTCAGTTCTACGACATTCTCTGTGCATTTTTTATGATAAATTAAGTTTATGTGACAAGTCAGCACAACCACGCCAAATTTCTATAGTTTCTTTTACGGTTTACTACTTGAAAAAAAAAAAAGTGTATTTATACTCCACATCCATAACTATTTTTCTATGTGAAGGATTTTTTTTGCTGGGGCAAGTCGTACTTTATGTAGCAACATTTTGGGTACATACAACTTTTTGTGACCAAAAAACAGCAATTCTGACATTTATAGCAATTATTTATAATGTTATTTTTTTCCTTTATTTTTTTAGTTGACAATGTTTTTTTTTTAAATACTTATTATATATTATTTTTTTTAGTTGGAGTAGTTCTAATCTCTGAGTTTTATTCCCACCTATCGACCCGTTAGATCTTAGCACCACATTCTTTGTGGCTCAAGTAGTGAATTCTAGAAAAATTCTCAAGTTGTAAATTCTTCAGCAAACACACTTCCCAGTTTTGACGGTGTACAAAAAAAGTACATAAACAACGTAAATGCCTAAATATACGAAAAAAACAACATACTCGCTTGCAGACTGTGTTCATGATAGTGTATAGATTTCTCACTTTCTTCTTTAAGGCGGTGACTCTTGGAAATCTTCCACAGTAAGGAGCGGAGATGAAAGAGCGCAGTTTTGTCATGACACAAGAATTCTGGAACACAACAATTCAATGTTGTCATTCAAAATTATATTTATCTATGACATATTTACTCAATCAGTCAAAAATGCTTTGAAAATATTATTTAATGCTAGAAATCTTCTTACTTTGGTTTCTTTGTGAGTAGAAGGGGCCTTACAGAAAATGCTAAAATCAGTCAAACTCTCTGGCATGTCCGCTAAGCAGTGATGAACGAGTATGCTCGTTACTCGAGATTTCCGAGCATGCTCGGGTGTTCTCCGAGTATTTTGGGCGTGCTCGGAGATTTAGTTTGTGTCGCCGCAGCTGCATGATTTGTGGCTGCTAAACAGCCTGAATACATGTGGGGATTCCCTAGCAAACAGGCAACCCACACATGTGTTCAGGTTGTCTACCAGCCGCAAATCATGCAGCTTCAGCGACACAAACTAAATCTCCGAGCACGTCCAAAATACTTGAAGAACACCCGAGCATGATTGGAAAACCTGAGTAATGAACACACTCGTTAATCACTACTGCTAAGCCATGTTGAGGAGAAAAGTCATTGGGTATCTGTAGAGCTTCAACATGCCTGATCCATGCTCAGTAGATATAAGCTGGCACTAGATGTATCTGGACTGGCAGCAACTTATTTCCTTCTCAATTAGAAATGATAGTTCTTGTGCTTGGTTGGGAAAAATAGCAGGAAGATAAAAGAGCCAACAGGTTAAGGCCACTTTCACACACTCGTAAAAAAAATGACCATACTTTGATCGGAAGACCCAACGTGATTTTAGGGTCTGTTGACCTGAGCAAACTGCTTCATAGTGTTAGAACTCACCTGGGGAGGTGAATTCACTAAGCCACAGGTCAGGGTGAACATATGAACTGAAGGCTGTTGCACATCAGGCTGGACTTGCTGGATGGCACATTGAAAAGCAAGGACTAGGAAAGTAGGCAAATGAGTGGAACAGGACACACCAGTTGACTTAGAGCCAGTGGTGTAGAAAAGCGCAGGAACTGAAGACATATAACCACCCCAGGAATAGCAGTCAATTTTTAGTGTGAACCAGTCCAAAGGAAAGTTCGTAAAGCTTTCAGCAGACAAAGGGTTAAACAGCAAACGATAAATAGAAGAATGGACAGCAGAAATGAAGAAGTAAACTTGATTATGGAGAACATATACTATTTTGCTGTAGTGACAGTAATATGGGCAGTCTCTGGAGAGGAGTTCTTAATGCTTACAGCAGATGAAGGGTGAATCAAGAAGCAAATGGGCAAATGTAGATTGTAGAAGGAAACAGGTGTTTTATGAGGGGATATCAGCTGAGGTGAGTAAAGGGGTGGGACAAACTCAAGGGTAAAAGGGGAGAAACATAAGTTTTACATAATAATCAGACATACATGTATATCCAAGTTGGTCTTAAAAGGCTTTGGGTGATAATGTCACTAAAATTTCCAAGGTGATTTGTGAAACCCAATGTGGAGCACAGTAAAGGGCATCGGCTATAGGTGAAGGGAGCAGAGCCCAGCCTTGGAGCTGAGACAGGTGCACAACACATAGGCATATATGAAGCAGTTAGCTCAGATCGGGAGAACGGCGATCAGTCCAGGTCTTCCGATCACAGTAAGGTCCGTGTTTCCTTACTTTTCCATCTAAAAATCGCTCTGCAGCTGACTTATCTGCCATTGGGAAAATAGATTAGTGATTGTCTCTCTCTCCAGTCGTCACAACTCACCTAACTACAATTTTTAATCTCTCCCTTTCCTCTGGCATTTTTCCCTCCTCCTTCAAACACTCTATCATTACTCCATTACTAAAAAAAACCACCCTTGACCCATCATGCACAAACAACTACAGACCGGTCTCCAATCTCCCCTTCATCTCAAAACTCCTGGAGCGCCTAGTCTACTCCCGTCTTACTCGTTACCTCTCCACTCATTCCCTCCTAGACCCTTCACAGTCTGGATTCCGCCCCCTACATTCGACAGAAACTGCACTCATCAAGGTGACCAATGACCTTCTGACAGCAAAATGTAACGGTGACCACTCGCTGCTCATTCTCCTCGATCTTTCTGCAGCTTTCGACACTGTTGACCACCCTGTCCTACTCTCTAGGCTCCAGTCACTAGGCATCAAGGACACTGCTCTCTCCTGGTTCTCTTCCTATCTTTCTGAACGCTCCTTCAGTGTTCTGTTCTCCGGCTCCACTTCATCTCCTCTTCCTCTCACTGTCGGGGTACCTCAGGGCTCAGTCCTTGGCCCCCTTCTCTTCTCCCTCTACACGGCCCCAATTGGACAGATCATCAGCAGATTTGGTTTTCAGTACCATCTTTATGCTGATGACACACAACTATACATGTCAGCCCCTGACCTTACCCCCGCTGTACTACAGAACACCACTAACTGTCTGTCCGCAGTCTCTGACATCATGTCCGCTCTCTATCTGAAACTCAACCTCTCCAAAACTGAACTTCTTCTGCTCCCGCCTTCTACTAACCTCGCTAAATCTGACATTTCCCTCTCTGTGGTTGGCACCATAATAACACCCCGGCAGCAGGCACGCTGTCTGGGTGTCATGTTTGACTCCGATCTCTCCTTCACCTCCCACATACAATCTCTTGCCCGCTCGTGCCGCTTACACCTAAAGAACATCTCTAGAATCCGCCCTTTTCTCACCATGGAGACAACAAAAACTCTCACTGTCGCCCTAATCCACTCCCGTCTGGACTACTGCAACTCCATATTAATTGGCCTCCCCCTCACGTGACTTTCCCCTCTCCAGTCTATCCTTAATGCGGCAGCCAGGGTCGTCCATCTAGCTAATCGTTACTCGGACGTGTCAGCTCTTCGCCAGTCATTACACTGGCTGCCCATTCATTACAGGATACAATTCAAAGTACTTGTTCTCACCCACAAAGCTCTTCACAGTGCGGCACCCCCTTACATCTCCTCCCTCATTTCTGTCTATCGGCCTAGCCGACCACTGCGCTCTGCAAACGACTTTCGACTAACCTCTGCACTAATCCGTACTTCCCATTCACGACTCCAAGACTTCTCCCGTGCTGCGCCAATCCTCTGGAATGCTCTACCCCAAGATATTAGAACCATCCACAATTTGCATAGTTTTAGGCGCTCCCTCAAAACACATTTGTTCAGAGTGGCCTATCACGTTCCCTAATCAAACTCATTTTATGTTTGTGTGTGTGTGTAGCCCACTCACTATCTCATCTACCCCCCACCCCCTGAAGATGGCTGGACCATCATTGTAAATACATCATTGTAAATACACACCTGTACTTTGTATCTCCCCACCTTATTGTAGATTGTAAGCTCTCACGAGCAGGGGCGTCGTATTTTATTTAATTCTGCTTTATTACTGTATTGTTAACATTGTTACCTATGACTGTTGTGTTTGAAACTGTTAAACTGTAAAGCGCTGCGAAACATGTTGGCGCTATAGAAATAAAGATTATTATTATTATTATTATTGTGCAAAGCACAGCACAGATCAGGGCTGACAACCTGTGCCTTCATTTTTCTAGACAACTTTGTCTGAAAACAACAGACAGATGACTTTTTCATAAAAAAAACCATAATGGATGGAAAAGATAATGTGTTACACTTTTCCAGCTCAGCTGCTATTACTAACACGTCAGCAGCGTCCAGTGCACTGTAACATCAATAATGATCCATACAAGCTCTTACATCTTAAGAAAATATCAGGGACATGTAATTTTTTTCTAGAGGCTAGAAGAAATGACGGACCAGGAATTTACAGACAGCTGGAAATCTTGGCACAGATGGGATGACAGAAAAAAAAAAGATATGATGTTTTAAAGGGGCTTTTGCACAATCCCTTAACAGGGTCGTCAAGTGCAAAGATATCAGATTGATGGAGGTCTGACACTCATCACACCCACAGATCAGCTGCTGTCCGGTACATCAATCACCAGAAGTGCAGTGTATAGAGCCGGAATGCCGTGGCTCTGTACAATGTGTAGTGGACGATCTTGGGTACTGTGACTCCCATTTACTTTAGTGGGAGCTGAGCTGCAGTTGGAAGCAACTACCCTAAAAGTTAAAGGGACCTAACAGCTGATACATGCTGCCCAATCCACGGGCACTGACTGTATGTTTTCACCCAGGTATGTTTGACAAAAAATATACTTTAAGAGCCACTGGTGACTGAGCTGCATGGGAGCCTCGTGGGACGGGTGGGTCTCTAGTGGCTTGTTCCCACCCACTGTCCAGGATTGACAAGTCTCTACCTATATGAGTTGGTTTCTATCTTTCTAGGAGAGAGTTAATTTACACCACAATGGAAGATTAAGACATTCTTATAATTTTTATTCACATTACATAACTCATGGTAGACATAAATAAGTCTGCAGAACGCTCCAACGACCATTGAAGTATTGTGCGACCATTGGATGGGAGCTCTGCGAATCTTCTACCTGCCAGGTTCTCCAGCTTCTCTTTTAATTAGCTGGTTCGGTGCGATATCATTCCTTCATCAATGACGACTGTCTGAACTGCTTTTTTATCCACTGACTCACAATGTAAAGATGTAGCCAAGTCTGACTTAACAAATAACAAACTATTTTGATAACTCGTCACACGTTCTCTCCCTTCAGAGGCTTCAACTAAACTAACACTGGACAAACCATTGTCACATTAGGTGTCAAATTATACTTTTTGCACATTTTTTCCACTTACGAGAAAATGGATTGATTATTCTGATCAGACTTCGCTCAGAAATTGTTCCCAGTGTCATCCGTTTTTCTTGTACGTGGAGAGAAAAAAAAATGTTTTTCAACCTTTTCTTGTCTGACAGTCCATGAAAATCAGACCAAACTCAGATGTCATCAGAGTGCGATCCATTATTTCATGGACCCATAGACTCGAATTGCCAATTTGGATCTGACCCTCAGATTACAATTGGACACGTCTCCGGTATTTTCCGCAGATCACTCAGTCTGAGAAACACATTGGACATGTGCAGAGCCCCATAGAATATTATAGGCATGAGTCCTATCCAGGAAAATCATGTACGAGAAATTCGGTTGTGTGCACAAGCCCTAAAACATAAAGTGTGCACTGCACCTACAACTGTCTATGTTGTTATCATAGCAAATACCCATTTAAAGTTTTAATTTTTTTTTTAGTTTGCAAAAAACTCTGAAAAACTCTCCATTTCTTTTTTTGTTCTTTTTTTTTGATTAAGCATGTTTTATTTTTTTTCTTCTTAATCCTATACAGAAACACATGGGAAGAAAATACACCTAGAGAATGCTGTCTTAAAAAATATGTAAAACACTAGGAAAAAAAAGCACTAACACAAAAAAATAATATATATATATCGTTATATGTTTATATATATATATATATATATATATATATATCTATATACATATAGATATATATTAAAAATCCACTTTATGAAGCAAAGGAAGGAAAGGTTATGTTACATATATATATAATATTTTAAATAGAAAATTAGTATAAAGTAAAATACATTATTCTGGTGCAGTTGAATGTATCACAACTTTAAAAAAAAAAAAATATTAGCGTGAATTTTGTTAGTAAGGGGCTACCTTAAGAAAGTTATTGGAGCATCACAATGATCTGTGCAAAAATGACAAACTCAACTCTGTGGTATTGATCCAAAATCTCAATACTTACATGGATGTCCAGATACAATGTGGGCAAAGATTCTTTACACCGTCCCTGTTTTAAAAGACATTAAAAAACGTTTTAGGGAGCTAGGTTCTTTTGTTCTGCCGACGGTCACCCCAGAATCTTCCGGTTACTTACAGATGGCAAAATCCTCCGTAATGTTAGAAAAGATTCAGTGATTTCTTGGCTCAACGTCACGACTCTTGAATAGCAGGTCAGGGGAGAAGAGGAGGTGAAAAGAAAGAATATATTAAAGACTAAGAAACTCAGGAAAAGCTTCATCACTGCTCGCAGCTTGTCAGCACGAGCTGCTAATGGCTCTGGCCGAGATTTGTAAATCAATGAACACATAGCCGAGCAGCCAACACCAATTTATATGAACAGCTGAATCAAGGGGGGGGAAAGCTGCAGGCTCCCAGCCAAGGGGAGATGAAAGTGGACGTTACCAGCAATGTCAGAGAGCGACGTTTCATAACTCTTCTGAAAAGGAGATGAATGACGAAGAGAAAATGATTTTATAGGGCAGTCCGTAAATAGAGGATTCTCAATGGAATTACAAAAATATGTATTTGTGCAAAATTGGAGAAGTTTGGTCAAGAGATCACCAATCGGTCAATACTAAGAGTTGAGCCAGTTGGTTCAATTTGCCTTGAACTTTATAAAAAGTTCAAATTCACTTTGTGTGATTAAAATGTTTGGGAAGGAGGTTGAAAAATAAAAAAAAATCCTACTCTCATCTCTCCATCTCTCCATGATTGGCTCCATCCGGCTCCGGCAACGTCGGATCTTCATGGCAGGTGATGGCCTTTTCCGCTTCTTTCTTCATTCTCTTGTACTGAGTAGTCCTTGGGCATTACATGACACGTTGTGACGTCACACGTACTAGTCAGTGCTGGAGATGCCGAGAACCTGATGGGACCTGTGAAGAAGACTCAAGACCTGCTGTGACTGTGGAAACAGACTAGAACTAGGAGGCCTTGGAGAGGAGCTGTCAGGAGGAGGTGAAGGACCGGAAAAGGTATCTAGTATGACTTTTTTTTTCATTTTTTTCTCCTTTGCCAGTACTTTTGAACAAAAAGTGAATTACAAAAAAAATAATATTTCTGCAAACCTTTATTTTTTTTTATTCGAGATGAACTCAATTATCTTTGAACTGATTCATTTACCTCTGGTTTCTAGACTTTCAGTAAACTTAGTCTCATTTGTTAGGTAAAATGATGAATAGACAGTCAAAAATGGTGTGTTCTTTTCCCACAAAAAATTACTACAAAGTTTCACTAAAGAGGTTTATCCAGGACTATTTTTTTTTTTTACTATGGGTCTAAAAACTAACAGGCAGGTAGTTGCTAACTACCTGCTTGTTCTGTCTGGTGCTGGCACAGATTTATTATAGACCGCATCTGCTGGCAATTCTGCTGCTCCACGTCAACAGAGCAGCTCTTCCTCTTCTGAGCTCCTCTGTTGACTGCCGATGTCATGCTGATTGACAGCCAGCTCCCTGCAATTAGGCAGCGGGGAGTTGGCTGTCAATCAGCATGACATCAGTAGTCACACATGTCAACAGAGCAGAGATGAAAAAAAGAAGCTGCTCTGTCGATATGACATCAGTGCCAGGCAGAGTTTGGCGCTGGACACAGCAGGCAACTATTAAACAATTACTTGCCTGTTAGTTCTTAGGCACATTGTAAAAAAATGAAATAGTCCCACATAACCACTTTAAGTGTCTCCCTTCTGTCTAGCTTGTTTCTACTGCCTGCTGTCAGATGTAATCTGTCTCTAGAGGCAGAGACACCTGAGCAGATTTCAGGAAGTGGTGGCCGGCTGATGGGGCTTAGTCTCTGCTCCTATGTCTGTTAAACATATTATCTAGCAATGCATGCTGAGAAGAGATTAAAATGAATTCTCTACACCTATAGTTCTAGCAAAATGGTGAAGAGGAACTACAGTACCTACTTAAAAAGACCGGAGGGCAAATTACAAAACAGGAGAATTTGGACTTTTACTAGACATAGCATCCTACTTTGTGCACCAAAAGTAGCTTTAACGTGTTATGAGGGATGAGGGCAGTCAAACTCTGCTTTTATTTGTGGGAAAGGACAGGTAGACTTTATGGCTATGTCCCCACGATCAGGAACTAGCAGCAATTTATTTTTGCTGCATCCAATCTGATCACACAGTTACTATTATTTTTTATTTATATAGCACCATTAATTCCATGGTGCTGTACATGAGACGGGGTTACATCAAAAGACAAATATCACTTACAGTAAACAAAACTAACAATAACAGACTGATACAGAGGGGAGAGGACCCTGCCCTTGCAGGCTTACATTCTACAGGATTGTGGGGAAGGAGACAGTAGGTCTGGGGTTGCGGTAGCTCCGATGGTGTTGAGGTGGTCGTGTAGTTGGAGCGCCCCCACTGCCGCAGGGCCGAGGGGCACCCGGTACCGGGGTCTCTCTGTCTCGGTTCTGGGATTGTCACGGTGGCTAGACCCGGTCCGTGACCCTGCTGAGGGGCGTCCAGTGAAAGTGGAGAGTGATGATGGTGTGGTGCAGGTCGCGATGAATAACGAGGACACCAGGTTGCAGTCTCTTTACCGTTTTACTGAAGGCTTCAGGATCCTCAATCCGAAGTACGGTTAACAGGGCTGGCTGAGACCGGCCAGTCCGATGGCACCTCCAGAGTTCCCTTTGCAGGTGGAAATCTGTGCCTACCTTCTAGCGCTTGTGTGTTGTAGGCCTTCCCTGCTTAGCACCACGGGATAGTCCTCACAACTGTTGTGTCTGTTTCTGAAGTTCCCTCACAACTGATTCTGATGTTCTTCTCTGTCCCCCAGATGATATGGCTAGGACGCACCCGTATGACGGGTAGGCCTGGAGGTCTTCCGGGACCCTAGAGTCGCCCCTCTCCAACTGTTGCCCCCTATGTCTGCTTAGGTGATTTAGGTGAGACAGCCCGCCTATAACTGACTGTCCTGCCGTAGGTTTGAAGTAATGCTTGGAGCCCAATACTTCCTCGGCGTTTCAGACCACCGGCTACGCGCCTCAGTAGGATGTTGCCTCGATCTTACAGCACGACTCCTACTGGTGTTTTCTCCTTGTTGCGTTGATCTCGTTTCTCACTCTTCACAATAAACCTCGCTTCTTGTCCTTTCTTGGGGTACCGCCGCAATGAAGTGCAGGCGCGGTCCCGTAACGTTCTTTCTGTTCGCTAGGCCTCTGTCAGGATCCCACCCCTGACAGGGACCCCCCTGAATCTTCCCCTGCAACACCCTCTGCCACAGGATGTTGCCTGGTTCCAACCCAGTCAGCTTCTGTCTAACTTCCTATCTAACCCCCAGTTTTACCAGATTGTGAGGAGTGGCCTAATACATAGCACCCTTAGTTCCCCCTGGAGGCCAGACTGTGAAGTGTATTGGTGTCTGTGATACCTGGTCAGGTGAACTCCTTCAGTGCCATCAGACGTACCAACACTCCCCTTAGCGGCGGAGCATCAGCACTGCAACAACCAGGACTCTGGGGCGCTGCATGATCATTGCAGGTTGTAAGCTTCTTTGAAGAGATGGGTTTTCAGGTTCAATTTGAAGGATCCAAATGTGGTGGATAACCGGACGTGTTGGGGTACAGAATTCTAGATGATGGGGGATATTCGGGAGAAGTCTTGGAGGCGATTGGATGAGGAGCAAACAAGCGTGGAGGAGAGAAGGAGGTGTTGGGAGGACCAGAGATTACGTGAGGGAAGATATTGAGAGATTAGTTTGGAAATATATGGAGGAGAAAGGTTATGGATGGCTTTTTAGGTCAGTGTAAGTAGTTTAAACTGGATACGCTGGGAAATTGGGAGCCAGTGAAAGGATTTGCAAAGAGGGGAAGCAGGAGTGTAGCGAGGAGAGAAATTAATTAGTCGGGCAGCAGAGTTAAGGATGGACTGGAGGGGTGCGAGAGTGTTAGAGGGTAGGCCACAAATGAGGATGTGTCAGTAGTCAAGGCGAGAGATGATTAGGGCATGCACTAGCATTTTGGTAGAGTGAGCGTTGAGGAAAGGACGGATTCTGGAAATATTTTTGAGCTAGAGGCGACAGGAGATGGAGAGAGCTTGGATATGCGGTTTAAAGGACAGGTCAGAGTCAAGGGTTACTCCAAGGCAGTGAATGGGGGAAAGTGTGAATTCATTTATTGTGATAGATAGATCAGGTGTGTGAGATGGAGGAAAGATAATTAGTTCGGTTTTGTCCATATTGAGATTGAGGAAGCGAGAGGAGAAGGAGGAGGATATGGCTGATAGACACTCTGGGATTCTAGAGAGCAGAGTGGTGACATCTGGGCCAGAGAGGTAGATCTGAGTGTCATCGGCATATAGATGGTACTGGAAGCCATAGGACTTTATGAGTTGTCCCAGGCCAAGGGTATAGATTGAGAAGAGAAGAGGTCCTAGGACAGAGCCTTGAGGGACACCAACAGAGAGGTGGCGAGATGAAGAGGTAGTATAGGAGTAGGAAACGCTAAATGTGCGGTTAGTGAGGTATGAGGAGATCCAGGATAGGGCAAGGTCTTTGACACCAA
Source organism: Ranitomeya variabilis (assembly GCF_051348905.1). Lineage (NCBI taxonomy): Eukaryota > Metazoa > Chordata > Amphibia > Anura > Dendrobatidae > Ranitomeya > Ranitomeya variabilis. The sequence continues at coordinate 1,104,260,832 of NC_135232.1, read as the reverse complement.
AGGAAGAGAGGATCTGTAGTAGGAGGCAGTGGTCAACTGTGTTGAAGGCAGAGGACAGGTCTAGAAGGAGGAGTATAGAGAATTGTCTGTTAGCTTTCGCTGTAAGTAAGTCGTTCGTAAGTTTGGTCAGGGCAGTTTCAGAGGAATGGTGGGGGCGGAAGCCAGATTGTAGGTTCTCGAAGAGCGAGTTAGATGCAAGGTGAAAGGAAAGTTCAGTGTGGACGTGCTGCTCAAGTAGTTTGGAAGCAAATGGGAGCAAAGATATGGGGCGGTAGCTGAACATAGCGCTCGGGTCAAGGGAAGGCTTTTTGAGGATAGGTGTGATTGTGGCATGTTTGAAAGTAGAGGGGAAGGTACCAGAAGTTACTGATAGATTGAAGAGATGGGTTAGGGATGGGATTAGTGTAGTGGTGAGGTTGGGGAGGAGGTGGGATGGGATGGGATCAAGTGCACAAGTGGTGAGGTGTCATTTGGAGAGAAGATGAGCAAGCTGTCCTACAGTGATTTTGGAGAGGGAAGTTATGGGGTTAGGGCATTGGTCTGGCATACAAAAAGGTTGTGGTAGTTGGACAACAAAGACTTGCTTTGTTTGGTCTATCTTATTTTTGAAGTGCATGGCAAAGTCCTCAGCAGAGATTAAGGAAGTCGGAGGGGGCAGTGGTGGGCGGAGGAAGGAGTTAAAGGTGTTGAACAACTGTTTGGGGTTGTGGGATAAAGAAGATAGGAGGGGTGTGAAAGAGGCCTGTTTAGCAGAGGTGAGAACTGATTTGAATGCGATTGTTGCTTGTTTGAGTGCACGGCAGTTAAATCTGCATGTGTTCAGTGAACAATGAGGATTATACCACATCTTATGACTGGCTATAGCTGAGACTACACAGTGGAGGCTAGAGTCTCCTCTGCAGATAATTTACATGCTGCAGCCCGTAAACCCGCACCGCAGGTGAGTTTATGCAGCATTAAACAGAAGCACAGTGGGCATGATATTTCTATAAATCCCATCCACTGTTCTGCTCATGTAAAACGCAGCATTTTGGACATAGTGAAAGTGAACTGCGATGATCTCACTAAGGTCAGTGCAGTTCATGGGCCTACTCACTCTGCATAGATGGATTATGGTGTGGGACATTATGGATTCTTTCACCTTCTGACAGGTAAGGGATGTTGTTTTTTTATTTTTGTTATTTTACAGGGGACAATGGATTCAGGGGATTAGGTTCTAAGGTGAGTATAATGTGTTTTTTATTTTATTCTTCATTTTACACTCAATGTAGACAGTGGGGGCTGAATACAACTCTCAGCATTGCTCCCTGCTTGCAATGGATTCTTTCGACTTTGGACAGGTGGGTTATATTGTTGTTTTTTATTTTAGTTATTTTACAGGTGACAATGACTTCAGGAGATTAGATTCTAAGGTGAGTATAATGTGTTTTTTTAATTTAATTCTTCATTTAACACTCTACATAGACAGTGGGGGCTGGATACAACTCTCAGCATTGTTCTCTGTTTGCGATGATCTCTGCACAAGCAGGGAACAATGATGAGAGCTGCCTCTAGCAACTTGCGCCCGGGATCAGCGCGAACATACTGCTGCTTGCCAGGCACCGGTACATGTCCCACTGATGACTAACGGATGTTAGTCGTGTGTCATCAGTGTGCACGTGTGCGGGACGTTTTGCGGCCTGTGCTGCTGATAAAAAAACAGACAAGTCAGCGTGTTTTGCCAACGGACACATAGTCCGTGTAAACGCACTGAAATGTGCACAGACTCATTCACTTGAATGAGCCTGTGTGTAAGTCCATGAAAAAGAAGGATACGGGTGGCACACACCGTCCCAATTAAAAGTCCACTTTATTAAGTTGCTTAAAACATCAGAAGCAGGAGAGTCCTATGTGGAGCTCAAAAGGTGACGGCCGTTTTGCGCACCATGCGCTTCTACGGGTCTTCTATGTGTGTGTCTCCAGTATGTGTGAAAACTGTCACCACATATACTGGAGACAATGACCTGTGAAGGAGGCCTTAGTGAGCACTTCTCCTTTGCCCAGATAATCCATCCACCTCACAGGTTTCACATATCAAGATTCTGATTGGACAGCATTATTATATGATGTGCATTAGGCAGCCACAATAAAAGGTCAGTGTTAAATGTGCCATTTTATCACACAGCACCATGCCACAGATTTCGCAAGTTTTGATGTAGCGCACAAATGGCATGCTGACTGCAGGAATGTCCACCAGAGCTGTTTCCGCAAATTGAATATAAATTTCTCTGCCATAAGCCATCTCCAAACCCATTTCAGAGAATTTAGCAGTACATCTAACCGGCCTCACAACCGCAAACCTTGTGTAACCGCATCAGCCCAGGACCTCAACATCCAGCATCTTCACCTCCAAGATCGTCAGACCAAAGGATTTCTGCACAAAGTGTCACAAACCTTCTCAGGGAAGCTCATTTGCATGCTTGCCGTCTTCATCAGGTCTCCACCTGACCACAGTTCATTGTCATAACCTACTTGAGTGGGCAAATGCTCAGATTCTATGCTGTCTGTCATGTTGTAGAGGTGTTTTCTTCACAGATAAATCCTGGTTTTCACGGTAAAGGGCAGATGGCAGACTGCATGTATGGCGTCATTTGGGTGAGCGGTTTGCTGATGTCAACATTGTGAATCGAGTGACCCATGGTGGCTGTGGATTTATGGTATAGGCAGGCGTATGTTGTGAACAAAGAACACAGGTGCATTTTATTGATTGCTTTTTGAATGCAGAGAGATACCGTGACGAGATCCTGAGGCCTATTGTTGTGCCATTCATCCACGACCATCATGATGCAATGCACGGCCCCATGCTGCAAGGATTTGTGCACAATTGCTGGAAGATGAAAACATTCCAGTTCCTGCAAGGCCAGCATATTCATCGGACATGTCACCCATTGAGCATGTTCAGTATGCTCTAGATTGGCGTATAAGACAGCTTGTTCAAGATCCTGCCAATATCCAGCAACTTCACACAGCCATTGAAGAAGAGCAGACCAACATCCATAGGCCACAATCAATGACCTAATCAACTCTATACGAAGGAGATGTGTTGCACTGCATGAGGCAAATGATGGTCACACGAGGTACGGACTGGTTTTCTGTTGCACCGGGACCTCCCAATACTGTAAAACTGTACATTTTAGAGTGGCCTTTGATTGTGTCCAGTCTAAGACATCTGTGCAATAATCATGTGTCCATTCAGCATCTGGACATGACATACCTGCGAGGTGGATGAATTATCTCGGCAAAGGAAAAATGCTCACTAACAGATTAGAAGAACTCACTAACGCAGATTAAAGTAAGTGCTCCCTAACACAGATTAGGAGAAGAACTCGCTAAAACAGATTAGGAGAAGAGTTTACTAACATAGATTAGGAGAAGAGCTCAGTAACACAGATTAGAAGAAGAGCACAGTAACACAGATTAGAAGAAGTGCTCACTAACAGAGATAAGGAGAAGAGCACACTAACGCCATGTGCACACGTTCAGTATTTTTCGCGTTTTTTTCGCGTTTTTTCGTGATAAAAACGCGAAAAAAACGCTAACATATGCCTCCCATTATTTTCAGTGTATTCTGCATTTTTTGTGCAAATGTAGCCTTTTTTTCCACGAAAAAATCGCATCGCGGAAAAAAAAGCAACATGTTCATTAAAATGCGGAATTGCGGGGATTCCGCACACCTAGGAGTGCATTGATCTGCTTACTTCCCGCACGGGGCTGTGCACACCATGCGGGAAGTAAGCAGATTATGTGCGGTTGGTACCCAGGGTGGAGGAGAGGAGACTCTCCACCACGGACTGGGCACCATATAATTGGCCCCAAAAAAAGAATTAAAATAAAAAATAGTCCTATACTCACCTTCGATGTCCCCCGCAGTCTTCCGGCCTCACCGCTGCATGTTGTCGCTTCGGTTCCTATAGCTGGTGAGCGGTGAAGGACCTGCGATGACGTCACGGTCTTGTGATTGGTCGAGACCGGTCATGTGACCGCGACATCATAGAAGGTCCTGTGTTGTGAACTATACTTCTTGGCTCCCTCTTGTGGTCTCTAGTGGTATGGCACTGGGATTGTCTTTCCCCAGCTTGGTACCCACCTGGTTCGTTAGGCCAGGGGTGTTGCTATTTAAACTTCCTGGATTCTTAGGGTACTGTCACACAGTGCAATTTTCGTCGCTACGACGGCACGATCCGTGACGTCGCAGCGTCGTATGATTATCGCTCCAGCGTCGTAGACTGCGGTCACACTTTGCAATCACGGCGCTGGAGCGATGCCGAAGTCCCCGGGTAACCAGGGTAAACATCGGGTAACTAAGCGCAGGGCCGCGCTTAGTAACCCGATGTTTACCCTGGTTACCAGCGTAAACGTTAAAAAAACAAACAGTACATACTTACATTCCGGTGTCTGTCCCCGGCGTCTCAGCTTCTCTGCACTGTGTAAGCACCATAGCCGGAAAGCAGAGCGGTGACGTCACCGCTGTGCTTGCTTTCCGGCCGGCAGGCGCTCACACAGTGCAGAGAAGCTGAGACGCCGGAGGACAGACACCGGAATGTAAGTATGTACTGTTTGTTTTTTTAACGTTTACGCTGGTAACCAGGGTAAACATCGGGTTACTAAGCGCGGCCCTGCGCTTAGTTACCTGATGTTTACCCTGGTTACAAGCGAACACATCGCTGGATCGCTGTCACACACAACGATCCAGCGATGTCAGCGGGTGATCAAGCGACGAAAGAAAGTTCCAAACAATCTGCTACGACGTACGATTCTCAGCAGGGTCCCTGATCGCTGCTGCGTGTCAGACACTGCGATATCGTAACGATATCGCTAGAACGTCACGAATCGTACCGTCGTAGCGATCAAAATAGCACTGTGTGACAGTACCCTTAGTCTGGTGCCTGGCATCGTTGTAATCAGTTCATTTCTGTTTGCTCCTGTCTGCTGGTCCTGGTTCTTTGCAAGATAAGCTAAGTCCTGCTTCCTTGTTTTTGTTTATTTTGCATTGTTCTAATTTTTGTCCAGCTTGTACAAAATGTGATTCCTGATATTGCTGGAAGCACTAGGGGGCTGATATTCTCCCCCCCACACCGTTAGTCGGTTCGGGGGTTCTTGAATATTCAGCGTGGATATTTTGATAGGGTTTTTTGCTGACCGTATAAGTCATCTTCCTATATTCTGCTATTAGTCAGTGGGCCTCTCTTTGCTAAAACCTAGTTCATTCTTACGTTTGTCTTTTCTTCTTACCTCACCGTTATTATTTGTTGGGGGCTTGTATTTAACTTTGGGGTCTTTTCTCTGGAGGCAAGAAAGGTCTTATTTTCCCTTATAGGGTTAGTTAGTTCTCCGGCTGGCGCGAGACGTCTAGAATCAACGTAGGTACGTTCCCCGGCTACTGCTAGTTGTTGTGCTAGGATCAGGTATACGGTCAGCCTAGTTACCACTTCCCTATGAGCTGGTTTTTTGTGTTTGCAGACTTCGCTGAAACCTCTGAGACCCTCTGCCATTGGGGTCATAACAGTCCTGAACCACACCGGCATCTATAGGAACAGACGCCTGCAGGTGAGTATAACCATTTTTTTTATTTTTTTCATTATTTCTAAACATTCTATCATTTACTATAGATGCTGCATAGGCTGCATCTATAGTAAAAAGATGGTCACACTTGTCAAACGCTATGTTTGACAAGTGTGACTAACCTGTCAGTCAGTTTTCCAAGCGATGCTACAGATCGCTTGGAAAACTTTAGCATTCTGCAAGCTAATTACGCTTGCAGAATGCTAAAAAAACGCAAAAAAAACGGAAAAAAAACGCAAAAAAACAAAAGCGGATTTCTTGCAGAAAATTTCCGATTTTCTTCAGGAAATTTCTGCAAGAAATCCGGACGTGTGCACATACCCTAACACAGATTAGGAGAAGAGTTTACTAGCACAGATTAGAAGAAGAGCTCACTAACAGATTAGGAAAAAAGCTCACTAACACAGATTAGGAGAAGATCTTACAAACACAGATTAGGAGAAGAGCTCACTAAAACAGATTAGAAGAAGTGCTCACTAACACAGATTAGGAGAAGAGCTTAGAAACACAGATTAGGAGAAGAGCCAACTAACTCAGATTAGGAGAAATGCTCACTAACAGATTAGGAGAAGAGCTCACTAACACAGATTAGGAGAAGAGCCCAGTAACACAGACTAGGAAAAGAGGTCACTAACACAGATTTGGAGAAGTGCTCACTAACACAGATTAGAAGAGCTCACTAACTCAGATTAGGAGAAGTGCTCACTAACACAGATTAGGAGAAGTGCTCACCAACACAGATTATGGGAAGAGTTCACTAACACAGATTAGGAGAACAGCTCACTAACACAGATTAGGAGAAGAGCTCAGCAACATAGACTAGGAGAAGAGCCAACTAACACAGATTAGGAGAAGAGCTCACTAACACAGATTGGGAGAAGAGCTCACTAACACAGATTAGGAGAAGAGCTCACTAACACAGATTAGGAGAAGAGCTCACTATCACAGATTAGAAGAATTTACTAACACAGATTAGGAGAAGTGCTTACTAACACAGATTATTAGAAATGCTAACAGATTAGGAGAAGACCTCACTAACACAGATTAGGAGTAGTGCTCACTAACACAGATTAGGAGAAGAGCTCACCAACACAGATTAGGAGAAGACCTCACTAACACAGATTAGGAGTAGTGCTCACTAACACAGATTAGGAGAAGAGCTCACTAACACAGATTAGGAGAAGAGCTCACTAACACAGATTAGGAGAAGAGCTCACTAACACAGATTGGGAGAAGAGCTCACTAACACAGATTAGGGGAAGAGCTCACCAACACAGATTAGGAGAAGTGCTCACCAACACAGATTAGGAGAATAGCTCACTAACACAGATTAGGAGAAGAGCTCACTAACACAGATTAGGAGAAGAGCTCACCAACACAGATTAGGAGAAGCGCTCACTAACACAGATTAGGAGAAGCGCTCACTAACACAGATTAGGAGAAGCGCTCACTAACACAGATTAGGAGAAGGCCTCACTAACACAGATTAGGAGATCTCACTAACACTGATTAGGAGAAGAGCTCACTAACACGGATTAAGAGAAGATCTTTGAGTTCAGCTCATTAAAAATGGGAGCATAAACAGAAGTACTGGTTTATATATGTTTTCAGTGGATACAGTACATGCATTAGCATATGACAGTTTGAAACCATAATATTTTCATAGCAAAAAGTTGTATTTCTGTATAAAACTGAGTGATAAACAACATGGGTGTCATCAATGGCTTAAAGTGGTGGTCAACCATAGGGGATAATGTATTTTGTTATGTAAATTCATGTATTTTTGTCTAAAAATTATATATTTGTAATTCGGTTTCATTAAAAAATTTTGCATCATTATTTTTTTATAGCCTCTGTGTTGCACCATCAAACACTGTCTGCGGAATGAGTTAACTGAGAATCTGTCAGTAAGTTCACTATGACGGTTCTATGAGAAAATTTGAAATTTTTTTATCTGTCTTGTTCTGAGCTCCTCTCAGTTGATTTGTGACCACATCACAGTTGAATGTGCAGGAAATGAAGAACCTGTAAAAGGTAAATGGTGCAAAATTTTTAATGAATCCAAATTGCAAAACTGATTTTTAGCTCCAAATACATTTAAGCAAAAAATCAAACAACAAAAATACCCTCAAAAACGTTATCCTTTAGAAGCCAGCATTTGCAAGCCCAAAATAATGTATCCATAAGACATCATGGATTTATAATTCCAGTTTTTTTTCAATTTTGGGTGGGAATGCCCACCATCTTGACCCCATCAATGATCTAGAATAGTCCGTGCATTGGCAAGTTGTTTATTACTTATAGCTGTGTGATCTTTTCCCGTATTTTGCAGACAGGACTCCAGTATGGAATTCATTTTGAATGAAAAAATAAAATAAAATAAATAAAAATAATACACAAGACTAAAATGTGCTTCTGTCTGGCATACATGAAAGCCTGCATTATGCGATGAGAAATTTCTCTGAGAACCATAATTTTACATTAAACCAGTAGCCCAGAAACAGAGATGCATTCTTGTAATCTGAAAGGACATTTTGTTTGGAGAGAAATTCCTAGCATACATCTGAGGGGACAGAAGGTACGGTGGCGCGCCGCTAGTTCCCGCTCAATAATGCAGTAATTATCCTGCTCTCATTCACTGGAGCTCCAAATGAGGAGGATGAAAATATATATTATTGTAATAAATAACCGCTAATGAATTCAGGTCACGACTGTTTTGGACAGCGGTTCACAAGAATCCTTCTGTTCTCCTGCCGAGAAAAGTCCATAAATAAAATCAATCCTCCGAGCTGAAAATCTAGACGGCCTAAATGGGTCTTTTTATAGCATAAGCTTCTTTTTATTTATCTATTTTTTTTCATGTTGAAAAGGTAAACTTTGTGGAGCACCACATAAAGACAGGATCCAGAGAGATCGGGGGTCAACTATATGATCGAGCTATTCAGGATAGGATCCTACATGACTGTGGACCAGGTGAAACAGGGGCGGACATGTCACGGGTGCAACCGATGCAGCTGAACAAGGACCCTAAAGATAAAGGGGGTCACTATCACCTCCAAGTCAGGGTGAATTGAGGATTATGATGAGTTATTGGACTGCAAAGAGCCCATGTATGGTTTTTGCACAGGGGCCTCTTCTGTCTGTGTCCGCCCCTGACACCATGTATAAGACTCTGTTCACATGATGCCGTTTCAAAACCATGATATATACCCCATTGACACCAACTGACCCCCATTGACTTTAAATCAGACACGACATTACTTTCTTATACACATGTGACTAGAGATGAGTGAGCGACGACCCCCAGGGCCGTGGGGTACTCGGAACCTGGTCGGACAGTTCTTTGGGGAAGTCACGGGGCCGTGACCCGACTCTGTGGCCCTGGGCGTGCAATAAAAATGCAAGGGGAAACGTTATAGGAGATTGATTTGTGAAGCCACCCGTGGTGTTCGGCAAGAGATGGCCGACACTGCGGTTCAGGTCCTCTGGGGCTGATGGTAACGCAGCAAAGATGGTACAGCTCCCCACGGGTAGAGCAGGGCCCCAGGGCAGATATAACAGGCGGATCAGGTGGTGGTGAACATTGGGGTCAAGAGAATAAGCAAGTGACCCAGAAAAGTGCAGTTTTCTTTACCTTTATTTCTTGGTAGATGAGCATGCAGTCTGGGGTACCAGTTACAGATGACTGCAGGAGTCCGGCTAGCCTGGAAGCATTCAGTGGGTCCACCTTGCCAGGTGGGGTTGGGAGCCTTCCTGCTGCGCTCTATTTTCGGGTCCCTGCTGCCTGTAGCTAGCTGGAGCCCTCTCCTGCATGTTGGCTTCGTCCTGTATGGCAGACAGAATGAGCCTATCAAGGGCACTGCCTGTTCACTAGCAGCCCCGAGCTCTTGGTCTGCTGCAATGTCTCTGGGTGTTTGGTGTGGCCAGGGAGCTTGCAATCCCCTGCCCTCCAGATTCAGCTGGAGGGCAGCACCCACACAGCCAAGGATTCTGGTGTCCTTCTTGTCAGCGCTCCGCTCTGGGGTCAGCTCTGATGCTGCTGCAATTCCCCAGAGCCCTTGACTCCGCTCCTGTCCTCTCCTCCCCTCCGACTAACTTCCTAACAGCCTAAGACTAACTCCTCCACCCGACCAGAGAGAGCAACTCCCCTGAAGTCGGGTCTAGAGCTCCCCCTTCTGACCTGGAGCCGGAATTGTGATGCATGCTGTGTATTACCTGGTATGGGGACCTCTTCCTGCTTCCAGGCATGACATCACCCTTCAGAGGGAGGCAATATCACAGTGGCAACCGGATTCTGGGGGGCCACAAGTGGATCTGGCCAAAATTTGTATTCACCAAGTTGTGTGGTTTTCCTGGGAAAAACGAATTCCCCAACCTTTCTTACCTCCAGAGCCATATTCAGCTCTGAGCAAGGGTCGCCAGTCACATCCAGAGCTCACTTGAATAGTGACATCCAGCTAGCGCCAGTCTCACAGTAGTGACACCTAGAGCCCCTATAACCAGTATAATGAAAGCCAAATGACAACAAGGCAGTATAGCTAGATTCAGGGCCGATTTTAGACAAAGTAGGGCCTGGGTAAAAGTTTAAAGTGGGGCCTCAAATGCTCACATATTGCAGAATCACACAGTAACATTTAGATTTCATTTACAGGCTGTTAAATGATCGTGATCAAGAATATTGAATTCATTCAGCGCTTGTTTCCCGTCCTCTTTACACTGGCTGACAAAGCATGATGGGCACAGAACAATCACTAATAAATCAATCTGTCCCCATATATATTATGTTTTCAACAACACATCTGCAGCTTACACCAGGCGATGTGCTGCTGAGAACAATGATTTTTGTTTCACCATAAACAATCCAATCACCTGATGAATGAGCAACATTTTGATAGTTCGCTGGGCAATTGCCAACATGTTTACACCTCTCAACTCTCATCTGCGCTGCCTTTGTTTATAAATGTGGATGCACGCCGCATGTGACCCACATACATTGTATGTTACAGACATACAGTATATACAGTGGGTACAGAAAGTATTCATACCCCTTTACATTTTTCACTCTTTGTTTCAGTGCAGCCATTTGGTAAATTAAAAAAAACCATGAGTCTTCTTGGGAATGATGCAACAAGTTTTTCACATCTGGATTTGTGGATCCTCTGCCATTCTCCCTTGCAGGTCCTCTCCAGTTTCGTCAGGTTGGATGGTGAACGTTGGTGGACAGCCATTTTCAGGTCTCTCCAGAGATGCTCAATTGGCTTTATGTCAGGGCTCTGGCTGGGCCAGTCAAGAATGGTCACAGATTTGTTCTGAAGCCACTCCTTTGTTATTTTAGCTGTGTGCTTAGGGTCATTGTCTTGTTGGAAGGTGAACCTTTGGCCAAGTCTGAGGTCCAGAGCACTCTGGAAGAGGTTTTCATCCAGGATATCTCTGTACTTGGCCGCATTCATGTTTCCTTCAATCACAACCAGTCATCCTGTCCCTGCAGCTGGCAAACACCCCCATAGCATGATGCTGCCACCACCATGTTCCACTGTTGGGATTGTATTGGGCAGGTGATGAGCAGTGCCTGGTTTTCTCCACACATACCGCTTAGAATTATAACCAAAATGGTCTAACTTCGTCTCATCAGACCAGAGAATCTTATTTCTCATAGTCTGGGAGTCCTTCATGTGTTTTTTAGCAAACTTTATTCGGGCTTTCATATGTCTTCCACTGAGGAGAGGCTTCCATTGGGCCACTCTGCCATAAAGACCTGACTGGTGGAGGGCTGCAGTGATATTTGACTTGGAGGAACTTTCTCCCATCTTCCTACTGCATCTCTGGAGCGCAGCCACAGTGATCTTGGGGTTCTTCTTTACTTTCACCAAGGCTCTTCTCAAACGATTGCTCAGTTTGACTGGACGTCCAGGTCTGGGAAGAATTCTGGTGGTCCCAAACTTATTCCATTTAAGGATTATGGAGGCCACTGTGCTCTTAGGAACTTTGAGTTCAGAAATTCTGATGTAACCTTGGCCAGATCTGTGCCTTGCCACAATTGTCTCTGAGCCCCTTGGCCAGTTCCTTTGTCCACATGATTCTATTTGGTCTGACATGCACTGCTTTGAGCTGTGAGGTCTTATATAGACCGGTGTGTGCCTTTCCAAGTCAAGTCCTATCAGTATAATTAAACACAGCTGGACTCCAATGAAGGAGTAGAAACATCTCAAGGAGGATCACAAGGAAATGGACAGCATGTGACTTAAATATGAGTGTCTCTGAGCAAAAGGTCTGAATACTTATGACCATGTGATATTTCAGTTTTTCTTTTTTACTAAATTTGCAAAAAAATTCTACATTTCTGTTTTTTTTTCAGTCAAGATGGGGTGCAGAGTGTACATTAATGTGAAAAAATGACCTTATTGAATTTACCAAATGGCTGCAATGAAACAAAGAGTGAAAAATTTGAAGGAGACTGAATACTTTCCGTACCCACTGTATGTATCGCGCACACATGTATATGTGAGTGCGAGCCAGGGCCGTAGTCATGGCCCGCATCGATGTCTGCTTTAACGTACCCTGACCATCCGCATCACATATATACAGTCCCATTGTCTCACTTGCCTGATTCTCCAAGGCCTCGCCTAAACACAGAGATACTTCTTCCCTGGTATTGGCACATAAAGAGTCAGAGTCCTTTTCCAACTTTACCCGAAGAACTTTACTCAGCACATCCACATCAGTTACAGCTTCAATACAGAGTTCTGCATCGTTCACATTTTTCACTTTCCTTGTGCTTTTCCATATGTCCTCCATTTCGTACCCAGGACGTTCCGTCTCACATGGTACCGCAACGTCCTCCCTGTCTGGCTTTACTGCCCTTAGGATTTCCCTTCTCTGTTTCACCCCAGACATGAGGGCATCTGCCCAAGTAACAAGCTGCCACATTTTTAGGAGCGATCTGCGTTACTATCCTGCCGTGACTCTTGCTCTAGCTCCGGCTCTCACTACCGCTATCACTGCTTCTTTCACTGCTGCACTTCTGGCCCATTGACCCTGGACGTCTGGGCTTCCTACTTTGAATGTTGGGGGGCCCACTGTATTGCCCCAGGCTCTAGAGCCATATGGGACTGCCTGGGCTCTCTGGCCCTTCAGGCCTGTCTCAGCTCTCAGGCTCCACTCAACTCAATCTAGGAAATGCTCACTATCTTATCCCACAGTGGCAATATATGCATATGTGCATAGCAGCAAAATGACATAACAATAAGTAAGATATACACAAGATATATACAAGTCATTAAGCAGATCGTATTAAAGAGCATAACAGTTACTGTACCCCTCTTACATTCCCCCACCCTTTAATTATGGTCATCCCGACCATATAATGCTTTAAAACTTTATCATGTACATAAAGGTATTCCACGCAGGGAGGCAATTGATGTAGATAAACACTGGCTCAACATGAGCAAAGTCCTTTAGCCGACGAATGAGAGTTTTTTTAAGAGGTACCTGGTGCACAGTTCTCCCGGTGACACCTACAGTTTATCAAACTCCGGTCCCATCCACCGGGCTCGAACATATGTACAACAATGTGACCCATCCCTTGGGCAGTCTGTTACTGCAGTCACACACAGTCCATGACACAGTTCAAGGGTCCGTGCCTCCGCAAGGACAAAGTCCTGCCATCCAGCAGAAGGAGGGCAACAAGCACCACAAAATTAGGGTGGGGTAAAATTTTTAACGAAACATTCTGGCCCATTCCGACCACACTGTACCCGTCTTCGGAGTGCTCCAGGGCTCTTTCTCCCCATAGGAACGTGGAACACGTACAAGCACAACGTCCTTTAATCAGAACAAAGTAATATCAGTTCAATATCAGTTCAATGGCATGCATCCCGTGTTCACTGAAGGGGTTAACTAGTGGGACAGTTTTATAGGTCGGGTCGTTACGGACGCGGCGATACTAAATATGTGTACTTTTATTGTTTTTTTATTTAGATAAAGAAATGTATTTATTGGAACAATATATATATTTTTTCTTTATTTAGGAATTTTTTATTTTTTTTTACACATGTATTTTTTTTTCACTCTTTAACATTGCCCCAGGGGGGACATCATGTTATAGTGTCAGATCGCTAATCTGACACTTTGCAATGCACTGTGTCAGATCAGTGATTTGACAGGCAGTGCAGGAGGCTTGCAAGCCACCTCCCTGCAGGACCCGGAAGGAGCCCCGTGGCCATTTGGATCCGGGGCCTGCAGGGAGGAGACGCTCGGTACAACGCGATCACATCGTATTTTACCGAGGGTCTCAGGGAAGCACGCAGGGAGCCCCCTCCCTGCGCGATGCTTCCCTATGCCACCGGAATGCTGCGATCATGTTTGATCACAGTGTTTCAGGGGTTAATGTGCCAGGAGTGGTCCATGACTGCTCCTGGCACATAGTGCTGTATGTCAGCTGCGATAGTTAGCTGACAACCGGCCGCGATAGTCCGCGCTCCCCCGTGAGTGCGGCTGATCGCGTTAGAAGTACTATCCTGTCGGTGGTCATACGGGCCCATACCACCTCGACAGGATAGTATGTCTAATGTCAGAAAGGGGTTAAAGGGCACAAAAGTTACTGTACCCCCCTTAGATATAAACAGAACACATGCACATATATGTATTCACAGAGCCTATACATACAGATATATGCATATATGTAACAAGGTGGCACGGGGTGGTAGTCGTGGGCGAGTCTATTACACAACAGTCAGTGAACACACTGGCACCTTGCACATGGAGATGGGTACTCACTGTGTCTGCTGGAATTCTAGTCCCAGAAAGTACCACGGAGCCACAGCTCTATCCCAACAGTAGAACTTTAATAATGGTGAAAAGAGAAAAGATAATAGTTCCTGAGCTATCCCTATCCAGATACTCTGCTTCAGCAGCTCCTGTCCAGTTCCAGTGAGCAAACAGTCCTTTATGGGGCACTCACACTTAATGCCCATTTCAGCTGCCCAGTTGTCCTTTTGACAGCGCTTTCTCCCCTCCGGGGGTATATTATGCTCCCATCAGAGGAGCACGTCTTGACACGGGCAAGCCTGCCCGGGCTCTGCTGCAGAAGCAGGAAATTGCTGCTTCTTCCAGGCTGCTAAACCAGCCCCTTTTTGTTAACCCTTATTGTCCCTGAACTAGTCATGTTCAATACAGTGCAATATAATACAAAGACATGAAATCAGGTAAACATCACACAGTACACGTACAGCAATAAAACAGTAGTTCATAACAGTAATACATTGATACATAGCCAAACTATCAGAGCACAGCATGGGGGACACATGCCCGACATAAAGGAGAGAGGGAGCAACCGAGGGTCCCCGTCACCTCCTTACACATACACACAGCACATACATACAGATGCATGTATACACAGCACATACCTACAGATACATGCATGCACATTTATACATACAGATACATGCATACACAGGCACTTACATGGATGCATATACATACAGAGACATGCATGCATAGGAGCATACACACGGGACTGTCCACCACCATACCCAGGACAGTTGGGACTAGAGATGAGTGGATCGATTCACAAGACTTTAGTCCAGTGTGGTGCCCCAGGGTCCTTGTCGTCATAGTGGTATTGCTTTCCTCCCGGGGAGAGTGATGCTACGTTTGGAGGCAAGGAAGAATAACTGCATCCAGGTATCACAAACATGCAACACATTCACACTCCAGGCCACCAGGGGGAGCATCTGACCCTATTTATTAGGTCACTCCCCACATATATATAGAACTGGTAGTCTGTAGGGAAAGTGAGTTAGTTCCAGACAGGAGTCAGTTCCAGACATCCGTCTGAGGAGGATAGAGGGTCAAAGAAGCTGCAGCTCCCGGAAAGAGACATTCAGAAGGCAGAATTGTATTGCAGCGAGTGTGAAAGAAGGCAAAGCAAAGGAGAGGATACCAGAAGGGGACCAGCCTTGAACAGGTTGCCTCCTTCTGAGGCACAGAACACTGGTAGCCGGAACACCGAGGTTGTAAGGACCTCTATGCCTTAGTTCAGAGACCGGCAGGATAGCTGAACTTTACGTTACCTTTCCGCACCTACACCCAGGAGGCACGGTGACACCCCACAGAGCCGGGTTATCTAAGAGACCCTATAAACAGGCTCAAGTCACCAGCCATATGAGTTTTGTCCTATCCGACTACGGGGGACAGAGAGCGAGACACTACATCTGTGAGGACCTAATTTCAAGCTTATGCAGTAAGGGACTACACCACTACAGCACAAGGGGAGGCTAGTGATTTCCACCTGGACAAGGGGACTCTGGACTTGCCTCCAAACCAGCCGGACTCTGCCTGCCCTGTGATCTGGTGCTCTGGACTGTGGATGCTGAAGTCTTCAGTAAAGGTAAAGAGACTGCAACCTTTGCAACCTGTGTGTCCTCGTTCTTCTGTGCGCCTCTCACTACACCACCATCTACACACTGGGAAGCCCTGGGGATATACTTCACCTGTGGGAAGGTATACCATCTAGCTGCCATAACATCACCCCAGCGGACCCCTTAAAGCAGCGTCGGTCACCCTGACCAAATACCACAGGTGGCGTCACGAACATAAACCTTATCCCTTTAAAGACCTTTCCCCTTTTCATGGACGTCCCAGGGCCACGGACCGGGTCACAGCCACCGTGACATCCCCTTTGAGCCAACCGGACCTGGTACCGAGTACCCCCTTGCCCTGATGGGGCGCTCCACCAGCGTCTAGATCAGTGGTACTAGGCGACCTGGACAGGAGGCTGCAAATCTCTTACTTTCTGGAGTACCCGGCACAGCTTTTGATTAGCCAGAGTGACGTCATCTGTGCGTCCTCCTCATCTCTAGTCGGGACTTGTAGATTTATTTTTTTATTCATTCATTAACAGTTGGAGCTGCTAGAACGTTCTCATCTTTATGTAGCCAGCAAGATGCAGGCCACAGAGGTGGAAATAAACTGAGGAAATGTGCAGATCTGGCGAATAAGTTGAGGGACTGTGCAGATGCGGAAATAAACTGACAGGCTGTGAAGAGGGGGGAATAAGTTGAGGGGCTGTGGAAAGGGGGGAATAAAATGCTTGGTAGTGTAGATGAGTAGAATAAAATAAAGTGCTCTGCAGATGGGGTGAATAAACAGAGGGGCTGTGCAAATGGGAGGGAAAAAACAGACAAACTGTGCAGATGGGGGGAATAAACTGACAGGCTGCGTAGATGGGGAAATAAGCTGAGGGGTTGTGCAGAGTGGGATAAAATGAGGGGCGGTGCAGAGGGGGAATAAAATGTGGGCCTGTGCAGGTGGGGGGAATATAATGAGGGGCTTTGCAGGGGACATAAAATGATGGGCTGCAGGGGGTTATGAAATAAGAGGCAATGCGGGGGGGGGGGGGGGGGCATGAAATGAGGGGCTTGCAGGGGTGCCATGAAATGAAGGGATGTGTGGGAGAACGTGAATCTCTTACCTTTCGGCGTCCCCTGTGTGGCTCTTGATTTGCCAGGGCTGGAGCGACGTTTTCTGTGCATCCTCCTCATCTCTAATTGGGACCAGTGGATTATATTTTGTTCCTTCATTCACAGTCATAGCAACCAGAACTTTCTCATTTTTATGTAACTTCACTATATGACAGCCGTCTTTTTTTGTGTCTGTAAGGCCGTGTTCACATGTTGTTAGTTTTGTTGTTCTGCTCTGACAATGGCACCTCCGTTCTTGTAATCCTCTAAATTCCCATTTGTATCTCCAAAAACAGCTATGCAAAAAGATATATTTGGCTAATGGAACATGTTTCAACCAAAGGCTTTGGCAGAAGTTTTTTTGGTCTGTCATAAAAAAAATCAGTTTGCATCAATTTTCTCCTCTACTGATTGTGAAATGATTTCCATGACAGTTTGTTCCATTCTGGCCAGTTGCATAAATGTGAGCGCCCAGACAGATCTCATGTTTCAGATTCCTCAGCAACGCCAGCGCACAGCTCCATCACACCGCCTGATAATGACGTCCGTTGTCCTGCTGTGCCATTTCTCTGTCTTCTGTGGAGTTCTCATTTGCTAGGTTTATTTTAGCAGTGTTATTTAATTTTTTTTCTCTTTTAATCAAAGGGCTGAATATCTATATATGGTTGAGGGAAACTGTACATTTACATGGATGAAAGGTTGTGTATGTAATGAATGGATAGGTCAGATGTGTTCTAATTCATAGAGAGTTGTCCTGAATGAGGCAGCGTCCATCTATGATCACCACCAGCACCAAAGGATTGTTTTGAACGCCTTCTTAAACTTCTTAAACATCAAGTTTGTCTACAGAAGGCATGTGAGAATGCCTGAGGTTTTGTTTTATTATACAGGGTCATTAGGTGCATCTGATTTCATGAATTATATAAGGTCATCAGATGCAAATTCAGCTGGTATCAGTGGGATCTTTAGAACATGATATCTGAGCTGTGCTACAATATAGCTATCAGATCAACAAGAGTGTTTTACTAGATAGGGTCATTAGGTGCATCTGCACATGCTCAACCAACAGCATTAGAACTGCTGGAGGATGGATCCAGTAGCAATGAAGGGTAAAGAGAGCCCTGTAGAGTTATGATTTCTAGCTATTTCCTGTTTATCAAGATGGAACTGAAGGTAGAAAACACCAGGAATCAGGTAAATCAGTTGTAGCACCGGTGTCTCTGCCTGATGCCCCTATTTCCCATCTGAGACACTGACTTTCTCACTGCCACGGCCGCTGTCCCTCACTTCCTTCTCTGGCTGCAGATGCCCGGTGTCACGATTCCCCTGCTCAGAGAGTCTGGGAATCTGTGATGGACAGCTCTGTCATCCTATCCTGTGCTGGGGTGTGCTGAGCTGTCAGTGCCTTGATTGACAGCTCGGTTGACCTATCTGACTGGAAGGTGCAGAAATTTCCACATGTGCTCCATGTTCTTGGTAATTTAGGTGAGCTGTCTGGCTCAGATCAATGCCAGTCAAAAGTTTTTTCTAAGCTTGTGCTGGTGTGTTCGCCTGTACCCTGTGCTGTAAGTTCTGATCTTCTGCTGCTGACTTTTGGACCGTGTTCAGACTACCCATTTGTTATTGCCCCATTGCATCTGATATTCCGTTGCTGACCTTTGGACCGTGTTCAGACTACCGTTTCTTATTGCCCCTTTGCTTATCCGCTATTTCTCTGGTATTCTGACCCTGGCATGTGACCTGACTTACCACTTCGTATTTTCCCTTGGTTTACTACGTGATCTTTTGGTATTGACCCCGTAACATCTGACTGCGCTGATTCACGGCCTAGCCGTGTGTTGTGACTAGCATCACACCCGTGATACTCACTCTGCGCGCAGTTCCCCATGCACTATGCTAAGGGTGCATGCATAGTCCTGTCCTCTTAAAGGGACAGCACGCAATGTCATAAAGTGTCCCCAGTCAATATCTGGGAGACACTCATTACCTAAGGTGCCTCCACCTGAAGGGAGGTGCCTCTGCAACATTGGAAGTTTGGTCCTAAACACTCTTGTTAGTTCTCAGATCCCAGTGCTCGTATTCATGTATACCTGCCTTTCTATCAGCTGTGCCCACCTGCCTGTCTATCAGCCTTCCCTTCCTGCCTATCAGCCATGCCCGCCTGCCTGTATCGCAGCCATGCCTGCCTGCCTGTCAGTTGGCCCAGGCTGCACCTGCCCATGCTCATGTACATCTATTCATCTGTCAGTGCTCATCTATCCATCAGTCTCCCTAGCCGCACCTGCTAGGCTCATCTGCACATCAGCCTATCCAGCCACACCTGCCAGTGCACATATGTACATCAGCCGGTCAAGTCTGAATCTGTGGTTCCCGTGTTCCGACAGCTCCTGCCTACATCTACTGTACCTTCTTTCGGGCTGTCCCAGCTACCTGTCCTTAGGGGGTCAGCTACCGTCTACCCGAGGTCAGTCCTGGTGTAGCTCCTGGTCCACCTCCTTTGTTTCTCCTCAGATCACGGTTTCATAAGCCGCTGTGTATCTGAGGTCGGATTAGGTGAGGCTCCTACTTACCCCCCTCCAGGCTTTCCTTGGGCACAGTATTATAAACCCCACAGTCCCCCACGAACAGTATGATGGCTCCACATGCACTAATTTGGTCTATCCACAGTAAGGACTGAGGCTCTACGCTGTAGGTGCAATCTTATGATGTCATGGCACCTGCTGCACTGAGACTCAGTCACACAGACAGAATAGTGGAAGAGGGAGCCAATGAATTAATCTTTCACTACTGTATTCAATCTTATCTGCATTTTGAGGATGCAGATACTGGTGAAATCCAGATGCCAGGCATTGGATGGACTCCTCTATGGAAGAACCACATCTGGAGATGTGTAGGGACATTTAGGATAATCCTTAATTTGGGAAAGATGTACAATACCCTTGCTACAGTGGGAGCTATCAAGGTTCCTGGGGTTTAATATCTCATACAGGGTGTAACAGAGCATAAACCATCTCAGATGTCTCTCTAGCCTTTAATTGAAAACTTCCATTGAAGGAGAACTCACCACCTTTCATGGCAGCCTGTTCCACTCATTGATCACCCTCACAGTAGGAAAGTTTTTTCTAATATCTGATCTGTATCTTCTCCCTTTCAGTTTCATTCCATTGCTTCTCGTGTTTCCATGTGCAAATGAGAATAAGAATGATCCCTCTACACTGTGACAGCCCTTCAGATATTTGTAGACAGCTACTTAGTCTACTCTTAGCCTTCTTTTTTGCAAGCTAAACATTTCCAGATCCTTTAACTGCAGCGCCCCAGAGTCCTGGTCGTTGCAGTACTGAAGCTCTGCCGCTAAGGGGAGCTATGGTACGTCTGATGGCACTGAAGGAGTTCATCTGACCAGGTATCACATACACCAATACATTTCACAGTCGGGCCTCCAGGGGGAGCTAAGGGTGCCATTTATTAGGCCACTCCTCACCATTGTGGGTAAACTGGGGGTCAGGCAGGAAGTTAGTTCAGAAAGCTGACTGGGTTGGAACTAGGCAACACCTTGTGGCAGCGGGTGTTGTGGGGGTAGATTCGGTAGGGTCTCTGTCAGGTTTGGGACCCTGACAGAGGCCTGGCAACAAGGAAGAACGTCACGGGACCGTGATTGCTCAGCATAGCGGCGGTGCCCTAAGAAAGGATCAGAAGCAAGATATATTGTGCTGAGTGAGAAACAAGATCAAAGCAACAAGGAGAATACCAGTAGGAGTCGTGCTGTAAGACCGAGGCAACATCCTACTGAGGCGCACAAACGGCGGCCGGAACGCCGAGGAAGTATTTATGTATCTAGCTCCAAGCAATACTTCAAACCAATGGCGGGACAGTCAGTCATAGGCGGGCTGTCTCACTTAAATCACCTAAGAAGACATAGGGGGCAACTTGTGGAGAGGGGCGACTCTAGGGTCCCGGAAGAGCTCCGAGCCTACCCGTCATACGGGTGCGTCCCAACCATAACACCGGGAGGGACGGAGGATTAGCAGAACATCATCTAATCGAGTTGTGAGGGAACATGAGAAACAGACACAACAGTTGTGGGGACTTTCTGTAAGCACAGCAGGGAAGGACCACAACACATAGCGCTAGCAGGAAGGCACAGATTTCCACCTGCAAAGAGAACTCTGGAGGTGCATTGGACCGGCCGGACTTGCGCAGCCTGGTTAACCGGATTCCGGACTGAGGACGCAGAGATCTTCAGTAAAGAGGTAAAGAGACTGCAACCTGGTGTCCTCGTTATTTACTGCGACCGGCACTTCACCACTACACCATCATTCACCACTCTTTCACCGGACGTCCCCCTGACAGGCAGGGCCACGGACCAGGCCTAGCCACCATGACAACCCCCCAGAACAGAGACTCTGAGGCCCGGTACCGGGTACCCCTCGGCCCTGCGGCAGTGGGGGCGCTCCATAACCGTTCCTCGAAGGACATACTTTGCAGTCCGCTCACCATCCTGGTAGCTCCAGTTTTTTTTTTCCCCAGTTTTTCAGTGTCTTTTTTAAAATGTGGTGCCCAGAACTGAACACAGAATTCCAGAGGTTTGACCAAAGAGGAGTAGAAGGGGATAATTACGTCACGTGATCTAGACTCTATACTTCTCTTAATGCATCCTAGAACTGAGTTTGCCCTTTTTGCTGCTGCATCACACTGTTGAATCATGTGCAGCCTGTGATCTATTAGTATACCCAAATCTTTTCACATGTGCTGTTGCTTAGTTCTATTCCTCCCGTTCTGTAGATGTAATTTTGTTTTTCCTTGCCCAGATGTAAAATCTTGCAAATCTCTCTGTTATATATAGTGTTGAGCATTCCGATACCGCAAGTATCGGGTATCGGCCGATACTTGCGGGTATCGGAATTCCGATACCGAGATCCGATACTTTTGTGGTATTGGGTATCAATATCGAAACAACATTAATGTAAAAATGTGTAAAAGAGAGAATTAAAATAAAAAATATTGCTATACTCACCTCTCCGACGCAGCCTGGACCTTACCGAGGGAAGCGGCAGCGTTTTTTGTTTAAAATTCGCGCGTTTACTTCCTTAGGTGAAGTCCCGGCTTGTGATTGGTCGCGTGCCGCCCATGTGGCAGCGACGCAACCAATCACAGCAAGCCGTGACGTAATTTCAGGTCATTCAGTATTTTAAAATTACGCTCCGGCTTTGTGATTGGTTGCGTCGCAGTCACATGGGCGACGCAACCAATCACAGCAAGCCGTGATGTAATTTCAGGTCCTTAAGGATTTTAAAATTACGTCCCGGCTTTGTGATTGGTTGCGTCGCAGTCACATGGGCGACGCAACCAATCACAAGCCGTGACGTCACGGGAGGCTGGACACGCGCGCATTTTAAAATGCGCGCGTGTCCAGCCTCCCGTGACGTCCCGGCTTGTGATTGGTTGCGTCGCGGTCAACCAATCACAAGCCGGGAGGCTGGACACGCGCGCATTTTAAAATGCGCGCGTGTCCAGCCTCCCGTGACGTCACGGCTTGTGATTGGTTGCGTCGCCCATGTGACTGCGACGCAACCAATCACAAAGCCGGGACGTAATTTTAAAATCCTTAAGGACCTGAAATTACGTCACGGCTTGCTGTGATTGGTTGCGTCGCCCATGTGACTGCGACGCAACCAATCACAAAGCCGGAGCGTAATTTTAAAATACTGAATGACCTGAAATTACGTCACGGCTTGCTGTGATTGGTTGCGTCGCCGCCACATGGGCGGCACGCGACCAATCACAAGCCGGGACTTCACGTAAGGAAAGAAAAGCGTGAATTTTAAGCAAACAACGCTGCCGGTTCCCTCGCTGAGGTTCAGGCTGCGTCGGAGAGGTGAGTATAGCAATATTTTTTATTTTAATTCTTTCTTTTACACATTAATATGGATCCCAGGGCCTGAAGGAGAGTTTCCTCTCCTTCAGACCCTGAGAACCATCAGGATACCGTCCGATACTTGAGTCCCATTGACTTGTATTGGTATCGGGTATCGGTATCGGATTGGATCCGATACTTTGCCGGTATCGGCCGATACTTTCCGATACCGATACTTTCAAGTATCGGACGGTATCGCTCAACACTAGTTATATACCATTCTATTATCTAGATCCTACTGATTCCTTTCTCTGTCTTCTCTAGTGTTAGCTATCCCTCTGGGGTATGCATCGTCTGCAAATTTGATTAGTTTATCTTCAATTTCCTTATCTAGATCATTTATAAAAATGGTGAACAACACTGGGGCCAGGACAGAGCCTTGTGGTGCCCCACTTGAAACACTCAAATTAGATGTGCAACCATGAGTAGTCATTTTTCAATAAGGAATGTATGAGATACTTTATCGAACGCTTTTTTGAAGTCAAGATATACTACAGTGGCATGTAAAAGTTTAGGCACCCTTGGTCAAAATTACTCTTATTGTGAACAGTTAAGCAAGTTGAAGATGAATTGATCACTAAAATGGCTAAAGTTAAACACAACAAATTTCCTTTGTATTTTAGGCACAAAAAATATTTTAAAAATATATTGTCATTTTTTAGATTTTAAAAATGAAAAAAAGGAAAATAGACTAATGCAAAAGTTTGGGCACCCTGCATATATTTTCCCCTATCCCCATTATTCTCATTTTATGTAACAACCTTTTGTGTGGCACCGTATCAAAATCTTTTGAAAAGTCCATATACACTACATCCACTGGGTTCCCTTGGTCCAGTCCGGAACTTACCTCTTCATAGAAGCTGATCAAATTAGTCTGACATGAACGGTCCCTAGTAAACCCGTGCTGATACTGGGTCATGAGGTTATTCCTCTTCAGATACTCCAGTATAGCATCCCTTAGAATGCCTTCCAGGATTTTACCCACAGTAGAGGTTAAACTTACTGGCCTATAAGTTCCGAGTTCAGTTTTTGCCCCTTTTTTGAATATTGGCCCCACATTTGCTATACGCCAGTCCTGTGGTACAGACCCTGTTATTATGGACTCTTTAAAGATTAAAAATAATGGTCTATCAATGACTGTACTTAGTTCCTGCAGTACTCGGGGGTGTATCCCATCCGGGCCCGGAGATTTGTCAATTTTAGTTATTTTTAGACGCCGCTGTACTTCCTGCTGGGTTAAGCAGGTAACATTTAATTGGGAATTTTTATCACTAGTCATTTTGTCTGCCATGGGATTTTCTTTTGTAAATACTGATGAAAAAAAGTCATTTAGCATATTGGCTTTTTCCTCATCCTCATCCACCATTTCACCCAGACTATTTTTAAGGGGGCCAACACTATCATTTTTTAGTTTCTTACTATTTATGTAGTTAAAGAATATTTTTGGATTATTTTTACTCTCTCTGGCAATGAGTCTCTCTGTCTCAATCTTTGCTGTCTTGATTTGCTTTTTACAGAATTTATTTAATTTTCTGTATTTATTTAATGCCTCATCACTACCTACTTCCTTTAATTCTCTAAATGCTTTCTTTTTGTCAGTTATTGCGCCCCTTACAGCTCTATTTAGCCATATTGGTTTCCTCCTATTTCTAGTATGTTTATTCCCATACGGTATATACTGTGCACAGGTCCTATCCAGGATGCTAAGAAACGTCTCCCATTTTCTTTGTGTATTTTTATGTCTCAGGATATCGTCCCAGTTAATTGCACCAAGATCCTCTCTCATCCGTTGGAAATTTGCCCTCCTGAAGTTTAGTGTCCTTGTCACCCCTCTACTACACATCTTATTAAAGGAGACATGAAAACTTATTATTTTGTGATCACTATTCCCAAGTGACCCCCAACCCTTATATTTGATATGCGGTCTGGCCTGTTGGTTAATATTAGGTCTAGCAGTGCCCCCCTCCTTGTTGGGTCCTGAACCAGTTGTGAAAGGTAATTGTCTCTCATAGTTGTCAAAAACCGATTACCTTTACTGGAATTGCAGGTGTCTGTTCCCCAATCTATTTCAGGGTAGTTGAAGTCCCCCATAATAATGACTTCTCCTTGAGTCGCAGCTTCATCTATTTGCTTTACGAGGATATTCTCCATTGCTTCCATTATTTTTGGAGATTTATAACAAACCCCTATCAGTAATTTATTATTTTTTCCCCCTCCCCTTATCTCCACCCACAGGGACTCTACATTTTCATTAGATTCACCTATATTATCACGCAGGATGAGTTTTAAGGTCGATTTTACATACAGACACACCCCACCCCCTCGCTTATCTGTACGGTCATTTATAGCTATATCTATCAATTATCTATCTATCTATCTATCTATCTATCTATCTATCTATCTATCTATCTATCTATCTATCCTATATCTATCTATCTGTGTAAACATTATTCTTCAATAGAGTATGTAAAAGAAGCGGTTTGACAAGGAAACTACATCACAATTCGTTATTTTGTATATCTTTATTTAGCTTACAAAAACACACACAAATCCGCATGAAAAAAGGCATAAAAAACACGGATGTACGCAGCGTTTACTGACCGTGGGAACATATCCCAAAATATCTGCAAACAGCAAATCACTTTTTTTTTGCCTTCCCAGAAGCCAACTTTCAATTAGCTTTATTTAAAGTGACAAAAAAAGGAATTAAATGAAAAAACGCATCAAAATCGCATGCGGAAAAAACGCATAAAAAATGCAGGTGACCTGCCAGTGACCTCAGGTGCAGATTTGGTGCAGATTTTACCTGCGTCAAATCCTGAGCAAATCCTGATGAAATCCTGACATACTTTTAGTATGATGGTACACCTTTGAGTCGCCCCCCAGGGCCGTGGGGTACTCGGTACTGGGTCCTGAGTTCACAGGGGAATGTCATGGTGGCGACCCGGTCTGTGGCCCTGAGCGCCCATGTAAAAGGAGAAAGGTCTTTAAAGGGAATAAAGTTTATGTTCGTGATGCCACCTGTGTTATTCCAGTCAGTGGGGACCGACGCTGCTTTAAGGGGTCCTCTGGGGTGATGTTATGGCAGCTAGATGGTATACCTTCCCAAAGGGGAATTATATCCCCAGGGCTCCCGGTGTGTAGATGGAAAATGGTGAATGGCGCAGTAAAGAACAAGGACACAGGTTTGCAGTCTCTTTACCTGGTTTACTGTCGACTTCAGGCAGCCACAGTCCATGGCACCAGATCACAGGGCAGGCAGGGTCCGGCCGGCTTGGAGGCAAGTTAGGAGACCCTTTATCCAGGTGGAAATCAAAGCCTCCCTCTAGCGCCGTGGTGTTGTAGTCCCTTACTGCCTATAGCTTCAGATAAGGTCCTCACAGATGTTCTCTCTCTGTCCCCCATATAGGATAGGACACGACCCGTATGACTGGTGACTTGAGCCTGTTTATAGGGACTCTAGCACGCCCCAGGCTCTGAGGGTGTCACCGTGCCTCCTGGGTACTAAGGACAGGTAACTTGGAGTTCAGCTGTCCTGCCAGTCTCTGATGTAAGTCGTAGAGGCTCTTACAATCTCGGTGTTCTGGCTACCGGTCTCTGTGCCTCAGAAGGAGGCAGCCTGCTCGTGGCTGGTCTCCCACTGGTGTTCCTCTCCTGTGCTTCGCTCTCATGCATGCTCACTACAATATGTTCAGCTTTCTGAATGTGTCTTTCAAGGAGCTGCAGCACTGTGGCTACACAGCTCCGTAAACCCTCTTCTGCCTCAGACTGGTCCAGTCTGCTTCCTGGCTAGAACTGACTAACTTTTCCTACAGACTACCATATATATGGGGAGTCACCTAGTAAATAGGATCAAAAGCTCCCCCTGGTGGCCTGGAGTGTGAATATGTTGCATGCTTGTGTTTACCTGGTGCCAGTTATCCCTTCTTGCCTCCAAACGTAACATCGACTCCCCTGTGAGGGAAGCAATGCTACTGTGACGACCAGGACCCTGTGGCGCCACACCTTCACCACCAGTATCAACACTACAGGACTCCGATTCGTTAAGCTGTGCACACACATGCCTGGGCAAGCAGTTTTTCCCTCCAATATCAACTGTCACAGAGCTGTGCAATCATGTCAGTGTATCAAACCTGGTGGTGCCTGTCCTTTAATAATGTCTGCTGTTGATGTCACACGACCAGCCAATCACAGTAATGTCACTAACATGATGGCTGCAGCATTACAGTGACTCACAGGTAATCCCTGCATGCTTATTGGCTGTGTAATAGGTGCCAAACATACAAGGATTTGAGTTTTAAATTGAGCACCGCCCAATGCTCGCCAAGTAACGAGCACATCCGAGCCCCCAGATACTTGAGTGATATCCCAGATTCACTGAACACAATCGCTCATCCCTAATTATGTCAATTTATGAATTCTAACCCCAGTGAAGTAATTCTCTTGTACTTTTACTTTCATGACTCCTATGAATTAGGAATGATGCAAGTCGTGTAAAACAATAAAAGCCTAAATCCTAAATTAACTGATGGAGGCAGGAGGAAGGTAACAGCACGAAGTGCTTGATGGAGATATCTTCAGTTTTGCAATACATGCAGTTTTCAACTTCATCTTCAAAAATGCACATATCTTATATATTAATGGAGACCATGATTATTCTCTGTGCCTCCAACATATAAAACCTGATGAAAAAGTACATGTCATGCATCTATTATAAGGCATTTTTTTTAATAATTGAATCTTCTTGCACAATTTGTAAAAAGAGTCTGTAAACACAAAATGACTGTTCAAACGAAACTCGGCACAACCTGGGTGCGGACACACATTTCAGTGCATCTTCTCCCCTATTTGATTTACAGATGCTTCTCACAAAATTAGAAAAGTTAATTTATTTCAGTTTTTCAATACAAAAAGTGAAACTCATATATTATAGAGAGTCATTACAAACAGAGTGATCTAGTTCAAGTGTTTATTTCTGTTATTGTTGATGATTACGGCTTACAGCCAATGAAAACCCAAAAGTCATTATCTCAGTAAATTAGACTAATTAACAAAAAAAAACACCTGCAAAGGCTTCCTAAATGTTTTAAAAAGTCCCTTACTCTGTTTCAGTAGCTCCACAATCATGGGGAAGACTGCTGACTTGACAGATGTCCAGAAGGCAGTCATTGACATACTCCACAAGGAGGGTAAGTCACAAACAGGTCATTGCTAAAGAAGCTGGCTGCTCACAGAGTGCTGTATTCAAGAATATTAATGGAAAGTTGAGTAATAGAAAAAGGTGCACAAGCTACTGGGATAACCACAGCGTTGAAAGGATTGTTAAGCAAAGGCCATTCAAAAGTTTGGGGGAGATTCACAAGGAGTGGACTGCTGCTGGAGTGATTGCTTCAAGAGCCACCACACACAGACGTGTCCAGGACATGGGCTACAAGTGTCACATTCCTTGTGTCAAGCCACTCATGACCAATAAACAACACCAGAAGGGCCAAGGAGAAAAAGAACTGGACTGTTGTCAGTGGTCAAAGGTGTTGTTTTCAGATGAAAGTAAATTTTGCATTTCATTTGGAAAACAAGGTCCCAGAGTCTGGAGGAAGAGTGGAGAGGCCACAATCCAAGCTGCTGGAGGTCTAGTGTGAAGTCTCCACAATCAGTGTTGGTTTGGGGAGCCATGTCATCTGCTGGTGTAGGTCCACTGTGTTTTATCAAGACCAAAGTCAGTGCAGCCGTCTACCAGGAAATTTTAGAGCACTTCATGCTTCCTTGGAGATGGAAATGTCATTCTCCAGCAGGACTTGGCCCCTGTCCACACTGCTAAAAGTACCAATACCTGGTGTACAAACAACAGTATCATTGTGCTTGATTGGCAGCAAACTCGCCTGCCCTTAACCCCATAGAGAATCTATGGAGTATTGTCAAGAGGAAGATGGGAGACACTAGACCCAACAATGCAGACTAGCTGAAGGCTGCTATCAAAGCAACCTGGGCTTCCATAACCCCTCCATGCCGCATTGTTGCAGTAATTGATGTAAAAGGAGCCGCGACCAAGTATTGACTGCATTTACTGAATATACATTTCATTACGCCAACATTTCGGATTTTAAAATCATTTTTCAAGCTGGTGTTATAAAGAATTCTAATTTACTGAGATAATGACTTTTGGGTTTTGATGGCTGTAAGCCATAATAATCAACATTAACCGAAATAAACACATGAAATAGATCACCCTGTTTGTAATGACTATGTAAAATATAGGAGTTTCACTTTTTGTATTGAAGAATTGAAATAAATTAACCTTTTGATGATATTCTCATTCTGTGAGAAGCATCTGTATATCTATCTCCATCCTCCTCTTCTTTCTTTGACGCCTCTAGCTTTATAGGATAAAAAACAAGCAGGTGGGAAGGTGCACTGAATTATTTGGCCGTGACAAGGGTGCACCTAACACCTGTGCTTCGTTTGTACAGTCAGTTGGCGCTGACAGGTTGGTCTTAAAGAAGACGTCATCTCTAGTGTTGAGCGATACCTTCCGATACTTGAAAGTATCGGTATCTGATTGTATCGGCCGATATCCGAAAAATATCGGATATTGCCGATACCGATACCCGATACCAATACAAGTCAATGGAACACAAGTATCGGAAGGTATCCTGGATGGTTCCCAGGGTCTGAAGGAGAGGAGACTCTCCTTCAGGCCCTGGGATCCATATTCATGTAAAAAATAAAGAATAAAAATAAAAAATATTGATATACTCACCCCTCCGGCGGCCCCGGCTGTCACCGGTCCAAGCGTCTGCCTCCGTTCATAAGAATGCAGGGAGTGAAAGACCTGCGATGACGTCGCGGCTTGTGATTGGTCGCGTGAGCGGTCACGTGACCGCTCACGCGACCAATCACAAGCCGCAACGTCATCGAAGGTCCTTCACTCGCTCATTCTTAGGAACGGAGGCTGCCGGTTGCAGCGGTTACAACCAGGGCACGCCAGAGGGTGAGTATATCCCTATTTTTTATTTTTATTATTTATTTTTTACATGAATATGGATCCCAGGGCCTCAAGGAGAGTCTCCTCTCCTCCAGACCCTGGGAACCATACACTGGGAACTTCCGATTCCGATTTTCACAAAAATATCGGATCTCGGTATCGGAATTCCGATACCGCAAGTATCGGCCGATACCCGATTCTTGCGGTATCGGAATGCTCAACACTAGTCATCTCTCCTGACTTGTGTATCTTGTATAGCCCATAAAAGGGGCAGTATGGTGGCTCAGTGGTTAGCACATAGCTTTGCAACACAAGGGTCTTGGATTCAAATCGCACCAAGGTTAAAATCTGCAATAAGTTTGTTTGTTCTCTCCCCAGTTTCTTATTTTCACGAATGCTATTGATTTATTAAATGAATATTAAAACGACCGTAACCCTTTAAAGAGAATAACTCCAGTTATCTGTAGATGCTGTGATCACATCATAATACGATTAGAAAACCATCATATTCAATCTGCGGATATTTATCACTACCATGGCATGTCGCTTTTATGGGACAGATAACAGATGTAGACGTCTGGCAGCAATTGCATCCTTTAGGGTAAGTTCACACCAGCCGTTTTTGCAGCGTTTTTTTTTCTGCAACAAAACCTGATCTCTTGGCAAGAAAGAAGCTGCAGAAAAAAGAATGTTGTCCTTGGCTTTTCTTGCATTTTTTGCTGCTGTTTTGGCATGCTAGGTTTGTCTCTTGTGCATGCTGATAAGTTTAGTGTTGAAAAAAAAAGGAATATTCTATAAAATCAGATTTTGGCACAAAAAACGCAGCAAAACCTAATACCTGGGTTTTGTTTTGTTTTTTTCACCATCCATTCATTTCAATAGGTGAAAAATACTGAAAATGCGCTGACATGCTCCATTGTACTAAAAACCATGCAAAGACCAAAATCCTGATGACAAAAAAACCAAGGTGTCTGCATGAGATTTCTGAAATCTCATAGACTTTGCTTGCAAGGTAAAACACAGCTGAAAATTTGCATAAAAAAGCTGCAAAAACGCTTAGTGTGAACTTAGCTTTAAACCCTTCCTGTACTTGCCTTGATTTTTGCATTTTGTGGCATACAGAATTGCTGGAAACTTGAGATGACCACCAGAGGGCAGCATCATTTTATATTTTCCAATTGTTTTCTTTCTAAACCTATAACAGTGAAAACCTTAAGAAAATGAAAATTGTATCTTTGTTGCCATGTTAGTTTTATTTGGAATTGATAAAACCGTACTCTTCTGTAGTCCTCTATACTCCTCTGTAATCCGCTGTCATCCTCTTCGCTACTCTGTCATCCTCTGTTCTCCTCTGTCATCCTCTGCACTCCTCTACCATCCTCTGTACTCTGTCGTCCTCTGTACTCCTCTGTCATCCTCTGTACTCCTCTGTCGACCTGTGTACTCCTCTGTACTACTCTGTCATCCTCTGTACTCCTCTGTCATCCTCTGTACTCCTCTGTCATCCTCTGTACTCCTCTGTCGTCCTCTGTTCTCCTCTGTCGTCCTCTGTTCTCTGTCGTCCTCTGTACTCCTCTGTTGTTCTCTGTACTCCTCTGTACTCTGTAATCTTCTGTTCTCCTGTCATCCTCTGTACTGTCATCCTCTGTACTCCTCTGTCGTCCTCTGTACTCTCATCCTCTGTTGTCCACTGTCATCCTCTGTTGTCCACTGTCATCCTCTGTTGTCCACTGTCATCCTCTGTTCTCCTCTGTCATCCTCTGTACTCTGTCGTCCTCTGTACTCCTCTGTCGTCCTCTGTACTCTCATCCTCTGTTGTCCACTGTCATCCTCTGTTCTCCTCTGTCATCCTCTGTACTCTGTCGGCCTCTGTACTCTTCTGCCATCCTCTGTTCTCCTCCATCATCCTCTGATCTTCTCTGTCGTGCTCTGTACTCTGTTGTCCTCTGTACTCCTCTGCACTCCTCTGTTGTCCTCTGTTCTCTTCTGTCATCCTCTGTACTCCTCTGTCGTCCTCTGTACTCCTCTGTCGGCCTGTGTACTTCTCTGTACTCCTCTGTCATCCTCTGTCATCCTCTGTACTCCTCTGTCGTTCTCTGTTCTCCTCTGTCGTCCTCTGTTCTCCTCTGTCATCCTCTGTACTTCTCTGTCGGCCTTCGTCATCCTCTGTTCTCCTGTCATCCTCTGTACTCCTATGTCATCCTCTATCATTCTCTGTCGTCCTCTGTGGTCCTCTGTACTCCTCTGTTATCGTCTGTTCTCTGTTTTCCTCTGTATTCCTCTGTCATCCTCTGTACTCCTCTGTCGTCCTCTGTACTCTTCTGTCTACCTGTGTACTCCTCTGTCGTCCTCTGTTCTCCTCTGTCGTCCTCTGTACTCCTCTGTCGGCCTTCGTCATCCTCTGTTCTCCTCTGTCACCCTCTGTCATCCTCTGCACTCTTCTGTCATCCTCCGTTCTCCTCCGTCATCCTCTGTTCTCCTCCGTCATCCTCTGTTCTCCTCTGTCATCCTCTGTTCTCCTCTGTCGTCCTCTGTCATCCTCTGTACTCCTCTGTTGTCCTCTGTTCTCCTCTGTTGTCCTCTGTACTCCTCTGTCGGCCTTCGTCATCCTCTGTTCTCCTCTGTCATCCTCTGTCATCCTCTGTACTCCTCTGTCGTCCTCTATCATTTTCTGTCGTCTTCTGTTCTCTTCTATCGTCCTCTGTACTCCTGTTATCCTCTGTTCTCTGTTTTCCTCTGTATTCCTCTGTCATCCTCTGTACTCCTCTGTCGGCCTGTGTACTCCTCTGTCACCCTCTGTACTCCTCTGTCGTTCTGTTCTCCTCTGTCATCCTCTGTTCTCCTCTGTCGTCTTCTGTTCTCCTCTGTCGGCCTTCGTCATCCTCTGTTCTCCTCTGTACTCTGTCATCCTCTGTTCTCCTCTGTAGTCCTCTGTCGTCCTCTGTACAGGGTAGACCATTTATATGGATACACCTAAATAAAATGGGAATGGTTGGTGATAACTTCCTGTTTGTGGTACATTAGTATATGGGAGGGGGAAAACTTTTCAAGATGGGTGGTGACCATGGCAGCCATTTTTAAGTTGGCCTTTTTGGATCCAACTTTATTTTTCCAATGGGATGACGGTCATGTGACACATCAAACGTATTGAGAATTTCACAAGGAAAACAACGGTGTGCTTGGTTTTAATGTAACTTTATTCTTTCATGAGTCATTTACAAGTTTATGACCATTTATAAAATGTGTTCAAAGTGCTCTCGTATCTTCACAACATAGACAATTGCCTTCAGATGACCCCAAAGATAAAAGTGTAAGGGGGTCAGATTGGGAGACCTTGTTGGCCATGCAACTGGCCCACAACGACCAAACCACTTTCCAGGAAACTGTTCATGTAGGAATCCTCGGACCTGACGCCCAAAATGTGGTGGCGCACAATCTTGTTGGAAAAACTCAATGAACGTGCCATCTTCAGCGCATAAAGAGGGCAACACATCATCATGAGGGTCATAGTGGGCAAGTTGAATGGCCACCAAGGTCTCCCGATCTGACCCCCTTAGACTTTTATCTTTGGGCTCATCTGAAGGCAATTGTCTATGCTGTGAAGATACGAGATGTGCAGCATCTGAAACAACGGATACTGGAAGCCTGTGCTAGCATTTCTTCTGTGGTGTTGCTATCCGTGTGTCAAGAGTGGGAGAGGAGGGTTGCATTGACAATCCAACACAATGGGCAGCACTTTGAACTCATGAAAGAACAAAGTTAAGTTAAAACCAAGCACACCATTGTTTTTCTTATGAAATTCTCAATACGTTTGATGTGTCCCATGATCCTTTTCCATTTGAAAAAAATAAAGTTGGATTCAAAATGGCCGACTTCAAAATGGCCACCATGGTCACCACCCATCTTGAAAAGTTTTCCCCCTCCCATATACTAATGTGCCACAAACAGGAAATTGATATCACCAACCATTCCCATTTTATTTAGGTGTATCCATATAAATGGCCCACCCTGTACTCCTCTGTCGTCCTCTGTCATCCTCTGTATTCCTCTGTTGTCCTCTGTACTCCTCTGTACTCCTCTGTACTCCTCTGTACTCCTCTGTTTTCTTCTGTAAATCTCTGTCGTCCTCTTTACTCCTCTGTCGTCCTTTGTTCTTCTCTGCCATCCTCTGTACTCCAGTCATCCTCTGTACTCCTCTGTTGTCCTCTTTTCTCCTCTGTCGTCCTCTGTTCTCCTCTGTCATCCTCTGTACTCCTCTGTCATCCTCTATCATCCTCTGTTGTATCTAATCACAACGGAGTCATGTATCATTGACACAAATAATAAAATGTGATAATAGTAAATGAGAAATGTGGCCATTAATAAGTGTTATGTCTTTGATTGACAGTTCTGGCTTTATAAAGCCAAAGAAGAGCAGAGATCAATGGAAAACAGGTAGGTGTCACTGTGCACCGGATGCCTGTGCTTGGTTTTAACAGTCATTATGTACTGACGGGGACCCCTTTTATGTGGGAAATTGGGGTCTGTGCACAAGAATTGCATAAAAAAAGGCTTCAAGTTTTGGGCTATGCCTCATTTGCATCACTTTAAAAAAAAATGTCCATGGTTTTCGTAATTTTTCTAAAAAGTGGCCAAGGTTTAACAGAAGGGACGGTGTCAAAAATTAGCATTAGTACAACTCAACCAAAGCCCACAGCCAGGAGAGGCGTATCTTGCTGGCACATGCTTGACCTCCGATTAGGTGCCTCTTACTCCATAGAATAAAAGTAAGAGTTGAAGGAACATCTGTTGAACGTTCTCCATGTAGGGCAACATCAGTGTTCAAACTTTTACTTTTTGAGTAATCTCTGGCTGTTGAAATGTCCCCCAACAATCAACTGATTAAGGGGAGTCCGGGAACTGGGAACCCAATGATCAATCTTAAACTACAGAGGAACTCCTTGGCAAATCTTCAGTTTCCCAGCAGCATCACCACAGGGAAACTAAGGAGTTCCAGACCACTTTCAGACCGGATGGTATGTATGAGTTATACATAGCCCCAGCCAGTGGGCAGAGTCTCGCTCTCCATACACTTGGCCAGCCATGTCAATAGATAGAGCATGGCCTCGGTTCAATACAAGTGTATGGAGGGAAGCCACGCACACCGGCCAGGAGTATCTATAACTCACACATACCCTCCTGTCCTGGGTCTGAAACCGGCGAATCCCCGCAGAGTACAAAGTGACTGCAGACTAATCGTTTTTGACCAGACAACCCTTTTAAGTCAGATTTTTGTGCTAAATTAACTTTTTCTCTTTGGCAATGTTTTTCTTTTTAATTTTGCATAACTTTTTTTAACTTTCAGCAATTTTTTTTTCCTTTTTTTACATATCACAATCTGTATTTTAAAAAATAGAAATCTTTCAACCTTCACACTGGCCACTGGGACTTTTTTTTAACTCTAACTTCCTGTTGTTTCAGGAAACAACACATGTACATAGCCACAAAGATCAAAACTTAGACCCTTTCTTTCGATACATCTAATGAGCATGTTGAAAGATCATTGTTTTACATATCCCAATCTGTATTTTAAAAAATAGAAATCTTTCAATTTTCACACTGGCCACTGGGGCTTTTTTTAAAACTCTAACTTCCTGTTGTTTCAGGAAACAACACATGTACATAGCCACAATGGTCAAAACCTGGACCGTTTCTTTTGATACATCTAATGAGCAAGGGTAATTCTGAAGGTAGGAATAACAGGGGTAGCAGTGACATCATCTATTGTGTTACCTGCTGTCTATAGTGGTCTTGCCTGTCACTGTTATCGTGTCTGTTGTGATAATGAGGCTGCTGGAAACTTTTCTGGAAAAGACAGGAAGCATGAGTCTAAAAAAAAAACAAAACCCAGTGGTCAGTGTGAAAATTGCAAGATCACTATTTTTTTTTTTTTTAATAAAAAGCTGATGGAAATGGCATGTTTAACAATGAAAAAATTAACCGAAAAAATTATTTAAACAATAGGTAATTTTGTAATATAACTTTTCTTTAATTCAATGGGATATCCAAGCGATATATAGACATGCTGAGTCCTCCAGATAGGAATATGTTCTTTGTAGCTGTGTTCTACTATGGTAAAAAAAAAAAAACTATTTTGGTGGATTATTTGGAAATTGTTGATGACAGCGATAATGACGTTAATGATTTCCCATACTGACTGCTTGGTAGTAAAATATCTGTGCCTGTATGTCCTTTAAGGACAAGCCTTGCCTTGACGAATACGAATCTGAACATTTGTTTGCACCTAGGGTCAATGATGTGGCTCGGCCCCCGCCACTACCTGTATTGTCAGCCGAGGGCTCCGCACACCTCAAGCTGTGACTATGGTAATGCACTTCGGTGTCTCATTTTGCTAAGATCACAAGAGCTGTTCTCCTCCTCCTCCTCCTCTCGCCCCCTTGCATTGATATGGCATGAGCAGCACGTTACTAAATAGCAGAAGCAATTGCAGCGTGTTAAGGGAGGGATGGATCAGCTCTGCTGTGTCTACTGGATCCCAGGACATAGAGGATTTCCCCTGCCCACCAGCTGTATACTCCAGTCCCACAGCTACTGATGAAAACCCTTAAGAAGGGGCTACTGGAGAGACATAAAGGCATGGACAGCAATCTGAAGACTTCATCTGTGTGTGTGTAACCTGGAATCAGGGATGATGAAGAGCTAGAAGACTGCAGCCAGCCTGTGGAGCCCCGTGCATCCTGCTTGGCAAGAATCAGAAAGCGCAATGGCTTTCTATTGTGACATGGAAGCCTTCTGTTTCAGCTGAGATGCTCCAAACTCACCCAGACTAGGATTATTCTTATCGGGGATGGTGAAAACCCAGTGGATTATTATTATGGGTGCCAATCACTCACACAAAGCTCCAGTGTTTGACGAGAATGAAGACGGTAAGGAGCTGTCCAGTGTGCATGGTGCTGAAATAGTATCCAGATGCTTCCAGCAGTCTGTTGTGTGATGTCTACTCCCTTTGTGACTAGTTGTGATCATTTATTGGAAAATTTTTATCTTTTACTAAATTGTATGTATTTGTGTCTAAAAATTATTTTTGTCTAAAAATTATTTTTGTCTAAAAATTATTTTTGTCGCATGGTTTATTTAAAATGTTGCACCGTTTGCCTGCCATAGCTTTTTGCGTTGCACTGTTTATTGCTGGCTGCAGAATGAGTTAACTGACAATCTGTCAGCGCATTCACTCTTAACTGTCCAATGGGAGCGTTTGTAACTCTTTTATCATTTTCTGAGCTGATTTAAAGCCAAACAATGCAAAATTTATACTGAAATCGAATAAAAATATTTTCAGCTCCAAATACATGCATTTAAGTAAGAAAAAAAGTCTCGAAAGGTGGGCAAGCCCTGTAAGTGATTCTTGCTTTCCTTATGTTTTCAGGATTGTGCTCATTAAGAGCTAACGAGAGTAGTTTCGGTCCAAGTGTGATCCATTATAAAACATCAGATAGCACTTGGTGCACTGTTATTCTATGGGGCAATGCACATGTCCAATATTTTTAGTAAAAAAAATCGCGAGATGCCCAATTTGCCTCTGATATGGGATGACGCTCACCCATTCATGTCTATGGGTCCAAGGAAATATCAAATCAGACTGAATGGAGAAGTTGGAGAAACTTTTTTTAAATTCTCCACGGATTCCACATTAATGAAACTTTAATCAAACTCTGATCAACATGTGATTAGCATAACAGGACCGATTTGTTCAGATGGAGACCGTACGGCGGTCTTCACCTGCCCTTAAGGTGAACGCTTCCAGGTATTAGCTCCATTAATTTTTACATCCAAAGAACAAATCGCAATATTCTTCCTTCCGGAATCACCGTGCAGAATGCCTTAATCAAGAGACCATTAGCCATTAAAATGGGAGAAGATACTACTATATGTTTATACTGGAAAGTCTGGAAGAAAGGAAATTCATAGTTTCTTAGTGGAAATGTGCGAAGTACAGATGTAGCAGAGCTGGGTGTAACATAGCATGACCCTAATGGAGTTATCTTCATTCATTGATAATGGAAACCCAATGTTAGTAAATAATAATCATCCTTTTAATAGAAATATACCATTGTTCCAAGTGATCTAACGTGTTTTTTTACAGTAGCCACAAAGTATACGCTGCCGGTAATTAACCTCATTATTAGTGTTATGTAAAAGTCTATAAAGACCGATTTTAATTGTTTTTTTTTAATATATAACATGTAGGAAAACCCAAACAATACATTTTATGTCTATGAATTATAATTGTTTGACATGGGACTGCAGGTAATTACCATTAATTTAGTTTAACTTAGAGAGTTAGAGTGGTAAGAAATCCTTTAAAATTCCTTATGAAAGTGTCCACATATTTTTTAATATCCCAGCATAACTTGTAGCAGTTCGGATAGATATAATATATATTTTTTGTGTATTTATATTTGCAATTTACAACATCATTCATTAAAAAAAAACTTGAAATATAATAATTATCATCGAGGATAAAATATTGAACTTGTCAGGGATTCAGTAAATTAGGATAATACAGTCTGTTTCCCGCCAATCCTATAACTGGTTGGATTAATGATTTGATCCCAGCTCAGTTCTGCTATATCATTATCTACATACACAATGTAAATTTATTTTTTTCTTTCCTCCGCATGAAATACGTCAGGATTATAAGAAAGGTCAGCATGGCATCACGCTATGGATTACCTGTATCTTTTGAGCGGCGGCTGTAATAGCTGCAGATTCCCGGTGAAATCATATGAAATGTCATTGGATCTCCATTGTACACCGGATTTCTAGCAATGAAGAAAATGTGAATGTGTTCTGATTGTAGGACTATGTATTTAGGAAATCATTCATGTGTATAAACCGGCAGTGTACTGTAATATAGTAATATAAAATATGAATGGACGATGTAACTGGCGCTGACAGTCCCAGAACATCATTTATTAACCTAAGAATTCATAAATTATTACTGGTGACCAACAGTTGAACGTTGACATCATCTAAACTGATGGCTTTATATTAGGCAGCCGGATGGAGAGCTGAAAGGTGAACAAAATGAAAATTCTTACTGGTTTTCCGATAAGAAAGATGTAAGTGAAAACCTGTTGACTTAGGTTGTAGCTAAGGACCTTTCGGTTGGATGATTCTCGTCAAACGCAATGACATACGACATGATGATCAGAAGGTCTCATTATTGCTTAGACATCATTTTTTTCATGAAAAAATGGATAAGACCCCTACTGTGTCATTCGTACCATTAAATCAAGAGCCAGATGATAATCGATGTTGAGACATCTCATCATCTACATTGACTAATAAGTTAGTTATGATCTGATGTCTCTTATAAATGTGTAACATTTTCCCGATTAACATCAGTAGGTCGGATTTACTAATGTGTTTATGGAGCGCCCCCAGACGCAGGGCCGCGGGGTACTCGCTACCGGGCCTCTCGGACTCAGTTCTGGGGTTGTCACGGTGGCTAGACCCGGTCCGTGACCCTGCTAAGGGGCGTCCAATAATAGGTGTAGGTGGTGGTGAGAGGTGCAGGTCACAACGAATAACGAGGACACAGGGTTGCAGTCTCTTTACCTCTTTACTGAAGGCTTCAGGGTCCGCAATCCAGAGTACGGTTAACCGGGCTGGCTGAGAACGGCCGGTCCGATGGCACCTCCAGAGTTCCCTTTGCAGGTGGAAATCTGTGTCTTCCTTCTAGTGCCTGTGTGTTGTAGTACCTCCCTGCTGAGCACCACAGGATAGTCCTCACAACTGTTGTGTCTGTTTCTGATGTTCCCTTCTCTGATGTTCTTTCCCACAACTTATGTCTGTTCTGATGTTCTTCTCCGTCCCCCAGATGATATGGATAGGACGCACCCATATGACGGGTAGGCCTGGAGTTCTTCCGGGACCCTAGTGTTGCCCCTTTCCCACTGTTGCCCCCTATGTCTGCTTAGGTGATTTAGGTGAGACAGCCAACCTATAATTAACTGTCCTGCCGCTGTTTGAAGTAATGCTTGGAGCTCAATACTTCCTCGGCGTTCCGGCCACCGGCTACGCGCCTCAGTAGGATGTTGCCTCGATCTTACAGCACGACTCCTACTGGTGTTATCTCCTTTTTGCTTTGATCTCGTTTTTCACTCTCCACAATAAACCTCGCTTCTTGTCCTTTCTTGAGATACCGCCACGGTGTAGTGCAGCGCGGTTCCTTAACATTCTTTCCTTTTAGCTAGGCCTCTGTCAGGATCCCACCCCTGACAGGGACCCCCCTGAATCTTCCCCTGCAACACCCTCTGCCACAGGATGTTGCCTGGTTCCAACCCAGTCAGCTTCTCTTCTAACTTTCTATCTAACCCCCAGTTTTACCAGATTGTGAGGAGTGGCCTAATACATAGCGCCCTTAGCTCCCCCTGGAGGCCAGACTATGAAGTGTATTGGTGTCTGTGATACCTGGTCGGGTGAACTCCTTCAGTGCCATCAGACGTACCATAGCCCCCCTTAGCGGCGGAGCATCAGTGCTGCAACGACCAGGACTCTGGGGCGCTGCATTTACTTCTAGAATTTGGCAAAACAAAATTTAAAAAATAGCAAAAAGTTGATGCATCAACTATATCATCCGTATGTGTTTTAGATATTTTTGAAGATCACAGGGGAGAAAAGCTTAAAGAATCACTCCTGCGTTTTTATTTTTAATTGCACCACTGGAGTGGCGCTTTAAATGTAATTCTCCTGCTCCATGTCTCATACTCACCTGCCGTCACCTTCATCCTATTCCAGCGTCGCTTCCATCGGTCTCCGGCAAAAAGTGACCTGCTGGCAACTCCAGAGTTTTATGGAGCGCGCCGGAGGTCACGACTCAATACAAGTCGAGCTCCTCGATCTGAGTCTCATAGACTTGCACTGAGCTTTTGTGATGTAACTTCTGACTTCCAGCCAATCAAAAGTTACAGGCACAAGATGGTGCAGTGGGATCGGAGCGACGTCCGTGACAGGTGAAGCCACCGAAAAGTGAGTATAAGAGGGGCAGAGGGTTAATATTTAAATCCCACTCCAGCGCTGAAAAACAAACAAATGCTGGAGTGGTGCTTAAAAAGGAAGAAGGAATGTCTTAGAGGTGATGTTGCTCAAGTTCTCAAGTTATTAAATTCCTTTAATTCGTTAGCATGAAAATAAGCAAGTTTGAAATTGACTTGCTTTTCTATAATGTTATTCTCCTGCAATTACAGCTGTTTATCTTTTATAGTGTACAACCCACTTACATGGAGCTTGGCTGAAAGTGTGCAGGGGGTACTTTGCAGGAGAGGGGTTACGAGACTCAGATCATTCCAGTCAACTCTTTTCAGCCCATTGATTTTCTTCTTCCACCTCCATCTCATCTTCTGAAGAGATGCAGTTATAAATCACCAGCTGAGCAGCTTTCAGAGCAGGTCTGCTAATCACGGCTCTCTGCTCTCCCTGTCTGGAGTTGGGTGCTTGCACAAAATCCCTATGCTAACAG
Organism: Ranitomeya variabilis; assembly: GCF_051348905.1. Taxonomy (NCBI): domain Eukaryota; kingdom Metazoa; phylum Chordata; class Amphibia; order Anura; family Dendrobatidae; genus Ranitomeya; species Ranitomeya variabilis. The sequence goes on along the minus strand of NC_135232.1, from coordinate 1,104,219,352 downwards.
TATAGAATCCAGAACAAACCACTGATGGCTGAAAGTGTAGTAGCAGGACATATGCTGAGCTTTATAGTTCTACAAATACTATAGTTCAATTATTCACCAAACCTGTCACTTATGGAGGAGAGCTAGAAACCAAGAAGTAAGGAGACTAATTTCTCTTAACTGCTCAAGGATAGCTTTAGAATACCCCTTTAAGCCCTATTCAGATGAATGGGGTCTTGGACATCTGCTCTTTGCTATGCTGTCATCTGCATGACATCTGCATGACAAAGCGGCAAACACAGGCTCTGATCGGCGGTTAGATCATAACCAGCGCAAGCAAAACTGACAGCTGCAGGCTGCAACCCTCAGCTGTCAGCTTTATGATGGCTGGTCATCAAGAATAGAGGGGTTCCCATGTCATCTTTTAAAAAAAAATATTTAAATAAATAATTTTAAAAAACGCGTGGGATCTCTCGCATTTTTGACAATCAGCCAAGCTAAAGCAGACAGCTGGCGGCTGGTATTCTCAGGTTGGAAAGGGGCCATGGATAATTGTGGCCCCCCAGTCTCAACATAGCAGCCCATTAGATGCGCCAATTCTGGCTATTTGCCCAGCTCTTCTCACTTGCCCTGCTGCGATGGCAAATGGAGTAATTGTTGTGGGGTTGATGTCAGCTGTTTTATGGCCTCTGACATCAAGCCCACAGGTTAGTAATGGAGAGCCGTCTATAAGACGCCCGCCTGAGCCTGCATCAAAGCGAGGGAAGCAACCTATGATGTACCTAAATGTCATAGTTCGTGAAGGGATTAAAAACCTGATGTCCACCAGTCGCTGGGAAAAGCAGCCATGTGTCATATTGTGCTCAGTCTAAGTGAGTACACAACTTTGTAAAAGAAAACCACAAAGTAAGATTGTAATTAATATCTCACTGAAGACAAGAAAAAGGGTGAAAGTGATTCAGTGACCAAATATGAACCCAATCTAGCACTCTAGCACTTAGCTGAAATTCTGAAGAGACAAGTTGTCCTGACTCTCCATCCAGGTCGTTCTTGAAGAATGAAAAAAAGATAGATATTGTAATATGTCGCCAACGTGTTCATTCTGTGCCTAGAAGACTAGGTACTGTCCTTAAAACTCATAGAGGTCATAGAAACAATAGGTGTTGTAGCTTCAGTGAGGGGTGTACTCATTTTTTAATCCTCCTACCTTGACAAGCCAGAGCTGGTATGTCACTCTCCACAAGGAGAAACCTTACCCCTTAGACCCCATTCCAGAGCCTCTCACCTAGCCAAATTAGTTCCCATACTTTGCACTGATGAGGGCCAATAGCCCGAAACACAGTGGTTGCAAATTGAGATACTGATTTGGCTTTTATCCTAAGTCATATTGCAAGACTCGTTAGAGGGTTGAATGTGACTTGTAGGATCACTACTTCCATAAGGTGGCGCTATAGAGTTAAAGTCATCTTTTTCTCTGATGAGGCAATTTGCATATACTCATTTTTTAATAAACTAATTTGAGTAAAACTGAAGATTTTGCATTGAAGGTTATATTATTAATCTTACTTTCATGTTATGGGTTAAAAAAAGGTTTTTATGAAAAATTTTGGGAAATTGTTTTTCTTCAGGTGAGATTAATTAAAATCTAACTTTTCAAACAGGGTGTACTCATTTATGCTGAGCCCTTTACATGTAAGCCTCACTGCTCCAACCAGTGATTGGTTGCAATACTTTTATGTCATTGCTCCAGGAACAGCGACACTGGGTCATTGAGAGATTGAATCAGCGACTTTTGCTTATTTTATCATTTTAAAACAATTTCTGCTCTTTTCCATGTTCAAAACCCCGAGATAAAGGTAATACAAGCTGTTTACATATTAAGTTGGCAATATTAATGTGACAGCAGATCCAGCAGATGCTCAGCGTTGAAGTCCATGTCTATTAACCCTGACAGATGTTTATACGTGTGTACAGTAGACAGGAGTAGGATGCAGTTCAGGAGCCGCAGGGACAGAATGAGTAGGCAGCGGCGCAGTCACAAGCTGCACGAAACTGTGAGTGATAGGAATCAGAGAACCTCGCTCTACAGCTCATATATCTCATCATCTCCTCTGACTTTATGACCCTTAAATCAAGAAAATTATTGGAGAAATATTGAAGATTAAGAATACAGAAATCTCCCTAAATTGTTATTGTTTTTAGGACAAAATTTGAATGATCTCGTTAGCATACATTTTATTTTATACTTATCAATTGATTACAACAGATATGTAGGATGTACAGATCTGCCCTTTCTCACCATTGCTCTTGGCTTAACATATTCTCAGATGAATGACACAAGATGACCAGAGAGGAATAAAGAAAGATGATATTGCTACACTATGTTGGGAATTTTTGATACCACATGTGTCTGGCCATCCACTAGCTATGATGGGAATTGCAGCCTATCAGGAGTTTGCTAGCATATCACAGTTGGGTATTGGAAGGCTTTTGAGCTATTTGGCGACTTTATGGATGAATGTTCTGTAGGAAGATCGATATTGTTCAAGCTTAGATAGGTCCACCAGGGTCTTTTCCACCATTATTTTGATTATATCAAGCAATCAGGTTAATGGTCTTCCCTTCGCCTTGTTCCTTCTATTTTTCCGACCAAGATGTCCTTCTCCAATGATTGCTCTATTCTCATGATGTGTTAAAAGTACGCAAGACGTAGCTTGGTGATCCTTTCTTCGAATGACTTGTCTGGCTTGATTATTTCCAAAATTGATTTTCTTTGTTCTTCTTGCCATCCACAATATTGATAACATCCTATTGTCGATTCATCTTCTGTCTTGTTTCTTTATCGTCCAGGATTCGTATCCATATGTTACCACAGAATACACCATACAATGTATGAACTGTGTCTTCTTCACTAGTGAAATGTTGCGTGACTTGAAGACCTTGTCCAGTGTCTTTATTGCTGTTTTGTCCATAGCTATTCTCCTATTGACTTTCAGTGTCGTCGTTGAGTGATCATTGAACTGAGTAGGTTGAAGTCCTTTACAACTTCCATTTCTTTGCCATCCATCTCAAATGTGCCCCGGTTGTACCTGGCAGTAGTCAATGTCTTTGTCTTCTTTGTATTGAATAGTAGTCCCATGTTAGAGCTTTCCGTCTTGGTACTCCTTAATAAGTCCTTCATTCCATCTACGCTTGTTGCTATCAATGTTGTATCGTCTGCATATTTAGGATTGTTGATGATTCGTCCATCAATTTTGACCTCAGCAAGTCGAGTATTCAAATAGATTCTGTATATAAGTTGGGTAGAAATGGTGACAGGAGGATGAAGCTTGGATAATACCAACATATAAGAGCTAAATAAATATTTGTTCAGTTTCTTCATTTCTGAAAAATGTCACAATGGATGATTTTTGTTTTTCAAGTATCAAAAATAACATATCAATTTTATTGGTTTTCAGGAAGACATTGAGAAGAGGAGGCTCTTAGCTTGATCAAATTATCTCTCCACCCCTGCCCCTTCACCTTTTTGGTGGTGTCTCATACAACCACAAATCATGAAAGCAACTGTCATTACTAAATAGAAGATCAAACCAAGTTGGGTTGGTCTCCTCTGTCCTAAGGGTTGCTCCTATGCCATGTGTCTCCTTTGAGATACTATTTAGATATTCTGCAGGATTTATGAAGATGATCATGATCAGAGTTGACGGATTTGTTGCAGATTCCTCACCATTTACGCTTACAACAATTTTGTGTACATCTGAGGGCATTTTGGGAATTTTGCAATCGAAAGAGTGATTCCTATAGAAAAGGCTTCAATATTCTGCAGTTTATAGCAAAGCATATGCTCCTATTATGACCATGTTTCATAAGGAGTCTATATAGGGTATCAATAGAGATACAAGACTCCTTATTGTAATTCTGCCTCTGATGTCATATGGAGGTCATCAAAACTTTTCGACGGTGGATTCGATATGAATCCATCAGAAAGATATAGTAATGAGCGAGTATACTCGGGTGGGCTCCGAGTATTTGTTAGTGTTCGGAGATTTAGTTTTTATCGCGGAACACTAACAAATACTCGGAGATCACCCGAGCGTGCTCGGGAAAACCCGAGCAACGAGTATACTCGCTCATCACTAATCGTGGTATGCCAATGAATGGCATTCTTCTACAGAAACAGAGGTCCTTCATATGGCACCCAACATAGCATGGTACCAATAGCACTCAGCCATACAGTTTTCTTTTGGCTAATTTTCTGCACATTCTTCTATTGAAATATTTACTGGATATTGTTGAAAACTTTGTCTATGGTGCAAACAAGTCGCTAGAACAATGGAGAAAATTGGATCGGGAGGAGATCAGCTCTAAATTCACTATGTCTGTCTTTTAAAATGTAGTTTATCATTTGGGTTTGGTGCAGAAATGTTCTAGCTGTGTATATGGGAAAATTACCGTGCTGTTTTGTGGTTACTCCATCTAAGAACATAGTATTGCTCTCTTGGTTCCAAGTCATGTTCATTAACCCCTTAGTGACAGAGCCAATTTGGTACCTAATGACCGAGCCAATTTTTACAATTCTGACCAGTGTCACTTTATGAGGTTATAACTCTGGAACGCTTTATCGGATCCCGCTGATTCTGAGATTGTTTTTTCGTGACATGTTGTACTTCAAGTTAGTGGTAACATTTCTTCAATATTACTTGCGATTATTTATGAAAAAAATGGAAATATGGCGAAAATTTTTAAAATTTTGCAATTTTCAAACTTTGTATTTTTATGCCCTTAAATCAGAGAGATATGTCACAAAAAATAGTTAATAAATAACATTTCTCACATGTCTACTTTACATCAGCACAATTTAGGAAACAATTTTTTTTTTTGTTAGGGAGTTATAAGGGTTAAAAGTTGACCAGCAATTTCTCATTTTTACAACACCATGTTTTTTTTAGGGACCACATCACCTTTGAAGTGATTTTGAGGGGTCTATATGATAGAAAATAACCAAGTGTGACACCATTCTAAAAACTGCACCCCTCAAGCTGCTCAAAACCACATTCAAGAAGTTTATTAACCCTTTACGTACTTCACAGGAACTAAAACAATGTGGAAGAAAAAAATGAACATTTTACTTTTTTTTGCAAACATTTTACTTCAGAACCATTTTTTTAAATTTTCACAAGTGTAAAAACAGAAATTTAACCACAAATTTTGTTGTGCAATTTTTCCTGAGTACACCGATACCCCATATGTGGAGGTAAACCACTGTTTGGGCGCACCGCAGAGCTTGGAAGTGAAGGAGCACCGTTTGACTGTTTCAATGCAGAATTGGCTGGAATTGAGATCGGACGCCATGTCGCGTTTGGAGAGCCCCTAATGTGCCTAAACAGTGGAAACCCCCAACAAGTGACACCATTTTGGAAACTAGACCCCCCAAGGAACTTATCTAGATGTGTGGTGAGCACTTTGAACCCCCAAGTGCTTCACAGAAGTTTATAACGTAGAGCCGTGAAAATAAAAAATCGCATTTGTTTTCACAAAAATGATTTTTTCGCCCACAAATTCTTATTTTCACAAGGGTAACAGGAGAAATTAGACCACAAAAGTTGTTGTGCAATTTCTCCTGAGTACGTCGATACCCCATATGTGGAGGTAAACCACTGTTTGGGCGCACCGCAGAGCTTGGAAGTGAAGGAGCACCGTTTGACTTTTTCAATGCAGAATTGGCTGGAATTGAGATCGGATGCCATGTCGCGTTTGGAGAGTCCCTGATGTGCCTAAACAGTGGAAACCCCCCACAAGTGATACCATTTTGGAAACTAGACCCCTTAAGGAACTTATCTAGATGTGTGGTGAGCACTTTGAACCCCCAAGTGCTTCACAGAAGTTTATAACGTAGAGCCGTGAAAATAAAAAATCTCATTTTTTCTACAAAAATGATCTTTTTGCCCCCAAATTTTTATTTTCACAAGGGTAACAGGAGAAATTAGACCACAAAAGTTGTTGTGCAATTTCTCCTGAGTACGTCGATACTAGTGTTGAGCGATACTTTCCGATATCGGAAAGTATCGGTATCGGAAAGTATCGGCCGATACCGTCACAGTATCGGAATCCAATCCGATACCGATACCCGATCCCAATGCAAGTCAATGGGACGAAAATATCGGAATTAAAATAAACCCTTTATACACTTGTAGGTTCATTCTACATGAAGGAAAACAACTAAGAATATTGTAGGATGTATTGGGGGACGTGGCGGAGATATTAAAGGGACAGAGGTTTAGCCCAATGTAATAGAATAGCAGGATTTTTTATTTTTTTTTATGAAGTTCGGCGTTAGAAAGAATTTGACTATGTTTTTTTTTTTTTTTTATGTCAGATATTGATGTTTCACTACTTCCACGCCCTTCACCTTCTTTTTTACTTCTCCCACGCTTTCTTCTTAATTATCCTCATCATCAGCTTCTTTGACATCAACTTCTTCACCTTATTCATCTTCTTCTTCATCTTCTACCTATTATTTTTTGGGTTACATTGTTCATATTCTTTTTATTTTACTATTATCTTCATCATATTCAACTTCTTCATCATATTCTTATTTGTGACAGGCATTCCCGTAGTTGTTATCTATAAAAGTTTGAAGATTACACCTTCCGTTCTGCCTGTCACAAAACAGTTACATTTGTCCGCGTTCAGTTTGGCCTGCAGCATCAGGCTTTATCCAGGGGCACCACGAGGAGGAACGGACTCACCCCCATACACTGCTTAGTCTTCTTCTGCTTATAATTTACATAATATTTTTTGCTCTGATATTTTGTGTTATGCTTAATGTCCTTCTGCTCTTTGTTCTGCAGCCTCTTGTTCTTCTGCTTCTCGGTCTTCCAGGTCGTCGTCGTCTCCAGGGTCGTCGTCTCCGGGGTCGTCGTCATCGGGGTGGTCTTCAGGGTCGTCGTCTCCGGGGTCGTCGTCATCGGGGTGGTCTTCGGGGTCATCGTCTCCAGGGTCGTCGTCATCACGGTGGTTGTCGTCTCTGGTGTCGTCGTCATCTTAGGGGTGGTCTTCTGGGTCATTGTGTTTAGTCTCTTGAACTTGGAAATGTAGCAGAAGGTACAAGAAGGCTGAGAAAATGCCGAGAACCAGCTGATGGAACTGGAACTCGGATGGCTACCCGAAGGTCCAAGAGCCAATGGAACTACCGAGGACCAGCTGACGTTACTGGAACCCGGTTACTAAGCAGGAGGTACCTGTGCTGAAAGCACTACCAAGGACCACCTGACGTTGGTGGAACTCGGATACCCAGAGGGAGGCACCTAAGCCAAAGGCTCTGCCCGGAACCAGCTGACGGTACTGGAACCAGGATGGGGAGCAGAAGGTACAAGAGCAAAAGACACTGCCGAGAACCAGCTGACGGTGCTGGAACCCGGATGGGTAGCCGAAGGTCCAAGAGCCAATGGAACTACCGAGGACCAGCTGACGTTACTGGAACCCGGTTACTAAGCAGGAGGTACCCGTGCCTGAAAGCACTACCAAGGACCACCTGACGTTGGTGGAACTCGGATACCAAAGGGAGGCACCTAAGCCAAAGGCTCTGCCCGGAACCAGCTGACGGTACTGGAACCAGGATGGGGAGCAGAAGGTACAAGAGCAAGTGTCTGCGTGGCTTTTGCAGGACACGATGCCGGCTGCACAGCAGGGGAACAGCTGGCGGTGCTGGACCCCACTGACACATTGGCGAGGTGTTTTTCTCTGTGCAGCTAGCACATCTGGGCCCCAACTGGCGGTGTGTTAGAGCCCAGGGACAGCAGGAGGAGGAGCAGGAGGAGGAGCAGGAGGAGGAGGAGCAGGGGGAGGGGAGTGTAGGCCGAAGCCTGCACTGGCGGCAGCTTTGGGTCTGTTGTGTCTGCGTGGCTTTTGCAGGACACGTTGCCGGCTACACAGCAGGGGAACAGCTGGCGGTGCTGGACCCCACTGACACATTGGCGAGGTGTTTGGCTCTGTGCAGCCAGCACTTCCGGACAGCAACTAGCGTTGTTGGAGCCCGGGCTCTGCAGGTGGAGCAGAGTGTAGGCCGAAGCCTAATTGAACCGATTTCAAAAGTCACCTTTAACCCCCCCTCAGGGGTTACAAAGTAGAAGAGCCACAGCTTATGCAGCAGCAGTGCTGCGCAAGTCAAAGGTTGCTCTTGTAATTTTTCTCCTTGCACACGCTGAATGGAACACGTATAACATTCAGCCCTTTATACAGTCAAACTGTGTAATGGAGGCGAGAGTTCCCTTTGTAATGAGACGCAGCACAGGTGTCAAGAATCCCACCTTGGTGCTGGGTGCAGCCTCCCGAGCGTTGTTATTTGCTGTACAGGAGTCTGCGCTGTCGTGTTATCCCCTGGCCTAGCGCCGTTAGCGCTGCCCATCTTCTGGCATCATGTAATGTCGGCCGGTGCGGTTCGCGATGACCATGAATCCCAGCCCCGCAGTGTCTTAACATTGTTAAAACACTGCGGGGCTGGGATTCAGGGCCTGGCGCAGCACATATGTTGGCCTCTCACACTCGGGTCCTTACACCCGCTTCAGACTGTGCGGCGTCATCTGATCCCTTATCGCATGCCACGGCCATGAAGCCGCACAGTCCGAAGAAGGCGGAAGGAGAGGAGGGACAGGCGAACTGATGCACTGATCCTGCCCATCAATCACACCCTCGCAGTCCCAATAAATAAGACACCGAGGGGCGTTGTGTGGGTCAGGGCGGCCGCAGAGGCGCAGGCAGCCAAACAATGATGCCAGAAGACGGTCAGCGCTACCAAGGGGGTTGCAGCGTGTCATTACAAAGGAAAGTCACACCACCGGGACGGTTAAATGGTCACACAGAGGACACCTTTCAGACGTGTTTTCAGTTCCACATGTGCGAGGAGAATACGTTTCTGAGCCACCTTGCACACATGCAGCATTACCGCTGTACAAGGTGGCTGGATAACGTAAAAACGCCTGGGGGAGGGGGGACAGGTTCCCTTCAATTTCAGTTCTTGTGTCTGCGTGGCTTTTGCAGGACACGTTGCCGGCTGCACAGCAGGGGAACAGCTGGCGGTGCTGGACCCCACTGACACATTGGCTGGTGTTTTTCTCTGTGCAGCTAGCACATCTGGGCCCCAACTGGCGGTGTGTTAGAGCCCAGGGACAGCAGGAGGAGGAGCAGGAGGAGGAGGAGCAGGGGGAGGGGAGTGTAGGCCGAAGCCTGCACTGGCGGCAGCTTTGGGTCTGTTGTGTCTGCGTGGCTTTTGCAGGACACGTTGCCGGCTACACAGCAGGGGAACAGCTGGCGGTGCTGGACCCCACTGACACATTGGCGAGGTGTTTGGCTCTGTGCAGCCAGCACTTCCGGACAGCAACTAGCGTTGTTGGAGCCCGGGCTCTGCAGGTGGAGCAGAGTGTAGGCCGAAGCCTAATTGAACCGATTTCAAAAGTCACCTTTAACCCCCCCTCAGGGGTTACAAAGTAGAAGAGCCACAGCTTATGCAGCAGCAGTGCTGCGCAAGTCAAAGGTTGCTCTTGTAATTTTTCTCCTTGCACACGCTGAATGGAACACGTATAACATTCAGCCCTTTATACAGTCAAACTGTGTAATGGAGGCGAGAGTTCCCTTTGTAATGAGACGCAGCACAGGTGTCAAGAATCCCACCTTGGTGCTGGGTGCAGCCTCCCGAGCGTTGTTATTTGCTGTACAGGAGTCTGCGCTGTCGTGTTATCCCCTGGCCTAGCGCCGTTAGCGCTGCCCATCTTCTGGCATCATGTAATGTCGGCCGGTGCGGTTCGCGATGACCATGAATCCCAGCCCCGCAGTGTCTTAACATTGTTAAAACACTGCGGGGCTGGGATTCAGGGCCTGGCGCAGCACATATGTTGGCCTCTCACACTCGGGTCCTTACACCCGCTTCAGACTGTGCGGCGTCATCTGATCCCTTATCGCATGCCACGGCCATGAAGCCGCACAGTCCGAAGAAGGCGGAAGGAGAGGAGGGACAGGCGAACTGATGCACTGATCCTGCCCATCAATCACACCCTCGCAGTCCCAATAAATAAGACACCGAGGGGCGTTGTGTGGGTCAGGGCGGCCGCAGAGGCGCAGGCAGCCAAACAATGATGCCAGAAGACGGTCAGCGCTACCAAGGGGGTTGCAGCGTGTCATTACAAAGGAAAGTCACACCACCGGGACGGTTAAATGGTCACACAGAGGACACCTTTCAGACGTGTTTTCAGTTCCACATGTGCGAGGAGAATACGTTTCTGAGCCACCTTGCACACATGCAGCATTACCGCTGTACAAGGTGGCTGGATAACGTAAAAACGCCTGGGGGAGGGGGGACAGGTTCCCTTCAATTTCAGTTCTTGTGTCTGCGTGGCTTTTGCAGGACACGTTGCTGGCTGCACAGCAGGGGAACAGCTGGCGGTGCTGGACCCCACTGACACATTGGCTGGTGTTTTTCTCTGTGCAGCTAGCACATCTGGGCCCCAACTGGCGGTGTGTTAGAGCCCAGGGACAGCAGGAGGAGGAGCAGGAGGAGGAGGAGCAGGGGGAGGGGAGTGTAGGCCGAAGCCTGCACTGGCGGCAGCTTTGGGTCTGTTGTGTCTGCGTGGCTTTTGCAGGACACGTTGCCGGCTACACAGCAGGGGAACAGCTGGCGGTGCTGGACCCCACTGACACATTGGCGAGGTGTTTGGCTCTGTGCAGCCAGCACTTCCGGACAGCAACTAGCGTTGTTGGAGCCCGGGCTCTGCAGGTGGAGCAGAGTGTAGGCCGAAGCCTAATTGAACCGATTTCAAAAGTCACCTTTAACCCCCCCTCAGGGGTTACAAAGTAGAAGAGCCACAGCTTATGCAGCAGCAGTGCTGCGCAAGTCAAAGGTTGCTCTTGTAATTTTTCTCCTTGCACACGCTGAATGGAACACGTATAACATTCAGCCCTTTATACAGTCAAACTGTGTAATGGAGGCGAGAGTTCCCTTTGTAATGAGACGCAGCACAGGTGTCAAGAATCCCACCTTGGTGCTGGGTGCAGCCTCCCGAGCGTTGTTATTTGCTGTACAGGAGTCTGCGCTGTCGTGTTATCCCCTGGCCTAGCGCCGTTAGCGCTGCCCATCTTCTGGCATCATGTAATGTCGGCCGGTGCGGTTCGCGATGCCCATGAATCCCAGCCCCGCAGTGTCTTAACATTGTTAAAACACTGCGGGGCTGGGATTCAGGGCCTGGCGCAGCACATATGTTGGCCTCTCACACTCGGGTCCTTACACCCGCTTCAGACTGTGCGGCGTCATCTGATCCCTTATCGCATGCCACGGCCATGAAGCCGCACAGTCCGAAGAAGGCGGAAGGAGAGGAGGGACAGGCGAACTGATGCACTGATCCTGCCCATCAATCACACCCTCGCAGTACCATTAAATAAGACAACGAGGGGCGTTGTGTGGGTCAGGGCGGCCGCAGAGGCGCAGCCAGCCAAACAATGATGCCAGAAGACGGGCAGCGTTACCAAGGAGCTTGTTGCGTGTGTCAATACAAAGTCAAATCACACCTGAGGGACGTTTTAATGGTCACAGAGGACACATTTTAGACGTGTTCACTTCAACATGGGCAAGGAGAATAAGTTTCTGAGCCACCTTGAACACATGCAGCATTACTGCTGTTCAAGGTAGCTGTAAAACATATAAACACCTGGGGGAGGGGGGACAGGTTCCCTTCAATTTCAGTTCTTGTGTCTGCGTGGCGGTCGCAGGACACGTTGCCGGCTACACAGCAGGGGAACAGCTGGCGGTGCTGAACCCCACTGACACATTGGCTGGTGTTTTTCTCTGTGCAGCTAGCACATCTGGGCAAAAACTGGCGGTGTTAGAGCCCAGGGTCAGCAGGAGGAGCAGGGGGAGCGGAGTGTAGGCCGAAGCCTGCACTCGAGCAAGTTGAAAGGAAACCTTTAACCCCCCCCCCCCCCCCAGGCGTTTGTAGCTGAAAGAGCCATTGTGTACAGCACTAATGCTGGAAAAGGTAAACTTAGCTCTTTTAATTATGGTCCTTGTACATGCGGAACCAAACATTTATGAAATGTGTCTCCTCACAGCGTTAAACCGTCCGGTAGGTGGAACTTTCCTTTGTCGTGTGACGCAGCACAGCCATCATTTTTACCCCCTTGGCGCCGTGCGCCCCCTCCTCAGCGTTGTTTGAATCTGTCCCGGAGCCTGCGCTGTTAGGTTAGCCCTTGGCCATGCACACATGTTGCGCTGCCCGTCTTCTGACCTCATTTGGTGTCAGGCTGGCTGCGCCTGTGCGGGTGCGCTGGCCGAGATCCCGCCTCGCAGTGTCGTCTAATGTAATCCCACCGCGGGCCTGTGATCCGTGCCCGTGCACAGTGCATATCCTCTCCTCTCACTCCCCTCCCTACGGCTTTTCCAGACTGTGCGGTGTCACGGCCGTGGCATGCTATTAGGGACCAGCTGACATCGCACAGTCTGAAGAAGCCGTAGGGAGGGGAGTGAGAGGAGAGGATATGCACTGCGCACGGGCACGGATCACAGGCCCGCGGTGGGATTACATTAGACGACACTGCGAGGCGGGATCTCGGCCAGCGCACCCGCACAGGCGCAGCCAGCCTGACACCAAATGAGGTCAGAAGACGGGCAGCGCAACATGTGTGCATGGCCAAGGGCTAACCTAACAGCGCAGGCTCCGGGACAGATTCAAACAACGCTGAGGAGGGGGCGCACGGCGCCAAGGGGGTAAAAATGATGGCTGTGCTGCGTCACACGACAAAGGAAAGTTCCACCTACCGGACGGTTTAACGCTGTGTGGGGACACATTTCATAAGTGTTAGGTTCAGCATGTGCAAGGAGCATCACGAAAAGAGGCACTTTTTCCCTTTGCATCATTACTGCTGCACAAGGTGGCTCCTTCAGTAACAAACGCCTGGGGGGGGGGGGTCAGGTTCCCTTACATTTAACTTGTTGTGTCTGCGTGGCGGTCGCAGTACACGTTGCCGTATACACAGCAGGGGAACAGCTGGCGGTGCTGAACCCCACTAACACATTGGCGAGGTGTTTGGCTCTGTGCATACAGCACTTCTGGACGGCAACTAGCGGTGTTGGAGCCCAGGGACAGGTGGAGGAGGAGGAGGTTGGAGGAGGTTGGAGGAGGTTGGAGGAGGTAGGAGGGATTGCCACACACACAGCAGGGGAACAGCTGACGTTACTGAACCCCAATAACAGAGGAGGGACTGTTGACTGTGCGTACAGCACTTCTGGACGGCAACTGGCGGTGTTGGAGCCCAGGGACAGGTGGAGGAGGAGGAGGTTGGAGGAGGTTGGAGGAGGTAGGAGGGATTGCCACACACACAGCAGGGGAACAGCTGACGTTACTGAACCCCAATAACAGAGGAGGGACTGTTGACTGTGCGTACAGCACTTCTGGACGGCAACTGGCGGTGTTGGAGCCCAGGGACAGGTGGAGGAGGAGGAGGTTGGAGGAGGTTGGAGGAGGTAGGAGGGATTGCCACACACACAGCAGGGGAACAGCTGACGTTACTGAACCCCAATAACAGAGGAGGGACTGTTGACTGTGCGTACAGCACTTCTGGACGGCAACTGGCGGTGTTGGAGCCCAGGGACAGGTGGAGGAGGAGGAGGTTGGAGGAGGTTGGAGGAGGTAGGAGGGATTGCCACACACACAGCAGGGGAACAGCTGACGTTACTGAACCCCAATAACAGAGGAGGGACTGTTGACTGTGCGTACAGCACTTCTGGACGGCAACTGGCGGTGTTGGAGCCCAGGGACAGGTGGAGGAGGAGGAGGTTGGAGGAGGTAGGAGGGATTGCCACACACACAGCAGGGGAACAGCTGACGTTACTGAACCCCAATAACAGAGGAGGGACTGTTGACTGTGCGTACAGCACTTCTGGACGGCAACTGGCGGTGTTGGAGCCCAGGGACAGGTGGAGGAGGAGGAGGTTGGAGGAGGTAGGAGGGATTGCCACACACACAGCAGGGGAACAGCTGACGTTACTGAACCCCAATAACAGAGGAGGGACTGTTGACTGTGCGTACAGCACTTCTGGACGGCAACTGGCGGTGTTGGAGCCCAGGGACAGGTGGAGGAGGAGGAGGTTGGAGGAGGTAGGAGGGATTGCCACACACACAGCAGGGGAACAGCTGACGTTACTGAACCCCAATAACAGAGGAGGGACTGTTGACTGTGCGTACAGCACTTCTGGACGGCAACTGGCGGTGTTGGAGCCCAGGGACAGGTGGAGGAGGAGGAGGTTGGAGGAGGTTGGAGGAGGTAGGAGGGATTGCCACACACACAGCAGGGGAACAGCTGACGTTACTGAACCCCAATAACAGAGGAGGGACTGTTGACTGTGCGTACAGCACTTCTGGACGGCAACTGGCGGTGTTGGAGCCCAGGGACAGGTGGAGGAGGAGGAGGTTGGAGGAGGTTGGAGGAGGTAGGAGGGATTGCCACACACACAGCAGGGGAACAGCTGACGTTACTGAACCCCAATAACAGAGGAGGGACTGTTGACTGTGCGTACAGCACTTCTGGACGGCAACTGGCGGTGTTGGAGCCCAGGGACAGGTGGAGGAGGAGGAGGTTGGAGGAGGTTGGAGGAGGTAGGAGGGATTGCCACACACACAGCAGGGGAACAGCTGACGTTACTGAACCCCAATAACAGAGGAGGGACTGTTGACTGTGCGTACAGCACTTCTGGACGGCAACTGGCGGTGTTGGAGCCCAGGGACAGGTGGAGGAGGAGGAGGTTGGAGGAGGTAGGAGGGATTGCCACACACACAGCAGGGGAACAGCTGACGTTACTGAACCCCAATAACAGAGGAGGGACTGTTGACTGTGCGTACAGCACTTCTGGACGGCAACTGGCGGTGTTGGAGCCCAGGGACAGGTGGAGGAGGAGGAGGTTGGAGGAGGTTGGAGGAGGTAGGAGGGATTGCCACACACACAGCAGGGGAACAGCTGACGTTACTGAACCCCAATAACAGAGGAGGGACTGTTGACTGTGCGTACAGCACTTCTGGACGGCAACTGGCGGTGTTGGAGCCCAGGGACAGGTGGAGGAGGAGGAGGTTGGAGGAGGTTGGAGGAGGTAGGAGGGATTGCCACACACACAGCAGGGGAACAGCTGACGTTACTGAACCCCAATAACAGAGGAGGGACTGTTGACTGTGCGTACAGCACTTCTGGACGGCAACTGGCGGTGTTGGAGCCCAGGGACAGGTGGAGGAGGAGGAGGTTGGAGGAGGTTGGAGGAGGTAGGAGGGATTGCCACACACACAGCAGGGGAACAGCTGACGTTACTGAACCCCAATAACAGAGGAGGGACTGTTGACTGTGCGTACAGCACTTCTGGACGGCAACTGGCGGTGTTGGAGCCCAGGGACAGGTGGAGGAGGAGGAGGTTGGAGGAGGTAGGAGGGATTGCCACACACACAGCAGGGGAACAGCTGACGTTACTGAACCCCAATAACAGAGGAGGGACTGTTGACTGTGCGTACAGCACTTCTGGACGGCAACTGGCGGTGTTGGAGCCCAGGGACAGGTGGAGGAGGAGGAGGTTGGAGGAGGTAGGAGGGATTGCCACACACACAGCAGGGGAACAGCTGACGTTACTGAACCCCAATAACAGAGGAGGGACTGTTGACTGTGCGTACAGCACTTCTGGACGGCAACTGGCGGTGTTGGAGCCCAGGGACAGGTGGAGGAGGAGGAGGTTGGAGGAGGTAGGAGGGATTGCCACACACACAGCAGGGGAACAGCTGACGTTACTGAACCCCAATAACAGAGGAGGGACTGTTGACTGTGCGTACAGCACTTCTGGACGGCAACTGGCGGTGTTGGAGCCCAGGGACAGGTGGAGGAGGAGGAGGTTGGAGGAGGTTGGAGGAGGTAGGAGGGATTGCCACACACACAGCAGGGGAACAGCTGACGTTACTGAACCCCAATAACAGAGGAGGGACTGTTGACTGTGCGTACAGCACTTCTGGACGGCAACTGGCGGTGTTGGAGCCCAGGGACAGGTGGAGGAGGAGGAGGTTGGAGGAGGTTGGAGGAGGTAGGAGGGATTGCCACACACACAGCAGGGGAACAGCTGACGTTACTGAACCCCAATAACAGAGGAGGGACTGTTGACTGTGCGTACAGCACTTCTGGACGGCAACTGGCGGTGTTGGAGCCCAGGGACAGGTGGAGGAGGAGGAGGTTGGAGGAGGTTGGAGGAGGTAGGAGGGATTGCCACACACACAGCAGGGGAACAGCTGACGTTACTGAACCCCAATAACAGAGGAGGGACTGTTGACTGTGCGTACAGCACTTCTGGACGGCAACTGGCGGTGTTGGAGCCCAGGGACAGGTGGAGGAGGAGGAGGTTGGAGGAGGTAGGAGGGATTGCCACACACACAGCAGGGGAACAGCTGACGTTACTGAACCCCAATAACAGAGGAGGGACTGTTGACTGTGCGTACAGCACTTCTGGACGGCAACTGGCGGTGTTGGAGCCCAGGGACAGGTGGAGGAGGAGGAGGTTGGAGGAGGTAGGAGGGATTGCCACACACACAGCAGGGGAACAGCTGACGTTACTGAACCCCAATAACAGAGGAGGGACTGTTGACTGTGCGTACAGCACTTCTGGACGGCAACTAGCGGTGTTGGAGCCCAGGGGCAGGTGGAAAAGCAGAGGAACACAATGTAGGCCGAAGCCTGAGAAAGTCGAAAGGGAACCTTTAACCCCCCCCCCCAAGGCGTTTGTAGCTGAAAGAGCCAGCTTGTGCAGCACAAAAGATACAAAAGGAAAAGGTGGCTCTTTTCATCATGCTCCTTGCAAACACAGAACTAAACACTTATAAAATGTGTCCCCTGAAGCCGTGAAACCGTCCCGGAGGTGGGACTTTCCTTCGTAATATGACGCAGCACAGCCATCATTACTACCCCCACGCCGCCGTGCCCCGGCTCCTCAGCGTTGTTTGATTCCGTCCCGGAGCCTGCGCTGTTATGTTATCCCGTGGCCAGGCACACTTAGCGCTGCCCATCTTCTGACATCATTTGGTGTCAGGCTGGCTGCGCCTGTGCGGCCGCGCTGTCCGAGAGCCCGCCTCGCAGTGTCTTCTGATGTAATCCCACTGGGGGCCTGGGATCCATGGCCATGCGCAGTGCATATCCTCGCCTCTCACTCCCCTCCCTACGGCTTCTTTTCCAGACTGTGCGGTGTCACGGCCGTGGCATGCTATTAGGGACCAGCTGACACCGAACAGTCTGAAGAAGCCATAGGGAGATGAGTGAGAGGTGGAGGTTCAGATATGCACTGCGCATGTCCATAGATCCCAGGCCCCCAGTGGGATTAAATCAGAAGACACTGCGAGGCGGGCTCTCGGCCAGCGTGGCCGCACAGGCGCAGCCAGCCTGACACCAAATGATGCCAGAAGACGGGCAGCGCTAAGTGTGCCTGGCCACGGGATAACATAACAGCGCAGGCTCCGGGACGGAATCAAACAACGCTGAGGAGTCGGGGCGCGGCGCCGGGGGGGTAGGAATGACGGCTGTGCTGCGTCATATTACGAAGGAAAGTCCCACCTCCGGGACGGTTTTACGGTATCAGTGGACACATTTTATAAGTGTTAAGTTTTGCGTGTGCAAGGAGCAAAACCAAAATAGCTACCTTTTTCCTTGTGCAGCATTACTGCTGCACAAGGTGGCTCTTTCAGTAACAAACGCCTTGGGGGGGGGGGGGACAGATTCCCTTACATTTCAGTTGTTGTGTCAGCGTGGCGGTCGCATGACACATTGCCGGCTACACAGCTGGGGATCAGCTGACGTTACTGAAACCCAATAACACTGGGTCGTATGTTTTGACTGTGCAGACGGCACGTCTGAGCCTCAACTGGCGGTGTTGGAGCCCAGGAATTTAAGTTCAGGTGGTAGAAAGATGAACACAACAGGAGACCTGGATAACGTATACAGTGACCTAATTATTTAATCAGGAGGAGGAGTGGCAAATTCCTGCGAGATCCAGGCCTTGTTCATTTTCAGGAAAGTAAGCCGGTCAACGTTATCGGAGGATAGTCGCATGCGACGGTCAGTTAGTACACCACCTGCAGCACTAAAGACACGTTCCGATAATACACTGGCCGCAGGGCAAGACAGCACCTCCAATGCATACTGGCTTAGCTCTGGCCATGTATCCAGCTTTGAGACCCAAAACTTGAAAGGGGAAGAGCCGTCTGGGAGTACAGCAAGAGGGCAAGACATGTAGTCTGTCACCATCTGACGGAACCGTTGCCTCCTGCTGACTGGAGCCGTCTGTGATGGTGTAGACTTTTGTGGGGGGCACACAAAACTGTGCCACAGTTGGGCCATACTGGTCTTGCCTTGGGCAGAGGCACTGCTTCTGCTCCCTCTTTGTGCAGAGCCTCCACCACTGCCTGGACGCACTGAGCTGCTTTGGAATGCAGTAGCAGCACTTCTCTCAGTTGGAATGGAGAAGATGATGGAACTGACCAGTGTGTCTTGGTACTCCCGCATTTTTCGCTCCCGGTTCAACGGTGTGATGAGGCTTTCTACGTTGTCCCGGTAGCGAGGATCGAGGAGGGTGAACACCCAATAATCAGACATGTTGAGAATGTGGTCGCAATCGATGCGGCGGTCGTTTCTCAGGCACTGCAGCATGTAATCCACCATGTGCTGCAGACTGCCAACTGCCCAAGAAACGCTGTCCCCAGCTGGAGGCGTGATCTCTGCCCGCTCGTCATCACCCCACCCTCGCTGTACACACTGAGTACTGGACAATTCGGGAACTCCCTCCTCTGGACGGATGTCTTCCTCCTCCATTGACTCCTCCTCATCCTCCTCACAAACTGTCCCCTGCCTACGCGTTTGTGAGGAACCACGTGGCGCTGACTGTCCAGAAGATGATGGAAGTGGTGAATCCTCATCCTCCACCTCTTCCACAACATCATCCCTTAGCGCTTGCAGTGATTTTTCAAGCAGGCAGATAAGGGGGACAGTCATGCTGACTAGTGCATCATCTGCACTCGCCATCCGCGTGGAATAATCAAAGGGACGCAAAACCTGGCAGACATCCTTCATAGTGGCCCACTCTGTGGTTGTGAAGTCTGTACGGCGCTGACTGCGACTTTTTTGCGCCTGATACAGCTGGTACTCCATTACAGCTTGCTGCTGCTCACACAACCGCTCCAACATATGTAACGTGGAATTCCACCTGGTAGGTAGGTCACATATGATGCGATGTTCCGGCAGGCGGTGTCGGCGCTGCAGAGCCGCAATGCGCGCTTTTGCCGTGCTGGAACGCCGCAAGTGAGCACACTCTAGGCGGACCTTGTGCAGCAGTGCATCAAGATCCGGATAGTCCCTCAAAAAACTCTGCACGACCAAATTGAGCACATGTGCCAGACATGGGATGTGAGTGAGGTTGCCGAGGCCCAGGGCTGCCACC
Source organism: Ranitomeya variabilis (assembly GCF_051348905.1). Lineage (NCBI taxonomy): Eukaryota > Metazoa > Chordata > Amphibia > Anura > Dendrobatidae > Ranitomeya > Ranitomeya variabilis. The sequence goes on along the minus strand of NC_135232.1, from coordinate 1,104,199,887 downwards.
AGATTTCGGCCATTATCACACACTACCATGCCTGGCTGGAGATTCGCTGGCTCAAACCACACATCGCTCTCCTGCTTGATGGCATTCCAGAGCTCCTGCGCTGTGTGGCTACGATTCCCCAAAAAAATTAATTTCAAGACGGCCTGTTGACGTTTGGCCACGGCTGTGCTCATGTCGGTCGTAACAGGTACACGTTCATCACGGGTCCATGTGGAGGTGGACTGTGACGGCTCCTGCAGCGATGATTCTGAGGAACTGGTGTAAGAGGAGGAGTCAATGCGTACAGAATGGATTCCTGCAATCCTTGGAGTGGGCAGGACACGTCCTGCGCCACTCGCACGGTCTGTACCCGGCTCAACTACATTAACCCAATGGGCAGTGAGGGAAAGGTATCGCCCCTGTCCATGTTGACTGGTCCACGCATCGGTGGTGAGGTGGACCTTGCTACTGACGGCGTTCAGTAGCGCGTGTTTTATGTGTCCCTCAACATGCTTGTGCAGGGCAGGGATGGCTTGCCTGCTGAAGTAAAAGCGGCTGGGCACACTGTACTGTGGGACTGCCAATGACATCAAGTCACGGAAGCTGTCAGTCTCCACCAGCCTGAATGACAGCATTTCCAGTGACAGAAGTTTGGCAATGCCTGCAGTCAGAGCCTGTGCTCGTGGGTGGTTTGACGAGAAAGGCCGCCTTTTCTCCCATGCCTGTACTACCGATGGCTGTAGACTGGGCTGGGAGTGTGTGGTTGACTGGGAAAGTGGTGCTGCGGGTGGAATGACAGCGGGTCTCTGGACAACAGGGCCAGAGGTTCTTCCACGGCGATCCTGGGAGGAAGCCGAACCAGCTGCGTGTGAGCTAGAGGAAGAGGCAACACGAGCTGAAGAGGTGGTAGCTGCCGCTGTTGGTTGGCCTAGCTCTTCAGTGTGTTTGTCTAACTCCGCCGGGTGCCTGTTGCGCACATGTTTCCACATGTTGGAGGTATTGAGGTTGGCGACTTTTTGACCTCTTTTGATTTTTTGATGACACACCTTGCATCTGACATAGCAAATGTCATCTGCAACTGTGTCAAAAAAGGACCAGGCACTGCAAGTCTTGGGAGCCCCCCTTTTGACTTTTGGAAGAGACATGCTCCTTACGGGTGCCAAAGCGGAGGCTGCAGGATCCGCAGTCTTCCCCCTCCCTCTCCCTCTTTGGGCCGTACGGGGAATCTCTTCCTCAGAGCTGCTCCCACCACCTTCCTGTCCCTGACGCCAAGATGGGTCAAGGACCTCATCATCTACACTACCCTCTGCCCCCAACTGCTCCTCCTGGGTAGTCTCAGCAGCAGAGCACGCACCAGTAAGTGGCACCTGAGTGTCATCATCAGCTGATGCGGCCTGCGAGGTGGTGACCGGAGCCACTGGCCCACCCGCCTCTTCAGAGGAAGACAGAAAAAGCGGTTGGGCATCACTGCACCCTGCCTCTTCTTCCATTTCTCCAATGCTGCTTGGCTGGCCCCCTGTTTCCAAGCCAAGAGATGATTCAGAGAACAGAAGTAGAGACTGCTCCTGTCCTGGGATCTCTGTCTGCCTGGGCAATTTTGCAGGTGGTGAAGAGACAGATGGCTGCTCTCCAGTGCTCTGTGTCTGAGAGGATGTGGCACTAATGGAAGTTGATGCATTAGCTGCCATCCATCCCACAACGGCTTCAATTTGGTCTTGACGCAGCAGCGGTGTACGGCGCTCGGCGACAAAGCTGCGCATGAACGACTGTTCCCTTGTGAAAGTGGGTGCTGATGACTCACCGGTGCCCGCAGCAGGCACAGAATCCCCACGTCCCCTCCCTGCTCCGCGCCCACGCCCACGCCCACGTGCCTTACTCACTGCCTTCTTCATCTTGGTTGACTGATAAAGATAAGCAGAAAAGTACTAACGGCTTTGTGTGCTTATTCCTGAGCAACTCCTCCTAACAGGTATAAGACACACTAATTTTCTAAAGTGTGGACTAGACTTGAATATGAGCTAATGTGGCCTACACAAATGTAAAGTGGTGTAACTGGTGTGTTTGGTGAACTTTATTATTTATTTATTTTTTTGGGGCTGAACTGACAACGGATAGAGCTGCAGTCACACGGAGACCGTGCAGACAGACGTAAACGGCGCTGCAAGGCCCAAAAACCCTCCTCTACTTTATCCTATGTAGTGTTTTTCCACAAATTAGCTGGAGACAGGTGGAAAGACACTAATAGGATTTTTTTAAATTAATTAGCAGCAGACTACACTACTTGAAAACAAAATGAAAATTGATTTGGCGGTATGACGCAGTGAACAACCCTGAGCTGGAGACAACCAAGCTACGGCTGCTCACAGACTACAGGGCGAGCTGCAGTCACACGGAGACCGTGCAGACAGCCGTAAACGGCGCTGCAAGGCCCAAAAACCCTCCTCTACTTTATCCTATGTAGTGTTTTTCCACAAATTAGCTGGAGACGGGTGGAAAGACACTAATAGGATTTTTTTAAATTAATTAGCAGCAGACTACACTACTTGAAAACAAAATGAAAATTGATTTGGCGGTATGACGCAGTGAACAACCCTGAGCTGGAGACAACCAAGCTACGGCTGCTCACAGACTACAGGGCGAGCTGCAGTCACACGGAGACCGTGCAGACAGCCGTAAACGGCGCTGCAAGGCCAAAAAACCCTCCTCTACTTTATCCTATGTAGTGTTTTTCCACAAATTAGCTGGAGACGGGTGGAAAGACACTAATAGGAATTTTTGGAAAAAATGTGCAGCAGCCTGCACTACTTCAAAAAAAAAAAAAAAAAGGACAGTATGAGGCAATGAACCACCCTCCCTGAACTGAATACAACCAGCTATGGATGGCCTATGTGGCTGCACTCAGACTAGAGAGTGGGCTGCACTCACACACACACATAGAGAGACCTTGCAGATCGCTGTGAAAACAGCGCTACAAGGCAAAAGGAAGGTGATTAGTAGGTGAACACAGCGGTTGCTAAATTAGCCTTTGGAAAGCACAAAGAAGCAAATCGCTATCTCTAAACTGTCCCTCAGTCAGCAAACAGCGTCCTGTCACTAACTGAATTCACAGCAGAGTGATCGCAAAATGGCGCCAGCGACTTTTAAACTGCATCATGACATCATTTAAGCAGCCAATCACAGCCTTGCCAGTAGTTTCATGCCCTCCATGCTAAACAGGATGTGCCCACACTTGGAATCTTTCTCATTGGCTGAATTTCTGAATTTTGAATCATGGAACTTCCGATTCCGGTATCCGATACGCGCCAAGTATCGGAATCCCGGTATCGGAATTCCGATACCGCTAGTATCGGCCGATACCCGATACTTGCGGTATCGGAATGCTCAACACTAGTCGATACCCCATATATGGGGGTAAACCACTGTTTGGGCGCACCGCAGAGCTTGGAAGAGAAGGAGTGTCGTTTTACTTTTTCAATGTAGAATTGGCTGGAATTGAGATCGGACGCCATGTCACGTTTGGAGAGCCGCTGATGTGCCTAAACAGTAGAGACCCCCCACATATGACACCATTTTGGAAACTAGACCCCTTAAGGAACTTATCTAGATGTGTGGTGAGCACTTTAAACCCCCAGGTGCTTCACAGAAGTTTATAACGTAGAGCCGTGAAAATAAAAAAATCGCATTTTTTCTACAAAAATGATCTTTTTGCCTCCAAATTTTTATTTTACCAAGGGTAACAGGAGAAAATGGACCCCAGAAGCTGTTGTACAATTTGTCTTGAGTACGCCGACACCCCATATGTGGGGGTAAACCACTGTTTGGGTGCATGGCTGAGCTCGGAAGCAAAGGAGCGCCATTTGACTTTTCAATGCAAAATTGACTGGAATTGAGATCGGACGCCATGTCGCGTTTGGAGAGCCCCTGATGTGCCTAAACAGCAGAAACCCCCCAAAAGTGACCCCATTTTGGAAACTAGACCCCCCATGGAACTTATCTAGATGTGTAGTGAGAACTTTGAATGCCCAAGTGCATCACAGAAGTTTATAATGCAGAGTCGTGAAAATAAAAAATATATATTTTTTAACAATAAAGATTTTTTAGCCCCCAAGTTTTTATTTTCACAAGGGTAACAAGAGAAATTGGACCCCAAAAGTTGTTGTCCAATTTGTCCTGAGTATGCTGGTACCCCATATGTGGGGGTAAACCACTGTTTGGGCGCACGGCAGAGCTCGGAAGGGAAGGAGTGCCATTTTGGAATGCAGACTTTGATAGAATTGTCTGCGGGCGTTATGTTGCCTTTGCAGACCCCTAATGTACCTAAACAGTAGAAACCCCCAACAAGTGACCCCATTTTGGAAAATAGACCCCCCAAGGAACTTATCTAGATATGTGGTGAGAACTTTGAATGCCCAAGTGCTTCACAGAAGTTTATAATGCAGAGTCGTGAAAATAAAAAAAAAATTTTTTCCCACAAAAAAGATTTTTTTAGCCCCCAAATTTTTATTTTCACAAGGGTAACAAGAGAAATTGGACCCCAAAAGTTGTTGTCCAATTTGTCCTGAGTATGCTGGTACCCCATATGTGGGGGTAAACCACTGTTTGGGCGCACGGCAGAGCTCAGAAGGGAGGGAGTACCATTTGACTTTTTTAGCGCAAAATTGGCTGTCGTGTTTGGAGACCCCCTGATGTACCTAAACAGTGGAAACCCCCCAATTCTAACTCCAACCCTAACCCCAACACAGCCCTAACCCTAATCTCAACCCGATCCATAATCCTAATCACAACCCTAACGATAATCACAACCCTAACCCCAAAACAGCCCTAATCTCAACCCTAACCATAACCCTAATCAAAACCCTAAATCCAACACACCCCTAACCCTAATCCCAACCCTAACCCTAATCCCAACCCTAATCCCAAACGTAACACTAATCCCAACCCTAATCCAAACCCTAACCCTAATCCCAACTCTAACCCTAACTTTAGCCCCAACCCTAACTTTAGCCCCAACCCTAACCATAACTTTAGCCCCCGTCGTCACAAAAAAAGTTCAATGTAACCTTTTTTTTGTACGTCGCATCCGCCATTTCCGCGGATGCGTGGCCGTAACTCTGCCCCCTCCTCCCCAGGACATAGACTGGGCAGCGGATGCGTTGAAAAACTGCATCCGCTGCCCACGTTGTGCACAATTTTCACAACGTGCGTCAGTACATCGGGCCGACGCATTGCGAGCGCCCCGTACCGACGCAAGTGTGAAAGAAGCCTAAGGCTACTTTCACACTAGCGTCGTACTCGGCCCATCGCAGTGTGTCGGGCCGACGTACCGACGCTAGCGTTGTAAGCGCCGCACAACGGGTGCAGCGGATGCTGTTTTTTCAACGCATCCGCTGCCCCATTGTGAGGTGCGGGGAGGCGGGGGCGGAGTTCCGGCCACGCATGCGCGGTCGGAAATGGTGGACACGTCGCACAAAAAAGTTACATGTAGTTTTTTTTGTGTCGACAGTCCGCCGAAGCACGACGCATCCGTCGCATGACGGATGCGACATGTGGCAATCCGTCGCAATGCGTCGCTAATGCAAGCCAATGGAGAAAAAACGCATCCTGCAAGCACTTTTGCAGGATGCGTTTTTTCTCCAATGACGCATTGCGACGGAAGCCAAAAAACGCTAGTGTGAAAGTAGCCTAACCCTAACCCTAGCCCTAACCCTAACCCTAAATTTAGCCCCAACCCTAACCCTAACTCTAACCCTAACCCTAACCCTAACTCTAACCCTAACTCTAACCCTAACCCTAACCCTAACCCTAACCCTAACTCTAACCCTAACTCTAACCCTAACCCTAACCCTAACCCTAATTTTAGCCCCAACTTGTCTTCTCCTGCCGGCCGGCAGATGGCAGCAGATGGCGGGCGCACTGCGCATGCGCCCGCCATGATGAAAAAGCCGGCTGGCAGGAGAAGACAGAAGAGGACCCAGGGACCCCGGGTGAGTATGATAGGGTCCCCGAATCCCCCTATTTCTCTGTCCTCTGATGTGCGATCACATCAGAGGACAGAGAAATAACTGATCGCTTTTTTTTTTTTTTTTTTTTTGCGGTCGCCGGTAAACTGTTAATTACCGGCGATCGCAAAGCAGGGGTCGGTGCAAACCGACCACGATCATGTTCTTTGGGGTCTCGGCTACCCCCGGCAGCCGAGACCCCAAAGAACATCCGGGTGCCGGGCGGCGGGCGCACTGCGCATGCGCCCGCCATTTTTTCCCGGAAAAAAGATGGCGGCGCCCATCGGGAGCCACGAGGAGCACCGGGGGAGATAGGTGAGTATTGGGGGGCTATTGGGGGCCATCGGGGACCACATTTCTCTGTCCTCCGATGTGCGATCACATCGGAGGACAGAGAAATTAAACGGCAAATCGCGTTTTTTTTTTTTGTTGCGATAAATTACCGGCGATCGCAACTCGGGGGTCGGTAAAAACCCCCCGAATCATGTTCTCTGGGGTCTCGGCTACCCTCGGCAACCGAGACCCCAGAGAAAATCCGACTCTGGGGGGCGCTATTCACTTTTTCCACAGCGCCGTTAATTAACAGCGCTGTGGATTAAGTACCCTTAGCGGCCGCCGTTAAAAGGCGTATCGGCGGTCGTTAAGGGGTTAATATTGGAAAGGAGGTAATGAATATCTCTTGACAAAAACCTATTGCCCCCTAACATAAATCTTCCCTGTATTCTGTAATTAAATAAATATATACTTAAGTTGCATTAATGGAGCAGCTTTAAAGCACCACACCGGAATTCTTATTACAGCGTTGGAGTGGTGCTTCTAATCTAATCTAAGCTCCCTGTCCCTAGTCTTATACTTATCAGCAGATGTCTTCGTCTTTTATCAGTGCCTCTCGGGTCGGTCTCCAGCAGTTTACTGGACGATCTGTAAGTCACAACTATATGGGACCCAGAATGAGGACAGAACGAGGCCCCTCATAGACTTTCATCAAGAGCTTGCGACCGTTACCTCTGACTTTCGGTCGGTCAGAAACTGTGGACGTAAGATGGTGGCTTGGAATGGTGTGGCACTGGGAATAGTTGAAGACAGCAACTGGTAAGTATAAAACTAAGGTCAGGGAACTTAGATTATAAGCTCCATTACATCACTTCTAATTAAAAAAAAAAAGATTGAGTGACACATTGTACTTCATGTTAGTAGTTACCCTACGTTGATATGATTTGCATTTATTCACAAAAGATCTAAAATTTCGCAAACAATTTTGAAAAATTCATAATTTTTGAACTTTGAATTTTTATGCCCTCAAAACAAATAGTAGTAGGACTTAAAACATATTTGAAACATATTTTTTTGTTAGGAAGTTATAAGATTTAAAAGTTTAGCAGCAACTTTTCTTTTTTCTAACGAAATTTACAAAAACTTTTTTTTAGGTACCACTGAGTTTGAGGGTCCTATATGCCATAAAACTCACAAACAAGACCCCATTGTAAAAACGACACTCCTCAAGTTATTAAAACTGCATTCAGAAAGTTTGTTAACCCTTCAAGCGCTTCACAGGCATAATAGTAAAATATAGGAAAAAAATGAAAAATTACACGTATTTCACTAAAATGTTGCTTTAGCTCCAAATTTTTCATTTTCATAATGGTAATATGAGAAAATGGACTACCCGATTTATTATACAATTTCTCCTGAGCACACCAATATACCATTTGTTTTGGGAAACTACTGATTGTGCACACAGCAGGGCACAGAAGAGAAGGAGCGCTATTTGACTTTTCGAGTTCAGATTTGGCCAGAATACAGTAGACTGCGGACCCCATGTCACATTTAAAGAGCCCCGAGGTACTAAAGCAGAAGAAACCCACCACATGTGATCCATTTTGTAAACTACACTCCTCAAAGAATTTATCTAGGCAAGTGGTGAGAGTCTTGAACCCACAGGTGCTACACAGATTTATAAAACATTGAACCTTAAAATTGGAAAATTATGTTTTCTCCACAATAATATTGCTTTATCCCCAAATTTTTCATTTTCACAAGGGTAACAGCAGAAAAATGACCACCCAATTTGTTACATTATATGTCGGGAAGGTTAAAGGGGTAGTCCAATATCATCAGCTATTTAGAAGATAGGATATAACTTATTGATCACTGGAGATCAAACTGGGACCACAAAGTTAACCCTAAAGCAGGGGCTCTGGATCCCAAAAACAGAGGTCTGCTGAGCCTAATCTGAATGGTGTGGAGGTGCCCTTCTAAACCTCTACTCTACGGGACTGCCAGAAAAAGGAAAATCTGCAATCAGTCTGCGAAAATGATTAGTACGCTGTGTATCTAAAATCCAAACTTCAAGTCAATTTGTGCTCAAATTTTTTATGCAGCATGTGGATACGATTTCTTGGATCCACAAATCTGGACAGAAATTGGGAAATAAATTATGGAAGGAATTTATCAAAGTTTTTATAGCAGTTCCACTTTTGGTTATTTTACACTGCTCTTGCCACTTTTAAAAAGTGATTGTAATAATGACTGGTTGGCTATGCAAACAGGATCTAAGAATATTTATGATGTGTGACTTTGTAAAAAGCTGCAGAAATAGTTGCAAACTCACCCCAGTAAGTGTAAAAAGAAGAAAATCAGCTCTAGGCAAAACGTGTTATATGTGCCAAATTTATCAAACATCACACAACACTTTGATCAATTTGACACAGATAAAGGCAACAGTCACTAGAAAAACATGATAATATGCCCCTGCGTGTGAACATACCTGTCAAGTGAAAGAGTCTAATAACTTTCTTATAATAGTGAAAAGCTAATAAAACAATTTTCTAAATATATTAAAAGATGGAACTCTGAATAAATTGGAACTTTATGTGTAATTTAAAGTTATGTTGGGTAAAACCAGTTCTGTCTCTTCCCGCTTCCTCCTTGCAGACAAATCTATTGGAGAATGCAGACTCCTCATTAGCATCAGTTCATGGATGTATTGGGGAAAAGGCACAAATCCTCATCAACTCGTGTGGTCTGTGGTGGCCTTTGGGCCGATCTCGATCATTGCCATACATGTTTTATTATTCTCTTTGTAGGATAGTATCTCTCATTTGAAAGGATCTAGCATGTCCACTTATTGACATGATTAAAAATATACAATAAAAAAGAGAATATAGTACAGGAATGGAGGTTTGTACCATGTGGGATAACTCAAACCAAATAGCAGGTCCACAAATGCACAAAGTTAAATAACTACATAATGACTTATAGGGCCAAGTGGCCAAGCACCTAATGAAACAATAATGGAAGAGGAAATATACCCAAAAGTAGCCCACTTGGTGGTAAGAAATAGAGAATGCGAGAATCAAAGTAGAGACAAACCAGCTAAAGCGCGTTTCGCATTAGCGTCTTCCAGGGGATTTGCTATTGATTGATATCCATATTATATATACCACTCATTATATATTAGAACTTACTGTACATTTGGACATTATTAATGCCAAAAGCTGTGAACATATACTGAGTAATGGACAAGTAATTACCTTATATTGTATCATTGATGTCCATATTACATAAATTGTAAAGTGTTCAAGTGTCCGCAAGTTCAGGAGGATCTGATGTCTGTGTTTGCACATGCACTGATTGCATTGAGCCATAGTCCATCTCCTTCACAAAAAATTATGGCCCAGGCACGAGTCTGGTTGGGTAATTCACATGAACGTCAGCCTTGTACATTCTATGGAAGAGGCGTCCATGCCTCTAAACTGGTTACAGAGCCATACATGGGGGCTTTTTGACAAGCAGGAGGCATAACATATATAGGGTTTTACAGTGTATTGTGCCACAACAAACGGTTTAGGGACTTTTAAAAAATAGTTTTATAAAGTGACCTACCCCTTTAATTAATTATAATGCAGCATGGAACAGATTTATCAATGAAAGAGACAATTAGTGTAAATACATGGATACATATGCTCCGTTTGCAGAAGAATTACACATTCCATTAACAGTAATCTGGACAATGTTTTAAAAGGTGAACGTATGGACCCAGTTAATGCCTTGTGACAAATGGAATTATTACACTGTGTATGCTCATCTAATGTTAATGTTTTTAGCCATAGCTTGTTCACAGTACGTAGCAAATCGAGGATATTATGCTATTGTTGTCTTTTATCTGGGCAATGAAATTGAAGATTCTTTGTCTCATTGGAACTAAAGACTTGTGAGAGTGATTGGGTGATTTATAATGTGCCCCTTTAAATAGAATGGCATTTCACTTAAGATATGCAGGTGTTAGCAGATATTATTCCAACAATTATTCTCACAGGAAGGCAAAAACTTGACAGTTTTGCAACTTTAAACATGGCAGACAATCGATATATATAAAGTTGGTCTCATATTTCACTGACACTTCAATGACATGTATGACAATCTGCTGGCAATATCTTCAGCAGCACCTCCTTCACTCTAGCACAGTAGATGTGCCTTTTTCTGTGTAGTACAGTGTCCTCTCACAGTGTGCACTGCAATGTCTGGCAGTAGCTTGTCTGGCACTTTGCATACTCTTGTGGCTTACCCTTCACAGTTGTTACTATCTCACAGTTTATCACATTCGTTAGTATTTGACCAACTGTGCACATTTAGGCATTAGTTAACAGACACCTCTGGTGTGGCTACTATTCATCCCATTGTAGCTGGTAGATGCACTTTTTAGGGTATGTGCACACGTCCGGATTTCTTGCAGAAATTTCCTGAAGAAAACCGGAAATTTTCTGCAAGAAATCCGCATTTTTTTTTGCGGTTTTTTTGCGTTTTTTTCGCGTTTTTTTAGCATTCTGCAACCGTAATTAGCTTGCAGAATGCTAAAGTTTTCCAAGCGATCTGTAGCATCGCTTGGAAAACTGACTGACAGGTTGGTCACACTTGTCAAACATAGCGTTTGACAAGTGTGACCATCTTTTTACTATAGATGCAGCCTATGCAGCATCTATAGTAAAAGATAGAATGTTTAAAAATAATAAAAAAAATAAAAAAAATGGTTATACTCACCTGCAGGCGTCCGTTCCTATAGATGCCGTTGTGGTTCAGGACCTTCCATGACGTCGCGGTCACGTGAGCGGTCACATGACCGGTCTCGCGACTAATCACAAGACAGTGACGTCATCGCAGGTCCTTCACCGCACACCAGCTTTAAAAACCGAAGCGGCAGCATGCAGATGAGAGGCGGGAAGACATCGAAGGTGAGTATAGGACTATTTTTTATTTTAATTCTTTTTTTTTACCAATTATATGGTGCCCAGTCTCCTCTCCTCCACCCTGGGTACCAACCGCACATAATCTGCTTACTTCCCGCATGGTGTGCACAGCCCCGTGCGGGAAGTAAGCAGATCAATGCACTCCTAGGTGTGCGGAATCCCCTGTAATTCCGCATTTTAATGAACATGTTGCTGTTTTTTCCGCGATGCGATTTTTTCTCGGAAAAAAAGGCTACATTTGCACAAAAAATGCGGAATACACTGAAAATAATGGGAGGCATATGTTAGCGGTTTTTTCGCGTTTTTATCACGTTTTTATAGCGAAAAAACGTGAAAAAACGCGAAAAATACTGAACGTGTGCACATGGCCTTACAGTCAAAAATATTCCTCTATGATCCTTTCTGTTGTGGCAATCAATGCAACTCTAATTCCAGTACCCTCATGCAGATGGGCTGGTCTTCTCATACAGTTTGATGATTCAGGAGTGTAAATAGTCTTTCGAAATATATATATATATATATATATATATATATATATATATATATATATATATATATATATATATACACTCACCGGCCACTTTATTAGGTACACCATGCTAGTAACGGGTTGGACCCCTTTTGCCTTCAGAACTGCCTCAATTCTTCGTGGCATAGATTCAACAAGGTGCTGGAAACATTCCTCAGAGATTTTGGTCCATATTGACATGATGGCATCACACAGTTGCCGCAGATTTGTCGGCTGCACATCCCAAAGATGCTCCATACAAGGCAGGATGGATCCATGCTTTCATGTTGTTTACGCCAAATTCTGACCCTACCATCCGAATGTCGCAGCAGAAATCGAGACTCATCAGACCAAGCAACGTTTTTCCAATCTTCTACTGTCCAATTTCGATGAGCTTGTACAAATTGTAGCCTCAGTTTCCTGTTCTTAGCTGAAAGGAGTGGTACCCGGTGTGGTCTTCTGCTGCTGTAGCCCATCTGCCTCAAAGTTCGACGCACTGTGCGTTCAGAGATGCTCTTAGGCCTACCTTGGTTGTAACGGGTGGCGATTTGAGTCACTGTTGCCTTTCTATCAGCTCGAACCAGTTTGCCCATGCTCCTCTGACCTCTGGCATCAACAAGGCATTTCAGCCCACAGAACTGCCGCTCACTGGATTTTTTTTCTTTTTCGGACCATTCTCTGTAAACCCTAGAGATGGTTGTGCGTGAAAATCCCAGTAGATCAGCAGTTTCTGAAATACTCAGACCAGCCCTTCTGGCACCAACAACCATGCCACGTTCAAAGGCACTCAAATCACCTTTCTTCCCCATACTGATGCTCGGTTTGAACTGCAGGAGATTGTCTTGACCATGTCTACATGCCTAAATGCACTGAGTTGCCGCCATGTGATTGGCTGATTAGAAATTAAGTGTTAACAAGAAGTTGGACAGGTGTACCTAATAAAGTGGCCAGTGAGTGTATATATATATATATATATATATATATATATAAAACAATATGAGTGTATGCCCTGTAGTTAGTGAATAAGTAAACAATAATAGTACATGAATATAACATAGGGTACTAAGTTACCACTAATTTGATAAAAAAGGCGTAAAAGCCATCCCACCACGACAAGGTGTACCCAATTGGGATGGTACTATCCTGTCTCTAGCATTAAAACCTCACCCTGTGTCAGCAGGCCTCAATATAGATAAGGGAAGAGCAGGACAGGGGGCAACTGTTCAGACTACTGCCCATGGAAAGCTAGGTAGTTGGAATAAGTAGTTCAGAAATGGGAAACTCACCACTGTTTAAACAAAGTACAAAAAAGTACGGCAAAACCAAAGAAATGAGCTGAAGCACAAGTTGGTATATGTGCAATGTGTAAGAGCATGTTCACACTGGAGCCTTTTCACAGTGAAAACCCAAGAAAAAAGCAAAATGAGCATATGCCCTATAGTAAGTAAATGTGTAAATAGTGATAGTACATGTAAATAACATATATACATAGCATAACTGTAAAAAATGCACGAACTGCACATCTACAATATTATTCAGTGATCTACTGCAGTTAAGCAAAAATCGAAAGGCTGAACATAATGTTCTTAGTTTAAATTTTGACTAGAATGTATAAGCCCACTGTCATGTCACAGGAAACATTCTCAGGTCCTTAACCTGCCAGGTGACGTGCTACGCAACAACCACTGCTGCAGCGACACTGCATCGGCAAGGGTTCAACTCAGGTGTTCCTCAGTAGCCATGCTGCCAGGCAAAGTCTCACTGGTCTGGGTCACAGGTGTTTTTAAATTAGCAGGAGGCTGCAAAAATGGTCCCACATATACCATTGTCAGCTTCTTGTCCGAGAACACATGGGAGGAGAGGTTTTTTATTAGAAAAAGTTCACTTGGTTTTGGTGCTGTATTGACCATTGATGGTGTGGTGCTGTGTCTGTGATCCAAAGCTGTGTAGGCCTTGCCTGACAGCATGGGTGCGGAGGGGCACCTGGGCCTATCTCCGTGCCGGCTTGGTATTGTGACGGCAGTGGGTGCCATACACACCTACTCCTATCTGGTTAGGGACCCACTGAGAGGTTTTCCGTGATGTGGCAGTGGGCAGAAACATTGATCAAAATGTTAACTAAGAACCTTGGGTTCCATTTTGTAAAAGTTTGCCTATCTGCCATAGATTAATGTATAATATTTGGATGTATTGTGTGAACTTACAGAAAACAATAACTTAATATACTGACCCATAATCAAAAGTGCAAAGAATAATTCCTTAAAAATACAGACCACCGACATACCGAAACCCTAAATGTATAGCGTTCATCTCCACTAATTGTATCTTCTTGTTTGTACGTACGCTCGTTAATATTCTACTCACCAAAACCTTTTTTCTTTTGTATTGATTTTCTCAGGAGTCGTGAGACTTTTTAATAACCTTGTGCAAAGATCACAATTTTGATCTGACCCAGACTTAAAGTAAATTAGGCTAAAGAAAACTAGTATTTGATTGACAGATTTTTAGAGAGCTACTCCAGGAGGATAAAGTATTGTTTACCTCTAGCTTTTAACCTCTTCCTGAAAGGACAAGTTTCATCCTTACATTTTCATTGATTTACAATACAATGTACAGAAAAAAGCAGGGAAATAAATGTTATATAAAAAAAATAATACTCTGCCATACTGTTTTGAGGTTTTGTTTTTACAGCATTCACTGTGCAGCAAAAATGGCCTACTAACTTCATTCTGGAGGGCAATGTGACTACAATAAAAAAAATTCTGTTATTTCATGCTGTATATATACAGTATAGACCAAACGTTTGGACACACCTTCTCATTTAAAGATTTTTCTGTATTTTCATGACTATGAAAATTGAACATTCACACCGAAGGCGTTATATACTTAACAATAAAGTGTGAAACAACTGAAATTATGTCTGATATTCTAGGTTCTTCAAAGTAGCCACCTTTTGCTTTGATGACTGCTTTGCACACTCTTGGCATTCTCTTGATGAGCTTCAAGAGGTAGTCACTGGGAATGGTTTTCACTTCACAGGTGTGCCCTGTCAGGTTTAATAAGTAGGATTTCTTGCCTTATAAATGGGGTTGGGACCATCAGTTGTGTTGTGCAGAAGTCTGGTGGATACACAGCTGATAGTCCTACTGAATAGACTGTTAGAATTTGTATTATGGCAAGAAAAAAGCAGTTAAGTAAAGAAAAACGAGTGGCCATCATTACTTAAAGAAATGAAGGTCAGTCAGTCCGAAAAATTGGGAAAACTTTGAAAATGTCCCCAAGTGCAGTGGCAAAAACCATCAAGCGTTACAAAGAAACTGGCTCACATGAGGACCGCCCCAGGAAAGGAAGACCATTTTTGGAGTTTTATGTGAAATGATGTCCAATTTGTCTTTTTTTTCTCTGTTGTTTTTGTGTTGTTCCAATGCACACAAAGGAAATAAATATGTGTATAAGAAAGCTGTGTAATTGCAATAATTTTCTTAGAGAAATACTTCAATTTCTGGCACAATTTCAAAGGTGTCAACAAGTTAGGCCATGACTGTGTAATACAGCAGTGATCTACGCCAGCTCATAGGGACAGTAGTTTTAGTAGTTTTTTTTAATTGGGAGGCTCACTCTATGAAAAGAAAGCCCCCAATAAATTTAATAGGTTATGTAATACAGATCCTATTTTAGCCAATGGCTTTGATAATCTTCCCTCCAGAGACCCATGCAGCCTCTGCAGAGGCGTAGCTAGGGTTTTGGTTCAGGGGGGGCGAAGCTTCTGAGTGGGCCACTAACCAGATAACCTTGATAACAACTCGGTGAAGCGCCCTAATAGTGGAAGAGAACTTCAGCAGATGAGCGCATTGTTACTGAAGATAATCTCTATATAACGACCAACATGGATATTACCACCATATGGTCAGTGGTAGATACCAGCCTGTTATGAACTGGTGGCCTAGGAGCAGCATGAGAAGTACTCTGGAGAAGGTGGTACCTGTACTGACCGCAGACCCTGAACTTAACACCGCAACTAGAAGTAGCCGTGGAATGTACCTGTCACTCCCTAGACATCTCGACACAGCGGGAGGACTAATTACCCCTAGAGATAGAAAGGGGAAAACTATCTTGCCTCAGAGAAAATTCCCCAAAGGATAGGCAGCCCCCACAAATATTGACTGTGAGAAGAGAGGAAAATAACATACGCAGACTGAAATCAGGATTTAGCAAAGGAGGCCAATTCTAGCTAAATAGAAAGGATAGGACAGAGTACTATGCGGTCAGTATTAAAACACTAGAAAATATCCACCACAGAAAATACAAAAAACTCCATAACTAACTAAAGGCATGGAGGGTATATCTGCATCTCCAGAGATACCAGCTTGGCTAATCAAATCCTTATACAGACCAAGCTGGACAAGACAAAACATGGAAGGTAACTAGAACGATCAGGCCCACAGCATGTGGACTGCAGAAAACAAAGCCAGCACTTATCTTTGTTGAAATGATCAGCAAGCAAGAGAGAGACCAGGCAGGGAAGTGAATCCTCCAGGAAACAATGGGCAACTGGCACTAACCAAAGGGTCAAGCAAGACTAAATAACCCAGTCAGAAGTGCAATAAGTGAACACACCTGATGACTGCTGCGATCCAAAGACAGCAACACTACCACTTATAACCACCGGAGGGAGCCCAAGAGCAGAATTCACAACAGTACCCCCCCTTGAAGAGGGGTCACCGAACCCTCAACAGAGCCCCCAGGCCAATCAGGACGAGCCAGATGAAAGGCCCGAACCAAATCAGTAGCATGGACATCCGAGGCAAAAACCCAAGAATTATCCTCCTGGCCGTAACCCTTCCATTTGACAAGATACTGAAGTTTCCGTCTCGAAAAACGAGAATCCAAAATCTTCTCAACCACATACTCCAACTCCCCATGAACCAACACCGGGGCAGGAGGATCAACAGAGGGAACAACAGGCACCACATATTTCCGCAACAAAGATCTATGAAAAACATTATGGATGGAAAAAGAGGCCGGAAGGGCCAAACGAAAAGACACCGAATTAATAATCTCAGAAATCCTATAAGGACCAATAAACAGAGGCTTAAACTTAGGGGAAGAAACCTTCATAGGAACATGACGGGAAGACAACCAAACCAAATCCCCAACCCAAAGCCGGGAACCAACACACCGACGACGGTTAGCAAAACGCTGAGCCTCCTCCTGAGACAACACCAAATTGTCCACAACATGAGCCCAAATCTGCTGCAACCTGTCAACCACAGAGTCCACCCCAGGACAATCAGAAGGCTCTACCTGCCCTGAAGAAAAACGAGGATGAAAGCCAGAATTACAAAAGAAAGGTGAAACCAAGGTAGCAGAACTAGCCCGATTATTAAGGGCAAACTCGGCCAATGGCAAGAAGGCCACCCAATCGTCCTGATCAGCAGACACAAAGCATCTCAAATAAGTTTCCAAGGTCTGATTAGTTCGCTCGATTTCGCCATTTGTCTGAGGATGAAACGCGGAAGAAAAAGACAAATCGATGCCCAGTCTAGCACAAAAGGCTCGCCAAAACCTAGAAACAAACTGAGACCCTCTGTCGGACACAATATTCTCCGGAATGCCAAGCAAACGAACCACATGCAGAAAAAACAACGGAACCAAATCAGAGGAGGAAGGCAATTTAGGCAAAGGTACCAAATGAACCATCTTAGAAAACCGGTCACAAACCACCCAGATAACCGACATCCTCTGGGAAACTGGAAGATCTGAAATAAAATCCATAGAAATATGCGTCCAAGGCCTCTCAGGGACCGGCAAAGGCAAAGAGTATTGGAATTTGACCGTGATCTTATTCAAGAGGCGATAATCAATACAGGCTCTCAAGGAGCCATCCTTCTTGGCAACAAAAAAGAAACCTGCTCCCAATGGTGAAGAAGATGGCCGGATATGCCCCTTCTCCAAAGATTCCTTTACATAGCTCCGCATGGTGGTATGTTCTGGCAATGACAGGTTAAAAAGTTGGCCCTTAGGGAACTTACAACCTGGAATCAAGTCGATAGCACAATCACAGTCCCTATGCGGTGGAAGGGAACTGGACTTGGGCTCATCAAATACATCCTGGAAATCTGACAAAAACTCAGGAATTTCAGAAGAGGGGGAGGAGGTAATTGACATCAAAGGGACGTCACCATGAACCCCCTGACAACCCCAACTAATCACAGACATAGATTTCCAATCTAATACCGGATTATGCACCTGTAACCATGGGAAACCCAGCACAATAGCATCATGCAAATTATGCAACACCAGGAAACGACAATCTTCCTGATGAGCTGGCGCCATACACATGGTCAGCTGTGTCCAAAACTGAGGTTTATTTTTTGCCAGCGTTGTAGCATCAATGCCCCTCAAAGGAATAAGATTATGCAAAGGCTGCAAAGGAAACCCACAACGTCTGGCAAATTCTAAGTCCATTAAGTTTAAAGCGGCGCCTGAATCCACAAATGCCATGACAGAAAATGACGACAATGAGCAGATCAGGGTCACAGATAACAGAAATTTAGGTTGTACAGTACTGATGGTAACAGAGCTAGCGATTCTCTTAGTACGCTTAGGGCAATCAGAAATAACATGAGCAGAATCGCCACAGTAAAAACACAACCCATTCTGACGTCTGAATCCTTGTCGTTCCGCTCTAGACACAATCCTATCACATTGCATAGGCTCAGGACTCCGCTCGGAAGGCAACGCCACAGCGCGCACAACTCTGCGCTCGCGTAAGCGCCGATCAATCTGAATGGCCAAAGACATAGAATCACTCAGACCAGCAGGCGTGGGAAACCCCACCATAACATCTTTAACAGATTCCGAAAGACCCTTTCTGAAAATTGCAGCCAAGGCATCCTCATTCCACTTAGTCAGCACAGACCACTTTCTAAATTTCTGGCAATATAATTCTGCTGCTTCTTGACCCTGAGACAGGGCCAACAAGGTCTTCTCAGCATGATCCACTGAATTAGGTTCATCATACAATAACCCTAGCGCTTGAAAAAAGGTGTCTACATTAAGCAAAGCAGGATTTCCAGCTTCCAGGGAGAACGCCCAATCCTGAGGGTCACCGCGCAGCAGAGAAATGACTATTTTAACCTGCTGGATGGGATCACCAGAGGAACGGGGTTTCAGAGCTAAAAACAGTTTACAGTTATTTTTAAAGCTCAGAAATTTGGACCTATCTCCAATAAACAAATCAGGAGTTGGAATTCTAGGCTCTAAAACCGGAGTCTGAACGATATAATCGGAAATACCCTGTACTCTAGCAGCAAGCTGATCCACACGAGAAGCCAATCCCTGAACGTCTATACCAGCGCCAAACTCCTGAACCACCCAGAGATAGAGGAAAGAAAAGGCACAACAGACTGCAGAAAAAAAAATGGCTCAGCACTTTCCTTTCCTTCTTCTGAGATGCAATTAACTCATTGTTGGCCAGTTGTACTGTTATGAACTGGTGGCCTGGGAGCAGCATGAGAAGTACTCTGGAGAAGGTGGTACCTGTACTGACCGCAGACCCTGAACTTAACACCGCAACTAGAAGTAGCTGTGGAATGTACCTGTCACTCCCTAGACATCTCGACACAGCCGGAGGACTAATTACCCCTAGAGATAGAAAGGGGAAAACTATCTTGCCTCAGAGAAAATCCCCCAAAGGATAGGCAGCCCCCCACAAATATTGACTGTGAGAAGAGAGGGAAATAACATACGCAGACTGAAATCAGGATTTAGCAAAGGAGGCCAATTCTAGCTAAATAGAAAGGATAGGACAAAGTACTATGCGGTCAGTATTAAAACACTAGAAAATATCCACCACAGAAAATACAAAAAACTCCACAACTAACTAAAGGCATGGAGGGTATATCTGCATCTCCAGAGATACCAGCTTGGCTAAACAAATCCTTATACAGATCAAGCTGGACAAGACAAAACATGGAAGGTAACTAGAACGATCAGGCCCACAGCATGTGGACTGCAGAAAACAAAGCCAGCACTTATCTTTGTTGAAATGATCAGCAAGCAAGAGAGAGACCAGGCAGGGAAGTGAATCCTCCAGGAAACAATGGGCAACTGGCACTAACCAAAGGGTCAAGCAAGACTAAATAGCCCAGTAAGATGTGCAGTAAGTGAACACACCTGATGACTGCTGCGATCCAAAGACAGCAGCACTACCACTTATAACCACCGGAGGGAGCCCAAGAGCAGAATTCACAACACCAGCCCTACAGAACATATAAGAGATCACAGCACAGTTACAGATAGTGTCTTACTGCTGACGTTCTTTCTGATGGAATCGTTCACTTTTCCCGTCTTTTCCATCTGGTCCAGACCGACATGACAACTTCTTCCACCCAAGACTCGTCTGCAGAGATTACAACAAAGACATATTTCACTTCTCATATTCCAGCCCCATCACCATCTATCCCCACCTGCACAAACTCCTCATCCTGCTTGTCACGGGTTCCTTCTCCGGTATCACACAATCAACAGAGCAAGAGAATAGTGAACAATTCCAAGACCTTTATTTAGGCAAAACATGAAAGGTCCATATATATGATCCATCACACAAAGGATTAAATATTCCAGAACACGAATACAGTTCAGTTACAGAATAAAAGTTCAACAATCCAGCACAATGGATAACAGTCCATATTCCCTTCTTTCTCTCTGATATGCTCTTCACACCATGGTTGCACATCAGACTGATCTCTGTCTCTCACCTCCCTGATATTTACAAGTCTCCCCCCTCATTCACAGGCCAGGAGGGGGAAGGTCACAGGGGCTCATTGTTTCAACAAGCTAGGTCAACATGTCATTAGCATATTAGGAAACAACATTATTCACTGACCCTGTGGTGAGATAACAATACAGAACTGTGGGGAAAATATCAGATGGCAAATAAATGACACATTCAGTGCAGGAGGCTCTGAGCAGCTGCGTGTAACCCTGTGGACGCCGGGGGACGTGACAGACATCAGAAGGTGAGTATGTACTGATTTTTTTTTTACTTTTACAATGGTAACCAGGGTAAATATCGGGTTACTAGGCGTGGCCCTGCGCTTAGTAACCCGATATTTACCCTGGTTACCATTGTAAAACATTGCTGGCATCGTTGCTTTTGCTGTCAAACACAACGATACACGCCGACCTGACGACCAAATAAAGTTCTGGACTTCTAGCTCCGACCAGCGATATTACAGTAGGATCCAGATCGCTGCTGCGTGTCAAACACAACGAGATCGCTATCCAGGACGCTGCAACGTCACGGATCGCTGTCGTTCTCGTTGCAAAGTTGGTCAGTGTGACGGTACCCTAACACCATGATAATCAGTAAAATAGAAATATACACAAAAATTATACCCATATAGCATATCACACCATCACATTGCTGATATCCCAATACTGAGCCGCTGCTGCCGTATGTGTCCCTATTACTGCCCCTGATACCCCAATACTGAGCCGCTGCTGCCGTATGTGTCCATATTACTGCACCTGATACCACAATACTGAGCCGCTGCTGCCGTATGTGTCCCTATTACTGCCCCTGATACCCCAATACTGAGCCACTGCTGCCGTATGTGTCCATATTACTGCACCTGATACCTCAATACTGACCCGCTGCTGCCATATGTGTCCCTATTACTGCCCCTGATACCCCAATACTGAGCCGCTGCTGCCGTATGTGTCCCTATTACTGCCCCTGATACCCCAATACTGAGCCGCTGCTGCCGTATGTGTCCCTATTACTGCCCCTGATACCCCAATACTAAGCCGCTGCTGCCGTATGTGACCCTATTACTGCACCTGATACCCCAATACTGAGCCGCTGCTGCCGTATGTGTCCCTATTACTGCACCTGATACTCCAATACTGAGCCGCTGCTGCCGTATGTCCCTATTACTGCCCCTGATACCCCAATACTGAGCCGCTGCTGCCACATGTGTCCCTATTACTGCACCTGATACCCCAATACTGAGCCGCTGCTGCCCTATGTGACCCTATTACTGCACCTGCTGTGTGGTTCTCTGTGCACTCTAAATTCGAAAGCACCCTTCTATAATATAGTAATGCTGGGTGCAAGTGCCCTAGAAAACAGTGCCCGCATTTTGCCCCCTAGAAAGTAATATTGCCCTGTGTGCCCCTTTGATAGTCACAGTAACCTGAGTTCCCCTATAACAATAAGTGCCCACTTTACATTTAATAATATCCTGAGTCTCCCCCCTGTACAGTTCCCCTATACACAGCATGATGCTCTCTTATACACAGTATAATGCACCCACACAGTATAGTGACCCCTTAGTAGCCTCCAAACTGTTTGATGGCTCCAACACTGTATAATGGCCCCTTCACTGTAATCTGCACTGTATGATGGCCCCCGTAGATAACCTCCATATAGTATAATGTGCCAGATAGTCCTCAATATAATACAAGGCAGCACCCCATAGGCAGACCCTGTAGTATAAGACAGCACCCCCCATAAGATTGTCAGATCCTGTAGTATAAGGCAGCACCCCACCCCATAGGCAGATCCTGTATATAAGGCAGCACCCCCCACATAGGCAGATCCTGTATATAAGGCAGCCCCCCATAGGCAGATCCTGTTTGTAAGGCAGCACCCCCCATAAGCAGATCCTATATGTAAGGCAGCACACCCCACATAAGCAGATCCTTGTATATAAGGCAGCCCCCATAGGCAGATCCTGTATGTAAGGCAGCACACTCCCCATAGGCAGATCCTATATATAAGGCAGCACACCCCCATAAGCAGATCCTGTATATAAGGCAGCCACCCCATAAGCAGATCCTGTATATAAGGCAGCACACTCCCCATAGGCAGATCCTATATATAAGGCAGCACACCCCCATAGGCAGATTCTGTATATAAGGCAGCACCCCCCATAAGCAGATCCTGTATATAAGGCAGCCCCCTTAGGCAGATCCTGTATGTAAGGCAGCACCCCCCCACATAGGCAGATCCTGTATATAAGGCAACACCTCCCCCATGTAGGCAGATCCTGTATATAAGACAGCACCTCCCCATAGGCAGATCCTGTATATAAGGTAGCAACCCCCCATAGGCAGGTCCTGTATATAAGGCAGCCCCCCATAGACAGATCCTGTATGTAAGGCAGCACCCCACCCCCATAGGCAGATCCAGTACATAAGACAGCACCCCCATAAAAAAAACACAATAAATACTCACCTCTCTTCCTCCTTGTTCCAGCGGCGCTCCCTGCTCCCGCTCATCTCCTGACAGCGGGCGCCGGGTGGTGACGTCACCACGCCCACTGTCAGACGATGTGGGGGATGATGGGAGAAGGCGCGCAGCACTGCGCTCCTTCCCTCATCACCGTGGTCAGCTGTATCAGCTATATGCCGATACAGCTGACCTTGCGACGATGGCGGGGAGCCCACCGCTGACACCGGGCCCCCCGCCTGCTCAGGGCCCCCATAGCGGCAGAGCAGGGATTGATTCTCCCTGCTCTGCTGCAGAATGTAACTGTATCGGCACGTGCCGATGCAGTTGCAGTAGCGTAGCTCCGGGTGGGCCCCCTCAGAGCGTGGGGCCCGGGGCGATGGCCCCCTCTGCCCCCCGGTAGCTACACTACTGAGCCTCTGTAATGTTGTATTACACATAAACAGCTATAAATGGAATTTCTGTGTATTATTTGCCTTCTCTTGACTACACACAGCTACTCACGCAGACCAAATATATTTTATGTGAATGAAAACTTAATGGACAGTGACTGAGAAACATTATGGATTATGCACTTTCATGTTGTGCGGAAGCCTCACATCGACTTAATTGAATTGTTCTGTATCCATTGAATTCTCTTTGTATACAGCTTGAATCATGTTTAGTTATTAGTATGCAGGAAAAGAAAACACATATTTTCCATTATGACTAGGAGTCTAAAAGTGATTAAAATTTATGACACTGGCCATTTCATGCAGAGTTTAGCGGTTTGGTTTCAAAGGGCAGATTCCACTGTGTATTTTACGAAGCCTTTTGTCTGCAGAGTTAATTACTACTTTGTGTTTCTTGCTTTGATACACTATTCAGAAAAAAAACTCTTCTGGCTTGAATAGTCCAGTATAAAATATATAATAGTGTTTAAAAATATTGCACAAAGACTATATCGAATTCTGGATGTCAGTAATAAACTGGGGATCTTTGAGGCATCATAGGAAATTAGGTCCACCCTTCATGTACATAGAACATCTGCAACAATGGTGGCACTGAACGGTCTGCATGGCGCTCCGCTACTGTTAAGCTTCCCTACCGCATACACATACACTCTCAATTTGCACATATACAGTGGTGTGAAAAAGTGTTTGCC
Source organism: Ranitomeya variabilis (assembly GCF_051348905.1). Classification (NCBI taxonomy): domain Eukaryota; kingdom Metazoa; phylum Chordata; class Amphibia; order Anura; family Dendrobatidae; genus Ranitomeya; species Ranitomeya variabilis. The sequence goes on along the minus strand of NC_135232.1, from coordinate 1,104,175,772 downwards.
CCCTTCCTGATTTCCTATTCTTTTGCATTACTTTTTAGAAAAAAATATTAAATATAATACAAAAATTTAATTATTGGAATTGTTTTTGTGTCATTATTAGTGATGAGCGAATACATTCGGCACTATTCATTACTCGCACCAATAGTACAATATTCGAGCTATTCGTTACTCAGCGAGTAATTAGTTATTCGCTTCGGTATATTCGAATGACCCGCCCAACATTTTTGGCGCTTTATTTGCAGCCAATGAACATGCTGGGGTGGCTTGACAATCACAGTAATGCCGGCGCCATCTTTGGTGTGGCATTACTGTGATTGCCTGGCCTTCCAGCGTCATAGAGAATATTTAAAGGCTGCCAGCTCCATCTTGCCCACATTGCAGCCGGAAACAGAGTAGAGAGAGTGTAGTGTGAGCATAGGGAGAGTGAAAGGAGCGCAGGGAGAGTTATAGGACATTATAATGTGTGTTATTTATTCCAAAAAGATATTTTAAGAGCTGAAGATTGTCAAGATTAGTTCTTTGTTTGTGGGGATTTAGGTAGGGAGAGATTTAATAGGAGGGAGGGAGGGTGAAAGGCAGGCAACTGGGTGCTCTCATCATTGCATTTTGTATTTTCCACTTAAAATACCTAATATTTGTCAAACAGTTGTGCGACTGGTGCAATCCGGGTAGAGATAATCGTACGTGACAATTTAGCAGGGATAATAATCTTCATTTCTCCACATTTGGAGTGTGTCAGCAAGCCGATTGAAAAAAAATCATAATTTTCTATTGGTTTAAAAAATATCGTATCTTTATCTAGCAGTCGCCTGGTGCAATCGGGGTACAAATAATCTTACGTGACAATTTAACAAGGGAAATAATCTTCATTACTCTGCATTTGGAGTGTGTCAGCAAGACGATCTCCAAAAAAAATCCAAAAATTGCTAGATACAGTGAATTTGTACATAAAACCTTTGTAAGGGTACTTGTGAAAAATAAAGCCAGTATTTTTTGGTTTCATAAGCATAACGCATTCAGGATGAGAAAGGGCGACGTTAAGGGATGTGGATGTGGTGGTGCCCGCCAAGGCCATGTGACAGATCCGAAGGTGACAGTATCTTGTTCTAGGTTCCTGTCAAAATTTGGTCAGCGTGCTACACCACTAACGAACCCAGACAAGTGCGTGGATGTTGTGGGTTGGATGGCAGACAAAGGCTCCAGTGTGTTGACAAGCAGCACCACAAAGTCTTCCACACAGTCCAGTCTTAGTAGCCTGAATCCTCAACCTGGTCCTTTTTCCTCCCACCATCAAGAGTCCAAGGAGATGTACGACCCCAATGCTGGCCACTCTGAGGAACTGTTTACTTTCCCTTGTAATTTGTCAGGCCTTACAATGTGCACTAGGGTTGAGCGACTTTCATTTTTTTAAGATCGAGTCGGGTTTTGGGAAACCCGATTTTGTCCAGAGTCGAGTCGAGTGCAGTCGGCCGATTATCGCTAAAAGTCGGGGATCGACCGAAACACGAAACCCAATGCAAGTCAATGGGGAAGCATAGTTGGCAGTGAGTGGAGGCCAGGAAAACACCTACAGTGCCCATTTTAAAGCCAAAAACATCCATTCTTGTTTCTGAAGCTTGTCAATCTTAATTAACTTTATAATAATAGTTGGGCATTGGAAATTGGGGGTCATTTGGCCAAAGTTGTGGGGGGAGTAGGGCTGGCTCAAGTTTTTCGTGGGCCCAGGAAACGCGGACTACGTCACGGCGGTGGAGCAGGGAGAGGTAAGTATTTCAACGTTGCAAGTGCTGTGATCCTGAGCAAGCAGGGGGGGCCCACTCGTTCGCATTGGCACTGGCACAGGGCCCCTCAAAGTACGGCGGTGTGTTTGCATGGCGGGGGCGCCTCCCACCAGCAGCGACACTTTTGCGTACTCTGAGGGGCCCTGTGCCAGTGACGTCGCCAACGAGTATGCCCCCCCCCCCACCTGATGAAGGAACCTGCACTTTCATCTGCACCTTCCTCTCTGTCCCTGTGTAAGGTGGTATAACATGCGGGAAGGGGAACCTTACTTTCAGCAGGGTCAGATTCTGGCTGTGTAGAGTGCAAGGGGAATGTAGTGGTCTAGGTCAATGTACCAGCAGACTCATCTAGCAGTGGCTGGGCAATGAGCAGGATGAAGAGGAAACAGATATAGGGCCAAAGAATAAAGTAGGCTAAATGCAGTTCAAAATTGGTAACAGGACTAAACAGGCGGCATTGCTTTGTTCACGTGGAGTAGCAAACCCAAGAGCAGCAGACACTGTTTCAAGGGCCCAACCACACTAGTAGGCCAAATGCAGTTTAATATCTGATAGTATAGGCCGAAAGCCAGAAGGTAGAAGCTCAGCTTTATTCAGTTGAGGACAACACCAGGCAGGGGCAGACACCGTTAGTAGGCCGGAACCACCAATTTTTAAAAAAACAGCAGTTAATCAGAGCCAGAAGGTAGAAGCTCAGCTTTATTCAGTTGAGGACAACACCAGGCAGGGGCAGACACCGTTAGTAGGCCGGAACCACGAATTTTTTAAAAACAGCAGTTAATCAGAGCCAGAAGGTAGAAGCTCAGCTTTATTCAGTTGAGGACAACACCAGGCAGGGGCAGACACCGTTAGTAGGCCGGAACCACCAATTTTTTAAAAAACAGCAGTTAATCAGAGCCAGAAGGTAGAAGCTCAGCTTTATTCAGTTGAGGACAACACCAGGCAGGGGCAGACACCGTTAGTAGGCCGGAACCACCAATTTTTTAAAAACAGCAGTTAATCAGAGCCAGAAGGTAGAAGCTCAGCTTTATTCAGTTGAGGACAACACCAGGCAGGGGCAGACACCGTTAGTAGGCCGGAACCACCAACTTTTAAAAAAAACAGCAGTTAATCAGAGCCAGAAGGTAGAAGCTCAGCTTTATTCAGTTGAGGACAACACCAGGCAGGGGCAGACACCGTTAGTAGGCCGGAACCACCAATTTTTTAAAAACAGCAGTTAATCAGAGCCAGAAGGTAGAAGCTCAGCTTTATTCAGTTGAGGACAACACCAGGCAGGGGCAGACACCGTTAGTAGGCCGGAACCACCAATTTTTAAAAAAACAGCAGTTAATCAGAGCCAGAAGGTAGAAGCTCAGCTTTATTCAGTTGAGGGCAACACCAGGGAGGGGCAGACACCGTTAGTAGGCCCTAAACACCATTTTTTTGTTTTAAAACAGCACTTAGTGAGAGCCAGAAGGTAGAAGCTCAGCTTTATTCAGTTGAGGACAACACCAGGCAGGGGCAGACACCGTTAGTAGGCCGGAACCACCAATTTTTTAAAAAACAGCACTTAGTGAGAGCCAGAAGGAAGAAGCTCAGCTTTATTCAGTTGAGGACAACACCAGGCAGGGGCAGACACCGTTAGTAGGCCGGAACCACCAATTTTTTAAAAAACAGCAGTTAATCAGAGCCAGAAGGTAGAAGCTCAGCTTTATTCAGTTGAGGACAACACCAGGCAGGGGCAGACACCGTTAGTAGGCCGGAACCACCAATTTTTTAAAAACAGCAGTTAATCAGAGCCAGAAGGTAGAAGCTCAGCTTTATTCAGTTGAGGACAACACCAGGCAGGGGCAGACACCGTTAGTAGGCCGGAACCACCAATTTTTTAAAAAACAGCAGTTAATCAGAGCCAGAAGGTAGAAGCTCAGCTGTATTCAGTTGAGGACAACTTGAATTAGGGACTGCAGACAGACTTAGCAGGCTGTCCCCTGTGTGGACCATGCATCCAATACATTAACCCATTGCACCACAAAGGACATGTAACCTTCCGTGGCCATGCCTACAGGTCCATGTGTCTGTTGTCAGGTGTACCTTTGGACTCACAGATTGACAGAATGCAAGGACAATGTGGTCTTTAACATGCTGGTGGAGGGGTGGGATGGCTTTTCTCGCAAAAGAATTGTCAACTGGGTAGCTCATAGCGTGGTACAGCGTAGTCCATCATGGCTTTATTAATATTAAATAAAATAAAAAAATAGGCTCTATGCACTGTAAAATAGGTTCCAGGGGTACACGGGCAGCAGTGGTCTGGTCAGTGGAGGCCTAGTGGAAGGAGGGACCGCAGACAGGCTTCGAAGGCCTAACATAATAAAATGGGCTGGCTGTAGGCACTGTAAAATAGGTTCCAGGGGTACACGGGCAGCAGTGGTCTGGTCAGTGGAGGTCTAGTGGAAGGAGGGACCGCAGACAGGCTTCGAAGGCCTAACACAATAAAATGGGCTGGCTGTAGGCACTTTATAATTGTTTCCAGGGGTACACGGGCAGCAGTGGTCTGGTCAGTGGAGGCCTAGTGGAAGGAGGGACCGCAGACAGGCTTCGAAGGCCTAACATAATAAAATGGGCTGGCTGTAGGCACTTTATAATTGTTTCCAGGGGTACACGGGCAGCAGTGGTCTGGTCAGTGGAGGCCTAGTGGAAGGAGGGACCGCAGACAGGCTTCGAAGGCCTAACATAATAAAATGGGCTGGCTGTAGGCACTGTAAAATAGGTTCCAGGGGTACACGGGCAGCAGTGGTCTGGTCAACGGAGGCCGATTGTAATGAGTGTCTGCCAGTTAGTAGTCAAAAACAACAATTAAATGTGAATGTCTCGCATTAAAACAAAACAAAAACACTAAAGGGTGCAATCATTAGGTTCAGGGGTGGGATCCTCTGCGTTGTTTCAGACCTACTAATTTAGCGCTAAGTATTTACTGTGGTAAATAGAGGACACTGCCCCTGACTATGTTAAGTACCATCATACATGTCAACACAAAGGTATTGTCAGTGGCAGGTATGGAAGGATGTCAGCGCATAGACTAAACATTGGTGGAAGTGTGAGAGATAACTGTGGAAGTGGTAGAGCAATGTTTGACCTGGGGGTGGGTGAACTCTCTTGTGGCCGGCGGTACAGGCCCAGGGCCCCTCATGTTACAACAGTGTGTCTGACGTTGGGTGCGCACCACCACCGCCAGAGACAATTTATTGTACTATGAGGGACCCAGTAGCAATGCCGTCGACCAAAAGCAAGCACACCCACCTCTTCAGACAAACAGCAGTCTCACGGGTGCTTGCGCCAAGTCGCGATACCACGGCCCCGTGTGGGGAGTTTGGCCATTTAGGGAGGTGTAAACATGTCGTATGCTGGACAATCAGCTGCAGAAAATTAGACATTAGAAAAGTAATTCACAGTAGTCCACAGGCAAGAGCTTTTCATAGGAAAGCTAGGTGTCGGCCGGGCAAGGTGGGGCAAAAGATTTCGAAATCCAGTTGTGGTTCATTTTAATGAATGTTAGATCGTCAACATTTTGGGTAGCCAGACGAGTCCTTTTTTCGGTTAATATTGAACCTGCAGCACTGAATACTCTTTCTGATAGGACACTTGCTGCCGGGCAAGCAAGCTCCTGCAATGCATATTCTGCCAATTCTGGCCAGGTGTCTAATTTTGATGCCCAGTAATCAAATGGGAATGACGGTTGAGGGATAACATCGATAAGGGATGAAAAATAGTTAGTAACCATACTGGACAAATGTTGTCGCCTGTCACTTTCAATTGATGCAGCAGTACCTGTCCTGTCTGCGGTCATAGCAAAATCACTCCACAACCTGGTCAGAAAACCCCTCTGTCCAACGCCACTTCTGATGTGTGCACCCCTAACACTCCTAGTCTGCTGCCCCCTGGAGCTCGTGTGAGAACGATCACGTGCGCTGTGTGCTGGGAATGCCTGAAGCAAACGGTCAACAAGAGTTGATTGTTTGGTTGCTAATATTAGTTCCAAGTTCTCATGTGGCATAATATTTTGCAATTTGCCTTGATAGCGTGGATCGAGGAGGCAGGTCAACCAGTAATCGTCATCGTTCATCATTTTCGTAATGCGTGTGTCCCTTTTTAGGATACGTAAGGCATAATGCGCCATGTGGGCCAAAGTTCCAGTTGTCAAATCTCCGGTTGTGATTGGTTGAGGGGCAGTTTCAGGCAAATCTACGTCACTTGTGTCCCTCAAAAAACCAGAACCCGGCCTTGCCACGCAACCAATTTCCAGTGCCCCCGGGAAAGCTTCCGCATTAAAAATATACTCATCCCCATCATCCTCCTCGTCCTCCACCTCCTCTTCGCCTGCTACCTCGTCCTGTACACTGCCCTGACCAGACAATGGCTGACTGTCATCAAGGCTTTCCTCTTCCTCTGGTGCAGACGCCTGATCCTTT